>NC_050575.1:427776631-428098877 GCF_011100635.1 Trichosurus vulpecula | reverse complement strand
AGTCACTCACTTTCCTTTTCTCAATTTATCTCTTCTGCAAAAGGAGGGTACTGGACTGGACCCTCTAAGGTGCCTTCCAGCTCTGACATCCTTTGAATGTGGGACTTTATAAGGAGACTGTGAATTGCCGAAGGGTGAGGATGATATCATTCTTCATTTACCCCCTCAGAGCCTCATACAAAACTGGGCACATAGTAGATGCTGGAAAGGAGAGAGGGAGGAAGGAAGGAATGGAGGGAGGGAGGAAGGAGGGAAGGAAGGAAGGAAGAAGGAAGGAAGGAAGAAGGAAGGAAGGAAGGAAGAGAGGAAGGAAGGAGGGAGAGAGGGAGGGAGGGAGAGAGGGAGAAAGGAAGGAAGGAGGGACGAAGGGAGGAAGGAAGGAAGGGGGAAGGAAGGAGGGAAGGAAGGAAGGAAGGAAGGAAGGAAGGAAGGAAGGAAGGAAGGGAGGAAGGAGGGAGAGAGGAAGGGAGGGAGAAAGGAAGGAATGAGGGAGGAAGGGAGGAAGGAAGGAAGGGGGAAGGAAGGAAGGAAGGAAGGAAGGAAGGAAGGAAGGAAGGGAGGAAGAGAGGAAGGAAGGAGGGAAAGAGGAAGGGAGGGAGGGAGAGAGGGAGAAAGGAAGGAAGGAGGGAGGAAGGGAGGAAGGAAGGAAGGGGGAAGGAAGGAAGGAAGGAAGAGAGAGAGAGGGAAGGAGGGAGGAAGGAAGGAAGGAAGGAAGGAAGGAAGGAAGGAAGGAAGGAAGGAAGGAAGGAAGGAAGGAAGGAAGGAAGGAAGGATCAATGGTAACAGAGGGTGCCAGTGGTATGGATAATCTAAATCAGTTCAGCTTTAGAATGCTTTAGAAATGTATGTTTCCGGAGTGACAGACAGCACTTTCCTAGTTGGAGTTAGCTTAGGTAGGCTAATACAACAAACAAACAAACAAACAAAAGCAATCTGCAGGCAGTGAGCAAAGGCCACCTTCACTGCGGCAGGGAGTGGACAAAAACATGCTGGACATCAGGGGAAGTTCATTTCCTCCTTAATTTAGCAAATATTTTTATCAAGCATCCACTCTGTACACAACATCGTTGGTCCAGGGTCAGACTTTGTTATAGTTAGTTCAAAAAGAAGACAACATAGAGCTGAAAGTATGATTATAAAGCCTTATTCACAAATGTAGGAAGGACCTCGGAGGTCCCTTAACCCAGGGCAGACATTTGGTTTGTTCAAGGATTAGAGATGAGGAAAGAGTTGGGGCCTAGAGATGGTATGAAATTGATTCCAATTCTTCCCTTCCTTGAACAGTACACTCCAACCAAACCAGCCTGCTTGTTTCACCATGAACTTGGCATTCCATTTCCCACCTACAAGCCTTTGCAAGCAGTGATCTCCATTCCAGAAGCTCGGAACACCTCTCCCTCTTGGAATCCTTAGTTTCTTTCAAGGCCCAGCTCCAACGTCACCTGCTAACCTGCAGGGAGTTTCCTGGCCCACTTAGCTATTAGTACCCTGTCCTTCACCCTCAAAGTATCATACATCCACTTATATATCTACAAGTCATATCTCTTAGTTAGGAGTGCTTAGAACATAGGAAGTGCTTCATTTTTTTTTCATTCATTAATCACTTCTCCCCCAAGTAGAACTATAGAGTTTTTTTTAGTTATTTGATATCCCTAATGCTTATTGTGGTGCTTTGTACATATTAAGAATGCAGTAAATATTTGTTGAATTAATAAATTAGATCAGATTGCATTGGACTGGATCTCAGGAGTTCAAGTAACACCTGGAACTTGAGCCAAATAATCAAAGTAAACTACCTGTGGGAGATAAATTGGAAATCTAATTCTACAAGTATTTATGAGAAGCTCCTACGTTCCAGGCTCTGGGAGAAGAGCTGTAGATACAGAGACATACCCCACCATGCTGTCTGTCCCCTGCTTAAAGAAACTCCAGACTTCTGAATCTGTCCTGGCTATTTTCAAACCACACAGTGTACAGCCCATAGTCACTATGGCCCTGGTGTTTTTACCATGTTGGGGAACTGTTCAGATTTGGCCAGGGATGTAATTTTGAAATGGCTGAGATAGAAAATACTATTGTCCATACTACACAAGGCAAAAATCAGTGCCATCGATTAGCCAGTGATTACAAGAGGCCATGTAGGAAGAGGGATGGATGTGAATCCAGAAGGCTTGGGCAAGTGCCTCAGCGGCTCAAGGTTTGGACTAGATGGCACCTTAGTCCCTTCCAACTATGTTCCAACTATGCATCTATGATCCCATAATTCTAAATATGATGGTCTTTATTTTACAGAGCAGGAGAGTGCAGTGCATTGCTCCTGAGTCACCCAACTCCTTCCATGGTACATATGGCAGTGGTAGTCCCATAGTCAAATCCCCAGGTGACACCGATTTTCAGTGCAGTTCTCTATCATCTGTTTATACTCCACCACCACCCCCTCCCAATCCCCCAGTCCTCCATTGACTAGCTTGTAGATGCGAATCAAAAACAGATCTACTCCTCCATCCCAGGATAGGCAGATTTCATGAATGAGGAACCATAATTGTAAAGAGCCCTGATTGTGATATATACCAGAGAAAGTCAGGTCAACTCAATTCAACAAACATGCTTTGTCTCTTCTGCATGTGCAGGGCCCCGTGCAAGGACTTAGGGGAAACATCATGAGAAATAAGACAAGGCCCTTCCCTCCTGGGCTGTACAAACTGACAGATGCAGTGAACTTTTGCTAAATGGGCTCTTGAGAACTTTCACCAAATCAGCTGAAAATAGAAGAGAAAAAATCTTCTGAAAAGCCAAACTTAACCACTGGGCTTTTTTAAAAGATATTTTACCTATTGCCTTTGAAATTACATTTGATTTTATTTTTAAATTTTCAATCCAACCCAAGATTAACACTAATAAAAATTCTGGTCAGCTGTTGGGTTCTCTCTCTCCCTGTCTCTGTCTTTGTCTCTCTGTCTCTGTCTCTCTCTGTCTCTGTCTGTCTGTCTGTCTCTGTCTCTCTCTCTGTCTCTGTCTGTCTGTCTGTCTGTCTCTGTCTCTCTGTCTGTCTCTCTGTCTCTGTCTCTCTCTCTGTCTCTCTCTGTCTCTCTCTCTCTCTTCTTATTTCTCCCATTACTGTAATATTATTTACATCCTCATGATGCTTCAGCATTGCTAGAGAAGACTTGACTCAAATCATGCAACTCTGAGGCCTCCATTCCCTAGGAACTCAGGACTATCAACCTGGATTATCTCAGCTGACATCATCAACATGTCAACTGACCCCAGAGTGGGCATGACTGCTGAGCTAGCTGCATGGGATTTCAGAAAGAAAACACACACAGAGAGCAGTGTCAAAATGGACCCATCTGCTTAGCTTTATCAAGAACAGTTCTGAGGAGAACGAGTGAGTTTGCAAAATTCCTCAGCTGAATTCAGTTGCCTTTCCATGGGGATTTCCTCAGGAGAAGAAGGAAAACAGATAAAAATGTAAGTGTGGTGCCAAAGCAGTATAATTGTGGGGGGTTAACTTGAGGGAAGTGAAGAAAATTCAAATATAAAAGGGCAGGATCTTTGTACTAAGATCCCATCAGATTTTCTATATAACAAACTGAATCTTAAAAACCATTTTAGTTTGGCCTTTATATACCTAGAACCTTTCATGGTGCCTGGCACATAGTAGGTAAATAATGAGTGTTTGTTGAACTTATGTTGAATTGAAAAACAATCGTGAAAGAAATTCCTAGGAATACTGAAATGTCCTCATGAAAGAAGATTACTTCTCTGAACCTCTGCTTCCTACTCTGTGAAATGGGAATCACGGTCTTCACTCTCCCTCCCCCATCCTCATCTCATAGAGTTATTGCCAGAGAAAGGATTTATAAACCTTAGAGCACTGCCTGAGTATGAATTGTTGTTATTAATTTTTCAAAAGGCAACAAAATGCGTCCTCCACCAGCTGGGCTTAGTCCTGATTTGTTTTGAAAATAAAATTCAGGCCTGTTTACCTGTGCCTCTTCAAATCCTTGGATTCTTCCTACGTTGAGCCTTTCCTAATTCTACCCCAGCTTCTAGGAGGCCCAGTGGATAGAGTGTTAAGAAGACCTGAGTTCAAATCTGGCCTCTTATTAGCTGTGTGACCCGGGGCAAGACACTTAACCCTGTTTGCCTCAGTTTCCTCATGTGTAAAAATGAGCTGGAGAAGGAAATGGCAAACCACTCCAGTATCTTTGCCAAGAAAACCCCAAGTGGGATCATAAAGAATCAGACGTGACTGAACAACAATTCTTCCCTGCACCTCACCCCCCCACCAGGTATTAGTGTCTCTACCTCCCAAATTCCCTTAGAGGTATTTTATACATCCTCTTACATGTATACATACCCCTCCCCCAATAGAATGTAAGTTCCCATAGGGCAGGAATCATTTCTTTGTTTTTTCATCCTGCACCCCTGGAACATAATATTGGGATTTGCAAGAATGTTAGTAAATGCTTGTTGGTTGATTATGGACCTTAAAGCAGAAGCTATAGATCACAGATTTAGTGCTGGAAAAAGGAGAAGGGAAGAAGCATTTTTTAAGTGCCTGCTATGTTCAAATATCTCCTTTGAGCCTCACAACATCCCTGGGAGGATAGATACTACTCTTATAACTGATTTAAAGTTGAGGAAACCGTCAGACATAAAATGACTTGTCTAGGGTCACAAAGTTTGTCAGTGTCTGAGGCTAGATTTGAACTCAGGTCTTCCTGACTCCAGGCCCTAGGCTCTAGCTGCCCATCTGTCCTCTTAGAGGTCATAGACTCACAGATCTAGAACTGGAAGAGAAAACAGAGCCCATCCAGCCCAGTTCCCTCACTTTCCAGGCAAGAAAAGGGAGGCCCAGAGAAGTTGAACTACCTGCCCAAGGTCATACCAGTAATAAACAGCAGAAAGAATTTGAATCTAGGCGCTCTGTCAACAGAGGGAGTGTTCTTTCCACCTCCAGTCAGGACCTGTGATTTTAGGCTCAGAGATGCAGGACCTCAGAGACCCAGATAATTCCCGAGATTCTCCCCTTCACTGGATGTATAGGTTGAGGCTGAGGATGACCAGGTCTGAGCCCAAGATCGGGTTGGATCAGTTCCTTTGGGATTGGTTTTCTGACAGAGCTAGCTCAAAAGTATGAAATGCCAGGAAAAGACTGGGAACCCAGTCCTTGGCCTGGTTAAGATGGTGTTTATATGTTTATGCCTAGCAAAGAGAAACCAGAAGGTCGGCACTTTCCCCAGAAATAAAAAAATGAAAGTGGTTTCCCCATTTGGCCTGGTGGTTTTGCTCATTCCCATAGTCCTCTATTCACCTCAGTCTCTTTAGAACTTTCACTCCCAGGACTTCTTTCATCCTTCCCCCGATCTAAGAAGATTATTTGATGAATGTTTGGAAGAGAGGAGAAGGAGTTGTAATCCAGTTGGAGAGATACCCAGGGGACTCTCATTCTGCTGAACCTGGCACAAAGAGCTCTGAACTTGGGTACCAGGAGACCTGGATGCCCATCCCTACTATACTACTTTCTAGCTGCATTCCTGTGGGCAGGGGATTTCCCCTCTCTGAACACAGAGGATCATAAACAGAGTTGAAAGGGATCTCTCGTCTAGTCTATGAGTTCTTAACCTGGGGTTTGTGCATAGATTTCAGGAGGCCAGTGAATGTGGATGGAGGGAAAATTACATTTTAATTTTACTAACCTTTGGAATCCTATGTATTTTATTTTATGTATGTAAAAACACTATTCTAAAAATGTGTCAGTAGGCTTCCCAGGCTGCCAAGGAGGCCATGAATGCAATGGAATAAGTGTTTATGTAGCATCTACTCCATGCCAGGGACTGTGCTAAGCATTTTGCAAACATTATCTCATTAAATCTTCACAACAACCCTGACCCCAGGCCCAGAACAGTATCTACTTAGCCACCTCGCTGCCTCATGACTCCCCCCAAAATTGAAAAATTCCCCCATCTAGTCTAACTCAGGGGCAATTAGGTGGCCTGGGGTCAAACTCATCTTCCTGACTTCAAATCTGTCCTCAGACTCCTACTAGCTGTTCAAACCTGGGCAAGTCACTTAACAATGTTCGCCTCAGTTTTCTCATCTGTCAAATGAGCTGGAGAAGGAAATGACAAACAACGCCTATATCTTTGCCAAGGAAACCCCAAAAGTGGTCACGAGTCAGACATGATTGAAAACAACTGAACAACCAAGCCTAAATACTCCTTTTTTTAGAGATGAGCAAACTTAGACCCAGAGAGGTTCAGTCATTCACTTTATCAATTAATCGATTGCCCAAGGTCACATAGGTAGGAATTGATAGAACCAAAAGTTGAGTCGTGGTCAATAAATCAATCAGGAAGCATTTATTTAGTGCCAGTTGTGGGTCAGGTACTGTGGTAGGTGCTCGATATAGAAAAACAAAAATGAAACAGCCCCTGCCCTCAAGGAACTTATAGTCAATCAAGGGAGATAATATGTCTTTAATGTCCTATGTCATTATCTCTTCAATATGTCTTTATTACATAAGTATATTAAACATTTGTATATAGAAAATATATAAAATCAATACAAAGGATCGGAGGAGAGGGAGTTAGCAGCTGTTAGAGTTTATCGCCCTCATCACTGTTAAACTCCCAATTTAGGATCTCACTGATATGACCACATGTCTACAGTTCTTTAAGATTTGTGAGATACTTTCCTATTATTAATATTGCTATTATTGGTGCTGTCATTACTACTACTACTATGGGAGAGGAGACAGCCCTACAAAAAGGGTGTCCAGTCAGATAAGCTTCTGGACAAGACCAACCAGTGCCCCTCAAAAAATAAAACTTGCTTTTCAAATTCAGCCCTCAACTTTCCAAAATCTGTCTCTAATTTCAAACTCAAATAAGCGCCCAGCATGGCCGCCTTTGTTTTGTTCTCTCCTCTTCAACTCCTCCCTGTGATTGCATAACAAAAGTGTCTAAATTCACACCATCTGGCCGATAAAGACACTGGCCCCACTGGCCGGCTGGCCCATCTGATTAGGCTCCTGTCTAGCCTGAGCCTTGTGGCGAAAAGTCACAGCTGTGGGGCTTTCGAGCCCTCAATACAACTCTGTTATTAGCCAGCTGTAGGCCTCGAGACTACTTCTGTTCAAATTATAATATCTTTTAACCCTCTGAGCATTGAGGGCGCAGGGGCGGCTGGCAGCAACAGAAGAGAGGAGAGTTTTCCTGGCTAATAATTGGCAAAATGAGGAAGGGGGGGTTCAGTTGAAAAGAATGGGGGTAAAGTGATTCCTGGGGAATTTTTTTTTCAAACTTTGCTGCTCTCCCCCTTAAAGACTAGTGCATACATATATGCCCTTTTTCCACTGAAGGTTAGTTAGACTCCAGTCACCAAGAAACATAGGGAGATGGGAAAATGTGTCCAGTTATGTCAAGGACTCAATGCAAATGAAACTAATTAGGTTTTCTAACTACTAGGGATTTAGGCCTTTGAATCGTCCCTCCCAAGTAGTAGAGACCAAGGTATCTGTATTGCCAAAGCTTGAGGCAGGGAGAACTTTTATCCCCCTGGAGTCAAACTGCTCTAATGGGAAGGGAGGCTAAGAAAGAGGCCTGCTTGGGATACAGCCTAGTAACAGTAGAATGAGTTATATTTATACCACCTGTGGTGGCCCAAAGAGCCTCCCCACATGGAGGCATTTGATTCTTCACCCAACCCTTCGACCTAGGGGAATGTTAGCTTTATTTCATGGGTGTATATACTTTACCTTTATTTAGCCTTTTACATGTTGTATACCGTTTACCCAACGGTCCCTACCCCTACTAGAATGTAAGCTGCTTGTCCAAATGAACTGTTTCAGAACTTTTTTTTTTTACTTTGTTTCCGTAGTTCCTAGCATTGTGTTTTGTGACTTTGTGGGAGGCGGGCAGAGGTGTTCTTTTGCAGGTGAGGAGAGAGGGGCAAAACTACTAATTTCTTGGGGGAGGGGGACTCCCCAGCAGGAAAGCTCCCTCTGCCGTCCCTAACACAGTCTTACAAAGCTGCTTCAGGATACTGAGAGGGTAAGCGACTTGTCCAGTGTCACACAGCTAGTGATTGGAAACCAGGGCTGTTTTATTCACTACGTCCCCTCACCCTAGCATAGTAGGTAGTTGATAAACTCTTGCTCGGAGAGATGAGAGCACTTAACCAAAGTTACAGAGAGCTAATAATAGGAGGGAGAACTGAGAGGGGAACCGAAGTCGAGAGAGAGAGAGAGAGAGAGAGAGAGAGAGAGAGAGAGAGAGAGAGAGGGAGGGAGAGAGGGAGAGGGAGGGAGAGGGAGGGAGGGAGAGAGAGAGAGAGCAGATCTCTACTTTACCCACAGCGAAGGGAGGTTGGGGGGGGGGGGGAACAATAGCCGAGCTCCTCCACTGTTCTCAAAACTGGCGAGAAGTTCCAGCGCATTAAATTTTTATATTCTGTTGCTAATGCAGACTAAACTAGAGGCTTTTAAAAATTGATGCCTGCCGCCTCTTATTTAAACAGCATAAAATAAGGAGGCTTGGATTGGGCTTTAAAAAAAAATACAAATACTGCTGTCAGGCGGGCCTTGCAGCTGGGTGGGGTGGGTCTGGCTCATTTAAATTGCTAGGTGTAATTCGCCAGACAATGGGCAATTCCTTCCCTGGGAGGGTGTCTCCAAACAAAGACGTTTAAGGGGCGGCGGGAGGGGAGGGGGTAAAGGGAGCCCAACCCTTGTCCTTTGATTAGCCACCCGGAGCCCCTGTGCTCTGTCTCTTTAATCTAGGTATCACACGGAAAGTACATTTCGGGATTGTGTTTTCTTCTCGGGTTAATCACTCCGGCAAAGGCCGGGCCGGCGGCAGTGGCGGGCAGCCGGGGCTCAGAGAAATGAACGCCCTGGAAGGGAGGGGAGGGCCGGCTTGGCTGCCTCCGGCTGTCAGCCAGCCCCAGGTCGGCACTGGAAAGGAGACCTGCCTCCGGTCCTCAGCGGAGGCCCAGTGGCTAAACTGAACTTCAGGTTGGGCGAGTTTGTTTTGATAATATTTGGGTAGCCCCAAAAGCAAACACATCTGATTGTTATGGTTTCTCTCGGGCTACGCTGGGTAAAGGGGTAGGGGCAGCCAGGGCTGCCAGCAAAGCCGCCAGAAATCAATCTAGGGACCTTTTGTTACTGAAGAAGAAAAAAGAATATCCCCGAGCCTCGGGGCTGGGGGGTGAGATAAGGCGAGAGAAGACGTTGGCTTCTTTTTCCCAAACTGGAGGAAGTGATGCTTTCTCTTCTAGCGGGTGAAGTCGTTAGAAACCAAAGGGAGACCAGTAACCCGGAAGACACGGCTAAGACTGAATGCGGAGTCTGACCCCACCCCAACCCCCACCCCCACGCCCCCCCCCCCAAAAAAGATTCTCTTCAATATATTTTTTTTCCTTCATTGTGAGACTTCTAAATCCCCTTCCAGCCAAGGAAACAATTAACACTGCCCCTCTTCATCCCCTAAAAATACTGGAAACGAGGAGATTTGATCCCATTAAACTCTTAAAGCGAAGGGTAGCGAAGGTAGAGCAAAAGGACCTGCACCTAGAGAAGTCTATTAACCAGAAGTCAGCGGTTAGCTTTCCCCTACTGCAAATAAAGATTTCCCTAATCCTCCTCACCCCAGTAGGACCCAGGTCCGCAAGACCTTTCACTAGAAAAGGAACTGATCTGGGCTTGCTCTGTGGCGCTGGCCAGCCGCAGGAGGACCTAAGCAATTTCCCTTCGAGGTGAAATCATAGGTGATACTTTTCCGCGCGCGGAAATGAACTTAGAAAACATACCGGTGCCCCAAAGCCCGTTTTAGCTGCCTGAGCTAAGTACACCTCACACACAATCTCTCTTCCCAGCCCAAGGCGAGACTTAACACCTCTGCTGCGCGCACAGTTGGATTAAGAGGACCCCAGTCCATTTCACTAAGACTAGACCCAGTCTGTACTGGACAAGTGTTAGAACCCGGCAAACCCACCCCCACACGCGGGGTGGCCTCCGCAGCAAGAGAGAAAACAGACCAGCATTCCCCATGCTGGTTGGGAATGCTGCCATTAGTTCTCTTTTCAGGGTCTCCCCTGCCCCTACCCTGGGAGACTTTCTAAAACTGGTCACCCCCATCAAGTCAAGTCTTTCCCCCCTTGCGTGCACGCAATGTTTTCTCGCCTAGACCATGGAAACTGTCTAGTCCCACTTCGCCCGGCTCATGTCACGTATTTGGGGAATTGGTTGTTTCTCCTTCGCTTTCCAAGATTCCTGGTGAGGTCCTAGGAAATTTGTGGAGAGGGGTACTGTGTCTACTCTGGAAAGAAAGATACTCCCTCCGGAAAGTCGGCAGGAGCAAAACTGCTCACCTTCTATTTGCCCCTTCCTGGGCTTTTAACAGCTGTCCTAGAAACGCAATAGTGGGGACGAGAAGGGAGAGGCAGGAGCCAGAGATGGGAGAAGGGTCTCTCTATCTCTGATCTTTCGGTCAGTTCGTCTTTCGCTCTGTTGGGCGCGAGGTGAGAAAAGGGTCTCCAAGTGTCTCTCCCTCTCTCCAAAGAGAATCATTCAGCAATCTGCCAGAAACTTCGGCTTACCTGCACATGACTTCGTGTGTGAGTAGAACTCGGCACATCTCCGGGTTCTTGTTCTGTCCCTCATAAGCTATGGGCTGCCAGGAGAAGAGAATGAAGGAGGAAGAGAAGAGAAAGATGATTTAAAAACAGACACAAAATAAATCTTTCTCGTCTAGCATTTTTTAAGGACGGCTTCCCAGGTCTTCTCTAGCAAAGGGGAGAGAAGTGAACTGGACAGCTGAGGCAGTCGTTAGGAAAACTTGGCGGGGGGGGGGGGGTAAAAAAAACATTCTGCCAAATATTAATATATCTCTAGGAGGTAAAATTATTTTTACTTGAATCCCCTTCCCCCAAATTATTTCAAATCTATCATTCCCTTTGAGATTGTCATCCGGGGCCAGTTGGTTAATTAGAAAGTGGGGTCCTCCCTACTCTCTTTTTTCTTCCTCATTGGCACCACTCAGCCGAGGAGGAACCCAGGACTTAGACTTTGGCGGCTAGTGAGTTTGGAAGAAGCCTAGAGGGGCAATGAGAGGGGAGATGAGCGATGGGAGAATGACAGAGAGCCCCAGCAGTGAGAAGATAGACAAGGGGTGTGGGGGAGAGAAGGAAATGAAGGGGGAGGAAAAGAGGCCAGAAGCCGACCCGCTTAGCTCACCTGCTTCGTGACGGAGTCGATGAGCCGGACAAAGAGATCCTGTTCGGTCCTGACCCCTAGGAAGGTGAGTGGAGAAGAAAGAGAAGTCACTCACTTGACTCCCGCACTAGACAGGGCGAACTTCTTCCAGGAACCTCGACTCAGTGAAGAGATAACCCTCCACCTCCCCCAATAAATAGATAAGAGCTTTGATCTTGCACTTAAAAAAAAAAAGAGGGTGTGAGAAACTCTGCTGGGAGGGAAAACTAAAGTTACTAGCCTGTCCGTTCCCATTCCTCTCCCCACGCCACCAAAAAAAAAAAAAAAAATTGAGCGCGCTGGAGCCTTGTAGTTTTCTGGTTTTTCTCCTTGCGCCTGGACGCAGGCTAACGGTGCGCACGCCTGAAGGCCCAAGCTGGGCTTAGTTTCCCCACTAAATTAGCCTCCCTCTGTCACAGCTTCCTCCCCTGGCTGCTCAACTTCTGACACCTCCTTAGCTACTGCAGTGGAAGTCACCTGAGAGCATGTCCCCATCAGGACACAGAGCTGCGAGTTCAAATCCCTTTCGTTTGAAAACCTCAACGCCCTCTCATCCTCCCTCTCCCCTCCCCCCCACCACCACTTATCCCTTCCCTTTTCTGCACTGAAGAAGGCCTCACCATTGCTATAAAGGAGCTGTAATTTGTAGTGGGTGCCGTTGTTGGTCTTCTCATTACCTTGTTCCTAGAAAGAGATGGGATTAAAAAAACATCTGTCTTGCTGTCTCGATGTCCTTCCCAGTCCCCCACCCTCCAACCGAAAGCTCGAACATTAACCTGCCTTGGTCGAGGAGCCGACCTCGTCGGCCCCTCCGGGACTGATAACTCCCGATCCAGGAGGTCAGAAAAGTTCCAAATATTTCTGCCATGCGGGCCCACCACCACTACCTTCAAAGCCCAGTTCTCCCCAACTTGAAAATCTCCTATTTATTTGTGGAGCCTCCAAAGCCAGGACCATGTGGGGACACAACATCCTTCCCCAGAAACATACTTTGTTTTTTGTATTTATTTATTTGTTAAAATGTATGAGAATGTATGCCTGTATGCTTGTGACAGCCTACCCGTGTCTTCGGCCGAAGGCCAGGGACATTAAGAAAAAGTAAGGCTCTGGTGGAATGGATCTCAGAAAAAGGACTGCGCTCTGGTCTGCTTGGTCTCTCCAAGCCCCTTTGCTTACACTCTTCCCCTCCCCTGGGCTCAAGCAAACCGAGTCCAGAGCGTCTTCACCTGCTTCTGAATTCCATTCCTGAGCCCAAGGGGGTGTGCTGAGGTATTTCTCACCCTATCCCCCAAATGCCCTCGGAAAGGTCAAGAGCCCGGCAGAGACTGGGCTCCACGGATAAACGGGAATCGCTTTGTCTTGCTCTGGGCTCCCTGAAGAATTCTCTGCAAGCAAGGTGACCGACTACTTGGGCAGGGGCCCAGTCAACTTAAAAAAAAAAAACGGTGCAGCGTGGGGAGGGGGGGATTCTTTTTCTTCCTCGTCTTCTTTGTTGTTTGTTTTTTAACTGGATTTTATTTCTGGAAATTGCTTGAAAATGCAATTGACCAGAGCGGCTAATTATGAGGAGTCAGGAAAGGTCCTGGATGAGGCCGAGGGGCAGCTCCATATTTGAAAGGTACATGATGGGGGGCTAAAAGAGGAGGGAAAAGAGAGGTGAGGAGGCGACGGGGCTGGGGGAAGTAAGGGGTTCTTTCCTTTCTGGTCGCGATTCCTCCATTTATCAACCCGAGTGAGCCTAGCTGTCCAGGACCGCGCAGTGACAGATGGAAGGACTCTCTGCTACTTTGCAGAAGTGAGTTATTAAGTGCCGTGAGTGCGAGTGGGGCGTGGGGGATCCACTGGTGAGGGGCGGAAAAACTTTGACCTAGCCCCCCTCCTCCCCCATCTTACTTTGTCGTTTTCAACGAAGTCCACGAAGGCGGTCCTTTCGATCTCCACCGGCTGACCCTGCCGGTCATAGAGGGCCAAGACGAAGTGGAAGAAATTGGATTTTCGCAAGTTGGAAGGAGGCTGTTTCTCAAAATGAGCCCGGGACAGGGCTACCCCGCTGCGGAAGAACAGAAGAGAGTGGCATGGGGAAACAGAGGGCTCCAAAAACGCTACTGTTACCCTTTAATCAAACACTTCTCTGAGAATCCGAGGGCCACAGCCCTGCCTTGCCCAGAAGCCAGGCCCCTAAAGTCTCTCGAGGGCACTGACGAGCCCCCACTCCACTCCCATTAAAAATTGGGCCTTCTATAATAAAGCTCGGCACCTTAGTTATCTAATCTTAAAAGTTGGAACCTGACAGGCATTTTGCAGGAGGGACTGCCCCATCGTCCAGTGGAAGGTACAAAAAGACCCCCAGTCTCTTGGGTGGTTACTTTGACCCGGGCAGGGAGAGCACAAAGTTCAACAATCTCTTAGATGTGGTCCAGGCCTGAGCCCCCTTGGTTGTAGCTTTCGAACCGAAGCAATGGGCTCTGGATGTCCCTACCACAAGGCCTGGATCCCTGCTGCAAAGGACAGTCCTCCCTGCCTGGTCTCTCTCTGTCCCTGAGGTCTGAGAGCACAGGACCTGACAGAGACCACCCCCCCTTCTGTTTGTTTGCTTTTCCAAGCATCCCCCACGCCTCCCCCCATTTTTCTCGGAGCCTTTTCCCTACCCCAATACCTGGGTTGGATGGTCTGGGAAGGAGCAGAGAAAGGGATTGGTGCTGAGTGGGATTAATAACCCTGATTATTAGTATATTGTTAGAAGCGACTTGTTTGCCTATGAAAAGCCAACTCGTCATCCTAGTTTGAGGGCTGATTGTTTTTCCTTTTTCTCCTTTCTAGAGCTGGTAACCTTCTGTTTGCGTGTTTGCTCCCTCCCCCTCTTCCAGGAAAGATTCCTAAACTGGGGAAAGAACCAAAACTGACTCCTGAAATAGCAGCCCTGGGGATAGACAAAGTCCAAGATGCGAGCTAGGGCGGCCAAAAAACGAGGTACCTCGTCCCATTTTCTCCAGGCCCAGCTAAAGGCCTTACCCACCCCCAGGCTTTTCTTCTCCAGGAAAGTCCTGCTCATTTGGGACCCAGATTCTGTCTAATTCTCTTCAATCCCAGAGTCCTTCGGTCCCAGGTGAAGCCCCGAGTAGGGAGAACAGAGTGAGTGACTTCGAGGGAACAACCCCAGGGGTAGCGGGGCTGGAGAATCCAAAGTTTTATTAAAAGATGAAAAGCTCTCCAGTGAGGATGAATATCTTCCCATCACAGCCACCACTCCCTACCTCCCCCACCTCAACCCCAGGAGAGGAAACTGACTGATGCTTGGGCATTTTCCCCCAGGGGAAAAAAATGAGGCCAAGAAGGGGGGTGGGTGGGGAATGGACAGACGGACGGACTGATGGATGGATGGATGGATGGATGGATGGATGGATGGATGGATGGATGGACGAGCGTGCACGCCTGTTCTCGAAGCCTGTGTGTACACAGTCAGGCCCCCAGCCGACTGAGAAGTCGCTTGTCCAGCTTTCCCGAAGGCCTGGTTCAGTTCTAGTTTCGGAGTTCCTGAGCTTCAAAATTTCACCTCCCAGGCCTTGGGGTGTTCGCTTCAACTGCGGAGCTGCGCTGTGCAAGAGTCCCCAAGAGCGCTCAGTACCTCATAGCCGAGACCACAAGGCGCCTTCACTCTTAAGAAAAAATGGTGAGGAGGAGCAGAGGTTGGAGGGAGAGACTCAGTTTCTCTAAAATATCACTGTAAGAAATAGTGGGATCCTCATCTTCTGCGGGGAGCCTATGAGCAACCCCGGCGGTATCTTCTCCGGGAAGTTTCATCTGCCCCCGCCCGAGTTCGGCGAGTGGGGGGTTGTAGTTTCCTACGACAGGAATGAGCTTGGAGAACTGTTTAGCTTGAGGCGGTGAAGAAGAGGCAGTTGTCCCCAAATCTCCCAGGAAAAGATAGAGGCTTTTGGAACCAGTATCTTCCATTGAGCTAAGAAAATCTCTGTCTCGGCTGGGCCGCTCCCCAGGCGGGCTGCGAAGAGAATCGTGCCGGCCTCCGAGGCTCAGCTGGCTGGCCCTGAAAAATCAGGTTGGCTGGACTGGGCCTTAGCTGATCTCCTATCTGGATCAGATCACTGAATTCAGTTAGGTAGGATTGCAACTGGATTCCAGGCCCAGGGAGGAGGTTCGATCCAGCCGGGCACAGCGACGGTTCAAGCAGCTTCTCTAGGAAGGGGTTTGGCTGTGGGCTATGAAAAGGGGAAGGCGGAAGCTTCGTCTCAGGTGGATTGCGCTGGACCTAGGAAAGCAGAGCCTTGGACTTCTGGAGCAGCTGCTGAGGGTGAGGAAGGGCAAGCAAAAAAAAAGGGAGGGGGAATTAACAACAAACCGCTGCGGGTTCAAGGCAAAAGGAATCCAACAGGCGGCCTACTTCTTAAAGGGGCATTTAAGGAGACTGGGGACCCGAGTGTGGCATTTCTTTTGCCTCAGTGTCAACTCCAGGGACCTCTGAAAACAAGAGGAAGAGAAGTTTGTAGCTCCTGTTCACCAAGCAAACTGACTTTGGGTGTTAAGGCTTCTCTCTGTTATCCTTTCCTGTCTTCTGTTCTTCCTTCTTTTTCTTTCTCCCCTACTTTCTTCCTTCTTCCTTCGAGTCTTTTTTTTTCTTTTCCTCCTTTATTTGTCTTAATTCTCTATTTTCTTTGTGCTTTTTTTCTCTTTTTTCTTTCACCTTTTTTTCTTTTCCTCCATTCTTTCCCTTCTTTCGTCTTCTTTTTTCTGTTTCTCTTCTTTCTTTCCAATTTTTCCTTCTGCCTAGTTCTCTTCCTTCATTTTCCCCTTGTTTTTCTCTTCTATCTCTGCATTTTCCTCTTCCTTTCCCCTTTGTTTCTTTCTTCCTTTCCTTTCCTTGCGTCTTTCTTTTCCTTCCCTTCCCTCTCCTTCCCTTTCCTTCCCTTTCTTTCCTTTCCCTTTCCTTCTCTTTCCTTCCCGTGACTTTCCAGACTCTCCTGCGGCTCGGCTCCCCGCAGTTTCCCGGAGCTGGCTTGCTGGCTCTCTCCCTGAGCGGAGCCGCCTCTCCCAGCTGGACATTCCGCCGCCAGCCCTGCAAGCCAGGCTGGGCTGGGGGATGGGGGCGATCGGCCCAAATGGCAGGGTGGGGGTGGGGGCTAACTCCTGAGTTTAGGGCGAAACCTCTCTTTTCTTGTCCTCTCAGGTGGTGGCGCCGGGTGACAGCTGCTCGCTAACTGGGGTCTCCCTCGCTGCCTCTGCCTCGGGCACATCCTCGGGCTCCCGGGAAAGTGACAGCTGAGCTCGCGGGCCTCGGGGACGCAGATCTCGAGACGGGGGCGCTGGAGGCGCTGGTCTGGGAGGGCCGGGTTGGGGTTTGAAACACTGATGAGACTCCTGTTCAGGAGTTCGTGAGAAGGGGCAGGATGACAGAATTACAGAGGCAACTCGGAGCCCCGGTTCCCTTATTTTCCAATGACAGAGAGCCCTTTGACGGAGGGAAAGTAGGAATGGCGAGGTCTCTAGATGAAGCCACCGCGTTCAGAGAAGAAGGTGACAGATGGGGAAAGCAGAAACATGAGGGGGGGAGAGATATGAGAGGGATTGAGAGATGAGAGAAAATGAGAAGGACCGAGGATAGAGATCGGAGAGGTAAAGAAAACAGAAAGACAGAGACGGAGAATGGAAGGAGAAAAACAAGATGGAAAGAGGAGAGAAGAAGAGAAAATGGGGGGGGGGGAAGCAAAGGGATGAGAAAGCGAATGAGAAAGGAAAGAAAAAAGAGATGATAGAGCGGTAAAAATGTGAAACAAGAGAGAAGAAAAGAGGAAAGAAGAGAAGAGGGAAGAGAAGGAAACTGAAGGGGGAAGAATGGGTATAAATTTATTTACCTTTGCGCCGCAACGTTTGCATCCACCACTCCGACGTTTCGAACCCAGGACCGGACCGAATCCATCTCCGCGCCTAGAGCTTTCTCTTTCAGAGCTGGTCCTCTTCCTAATGTATCTTGAATCCCAAACATTTAAAAAGTCTGATCCACTAGAACAGATGACTCTTTAAAAAGAAATTTTTTCTTGGTTTTGTGTGTGTGTGTGTGTGTTTAAAGGACACTATCCACCGAGCCCTGAATAGTCACAAGACTCTCACAGGCAAGCGTTCCTTCCCCCCTCCCCCAAAAAATAAGAGTCCTCGAAAGAAACGAAGAGCCAAAGTTTGTCTGTCCGTCTGTGTGTCTCTGGAGAAGCTCAGGCTTCTGCTTGCAACCGCTGCTGGGCGATGTAGGCCTCCGTCAAAGTTTGGCTTGCTTTGCCCTCCCCTTCCCTCCCTCGGCAAGTTCGCTCCTGCCGCCGGCGTTCACCTCCGCTCGCCTATAACATCCTTCCCGCCGCAGCCCGGCCTGCATCCAGAGAGCGTTCGCTGGCCAGGAGCATCACCTGTTTTCTGGGAGAAGCAGGAGGAGATGGACGGCTGCCTAATCTCGCCCCCTTCCTCCCTCCCAGCCCCCCTCCCCTTTCCTCCCCACCACTCTAACTCCGAACCAAAAAAAAAAAAAAGGTGGGGTGGGTGGGGGAGAAAATCCCAGGATGAATTGTCAGAGCCAAGGGAAGAAATGGATCTAGTGAGAAGCTGGCTGCTCTGAGAGGGGGAGCCGAGATACAGCCGTTCCGAGGCCCCATGAATGGGTTACTGCAAGCAGAGGGACACACCAAGGAGGCGGAGCCGCCTTCCCGATAAGGAGCGCTCATTTGCATAGTCGCGCTGGATTGGAGGGCGCCGGGCGAGCCGGAGGCGCCCTCCAGCCACTGCCCAGCTCCCGGCTCCACGCCGAGTCCTGGAGGTGAGAGCGGGCGGAGAGCAGTCCTGGGCGCGCGGCAGCCTAGCCTAGCCTAGCTCCGTCCGCCCGCCCGCCCACATCTACCTACCTCTCCCTCTCCGCGCTACCCAGGGCTGCAGAAGTTTTCCCCTCAACAAGCCGCGCTTGGCTGTCTCGGGAGCACGTGAGCCGGGCGTTCCGCTGCGTGCCCAGGGTATCTACTGCCTGCTCTGTACGCGCGTATGTCGGTCTATTGATACAGACACACGCTGGAGGCATACTCAAACACTGCCTATTTATGTGTGAAGGCGTACATATTTGTAAAGAAAGTGAGAGTGTGGGCCCACACGCACTGGGATGTGTGTGTAAACTTTCCCGGCAGTAGCACTGATTGCTAACAGCGTCCCGCCGGCTCCTCAAGAGACTCGGGGACTGGCGGATTTTGTCGAGGAGCGTTTTGGTGGGTGGTTTAGGAGTTGTTTTGAAAATATTTACCGTTGGGGGAGGGGAGGGGCGGCGGAAAGAATGGAAGAAATGAAAGAGGGAGAGAAAACCCGAGCGCGTAGGGGAGAGAGAGAGACAGAGATAGATGCATAGAGACACAATCAAGTAGTATTTATTAAGCGTCTTCTATGTGCGAAGGACCGTGGGGTACAAAGGCAAAAACTAGACCCTGCTCAGAGTCTAATACGGAAGACAACAGGCATCCATGGAGCTTACAGAGAAAGACAGACTCAGAGACAGCGACAATGAAAGAGAAACCGGGTGATAAGAGGGGAGGGAGTTATAAGAGAGGAGAAAGAAGAAAGAGTGGAAAGGACAGGAAAGGGAGAGAGGGAGAAAAGAGAAAAACTGAGAGACACAGGAACGGAAAAAGAGATAAAAGGGAAGAGAAAAAGTAAAAATGAGAGAGACTGAGAGAAAAGTAGGAGAAAAGAGAGGATAAAGAAAAGAAAGGAGAAAAGAGGGGAAAGGAAAAAAGAAAGAAAGCAAGAGAGAAAAGTTAGTTTAAATGTTGTGTACTTAGGTATAAGTAGAGAAGGAGAAAAAAACCCAGAAGTTCGTCAGAAAATCCAAGGAAGAGCTTAGGGTCCCGGGGCAAGCAGTTGCGTCAGCCAGGGTAAGAAGCCAGTGATTGTGGGGTGCTGTGTGCGAGGGAGACCCGAGCATCTTCAACACGCGCCCAGAACCACACAATCGACCAACGAATTTACAATCGCCTACGGAGGAGAAGGCAGTTGAGGACCAGGTGGGGAGAGGAGTGGGGTTTAGGGCGGCTCGGGACACATAGTTCTCGGGGAGAGAAAGAAGCCACTCTGCCCGCACTCAGAGCCGGCATCGCCGGAGGGGAAGGGCTGCCTACGAGCGAAGCTGGAGCGCTGCCGGGCGGCCACTAGCTGAAAC
This sequence comes from Trichosurus vulpecula, assembly GCF_011100635.1. Lineage (NCBI taxonomy): Eukaryota > Metazoa > Chordata > Mammalia > Diprotodontia > Phalangeridae > Trichosurus > Trichosurus vulpecula. The sequence goes on along the minus strand of NC_050575.1, from coordinate 428,079,420 downwards.
CCCAGCCGCGACTCTCCAAGCGCCTAGCGGAGCGCCGCTTCCTAGGTGCCCATTAAAACCACACGGGCTGGGTGTTATTTTCCTTCCCTCTCTTTTTGTATTCTGATCTAGGGATGAATCTGCTGCTGCTGCTGCTGAAATCTCTAACACCAGCGCGAAAACAGATTTGAAGACAATGAATGCAAATCTGGACTCCGGGGCCATCTGCTGTAGGAGACAATCAGCTGGTTCGCCGTTAAAGCGACAGCGTCTACATTTCCGAGCCTCATTAAGGGGAAGACCCTTGCCTAAAACCTAAAGCAGGGACCCTGTTTAAAATCGAAAAAGGGGCAAAGGGAAGAGGCAGAAACAGAGGCAGAAACAGAGACAGAAACAGAGACGGAGAAACAGAGGCAGAGATCAGGAAAGAGGAAGAGGAAAAAAAGAGAAGAGATAGAAACAAAAGAAAGAGGAGAGAGGGAAAAATAGGAGAAGAGAGGAGAGGAGGAGAACGGGAGAAAGAGACGGGAGAGAGGAGAGACAGAGAGACCTACAGGGACAGACAGACTCAAATACAAGAATGAATGAATCAACTTAGAACGTCGAGGGTCCACGAGCTACAGAGCTGAACACTGGCCAGTGCATTTTGGGTTATTCCCCGCTAGAGGACAGACACATGGTTTCTAAGGGTCGTTTGAAAAGGCAAGAGTGAACCTGACCTCAGTTTCAGGAAATGCTCTTCTCTCTCTTTAGAAAGATGCTAAGTCGTTTTTGCTGAATTTACATTCGATCCAGCCATGGGCAAAGGATCTGGTGCATCTAAAGGGGATTATTTGAGAGAAAGAGCTATCATATCCCGTTGGCTTTTTGATCTACATTCGGGGATAGCTGTCATAATTTTCTGAAGACTATCCATCCAGGAGAGTGATAGTGGAGGTAGTTTTGTTTGATGAAGGAAGAGAGAGCCCTTGCTGGAATCTGAATGGGCAGTATCATCTCTAGGTAACGACTAGGGGCCGAAGTCTGGAAGGGAAGGAGAAACTGGAACACTGTTGCAGATGGTAACAATGTTGCAGATTGTAACCGTATTACCAAGGATAACACTGTCAGTGGTTACAACAATGTTGCAGTATTTGGGGATCAAAAGACAGAGAAAGACCGAGAGAGAGAGGGGAGAGAGAGACAGAGAGAGACAGAGAGAGAGAGAGAGAGAGAGAGAGAGAGAGAGACAGAGAGAGAGAGAGGGAGACTCGTTACATTATTGCGCTTGTTAGAACTTTTAGAAACTAAAACAATTCGACCATCTTACTCCGGCCACCTCCTTCCCTCCCACTTTATCTCTCACTCTTTGCCTAAACTCCACGATGTTAAAAAAAATTAAAATTAAAAATCGACTGGTTAGTCCCTTACTCCCCTCCCAATACTTTGCCTCCATTCTTACCCAGTTATTTATCTCCACTCAATGACTGAACTAAGGACAAATCTTTGAGAAGTCTTTTCTAGGACCTGCTGTTTACAAAGAAAGTGACCGAGTTGTTGGCTTTTTTTTTCATTTTTCGTTTTGTGGGGGGTATGGGTTTTCATGTTGGGGTGAAGAAAGAATAGGATCATGGATCCCCATAGGTGCTCAGTCAACGGGTCTAATAGTTTGAAGGTCTTAGGGAAATTTTCGCAGCTTGTCCTCGGCTTGGGGAGGAAGAAGGTATTTTTGAGTACAACAGGGATCGTGGGCTGAGGTCCCTAGGAAGAATCTGGCTATTAGGGGATCTGGAGTGGTGTCAAAGGGCAGAACTCTGAGGTCAGGAGATACTTTCTCTCTACGCAGAGACAGCTGCCACCCAAATTTCCCTCTTTGGGAAGCAAATGAATTGCCCCTTTGCTCCAGCCTGCCTCCTCCCCTCCCCAACACAGGAGGCTGTAACCCCCACCCTCCTCCCTCCCTCGTCCATCCCCAAAGCCAAGTTAACAGGCCACCGGGGGACTTGAGTGGGGGAAGAACGGGGAAGGGGAAAGGATTTTTGGAGAAGCAGTCAAAAAACTTTCACATTCAGACATCCGCTCCACTTCTCGAGGAGCACACTAGTCACCCTGGCTGAGCAGTGGGTCGGTGATCCCCCTTCAAGATTCCCGTTGCTCCCTCTCTAGATGGACTAGGGGTTTGGGAAGAAATGCCCGCAGAGAATGCCAAGGCTCTTTCTGGGCGGGCCCAGAGGCGAGCTGGAAATAAGACTATAAGCTCCTCAAGGGAAGGAACGGTTTAGCCTTTCCTTTTTTTATCCCCAGAGTCTAGCACTGTGTCTGACACATAGTAGGCTCTCAAGAGATGCAGGTTGAGTGAGTGGAGTTTTATTAACTCCACGGTCGAGGGGACTAACATCGTAGACCGGGAGAAGTAACTCTCCTCCTAAACCCAAGCCCCTGTGGTTCCCTCCTCCTCCACCCAACAATTCTTTCTCCCAGCGGAAGGCACCAGCCCAGTCCAAGTCGGCTGTAGAGTAGCCTCGTGGCTCCCGGGGAGCCCAGAAGGAGCCACCGCCAAAGCCACTATGGTCCGGCCTCAGACACAGAAGTCTCGCGGGTTTGCCGCTCCGCTGGAGTCGGAAAACCCGGCTTCGGGTGCCTGGTTTTTGTTCCCTCCGGCTAGCTTTTCGCCTCCTAGGTTGGAGCTAGGTTTCGTTCTCTCCTTCTGCCGAACGCAAAGAGGGAAAATATCCCCAAATGTAAAAAGATATTTTCAGCACACACTACGGCGTCTCCGGCAGCGCGAAAGGGCATCGAATTTCTGTTCTTTAGCTTCTTTTTTTCTCCTCCGTTTGCTCCTTTTTGGGGATACTAGGTCTTCCTCTCCACATTCCCACCCTCACCTGGCCGAATTCTTATTGCTTTTTCTCACCTTACAAAACCCAGAAGTTCTCCTCTCCTAACCTACCAACTCCGGGACGGAAGGGTTCGCTTGGCGCCCTAGCGGCCAGATGTGTTCAGAGTTCACTCCCCTGGGCCCACTTGAGGGTCCAGCAGTCTACGCAGGTGTGGGGCCTCTCCTTCGCTACACACACACACACCCACACACACACACACCATGTGCCCGACCCAAGCGCACGTGAACACACACACACACGCACACACACACACACACACACACACACACACACACACACACACACCCCATGTGCCCGACCCAAGTGGAGAGAAGTGGGGAACCGAGAAGGAGCCAGCTTGGGAGAGGGGGAATTTCCCTGACAAAACCGAGCCTTTAGGGGAAACCAAGGATCCTTCTATTGCCTTGCATGTTCCAGATGTTCTCCTCGCTCCTTCTTGCTCCTTCCCTGGGCCTGGAAGGAGAGGTGGCTCCTCTACTTTCCTGATTCCCCCCTCCCCAACGTTTCCCCCCTTCCCGAGTAAAATGTGTCCCGTGGGCATCTCATTACTTCATACACTTTCCATTTTCGCCTTCCCAGTCTCCAAATTTTCCACATTGCCATCTCTTTTCGGTATAGCAGATTCGTATGATTTAATAAAATCAGAAAATCGCCCCCCTAAAAAGAGAAGAGGGGTGTGTTTGTGTGTGTGTGTGCGTGCGTGCGTGCGTGCGTGCGTGTGTGTAGATGGCGATTTTCATTTTCTCAGCCTGACCCTATAGCTTTCAGCTATCACAGCCTTGGGGGACGAGACCCCGAGACTTGCTTAAGACCGTCTTAAGTGAAGTAAATTTCTGGGCAACAACTGTAGGGACGAAGCAACAAGGGGGGTATGTCCGTCGGGAAGAAGACACTGCCAACAAACTGCAGTCCAGTTCCTGAGCAGGGCTTACCCAAGTAGGGAAGAGGCGAAACTTGGGGCTGCTACGGACAGAACAGCTTCGGAGATGAGAAAAGCAGGTCGAAGTTGGAGTCACTCCATCTTCTGCCGCCTGGTCTCCCACACACTTCCCCAAGCGGTCTCGGTGTGTCTGTCTCTTTCTCATTTTGTCTTTCCCACTTTCTTTCTGCCTCATCTTTCTCCATCTCTATCTCTGCCTGTCACTGTCTCTCTTTGTGGGTCTCCCTTTGCACGTGAATTTTGCCCCTCTCTTTCCCTTCTTTTCTGATTTTTCTCCTCTCCGCTTCTTCTATGTCTGTATTTTTATGAATTTATCTCCCTCATTAGGTTGTAAGCTCTTTTTTAGCAGGGATTGTTTTGTTCTGTGTTCTTTTATCTCCATTGCCTAGCACAACCCTTGATGCGTAGTAGGTAGGACCTTTAATAAATACTTGTTGATTAATGGCATCTCTGGGTCTCTCCTCCTCTCTCCCACTCTGTTTTTCTGAGTCTCTCTCCCTCCCTCCCTCTTCTTCTCTCCATCTCCGTCTTTTCCCCTCTTCCTATGTCTCTCTCCTTCTGTATATGACTGTCTCTGTCTTTCTGTGCATCTCTGTGCCCTGTCCCATGTCTCCCTCTCCCTATATGTCTCACTAACCCTATTTCTCTCTCTCTCTCTCTCTCTCTCTCTCTCTCTCTCTCTCTCTCTCTCTCTCTGTGTGTGTGTGTGTGTGTGTGTGTGTGTGTGTGTTTGTCTCTCCTTCTCTGGATTTCTGTCTCTCATTTATATGGATGCATATAGACACATCACATTCTTTCTCTTTTCCACTTCACACTCCCTCCTTCCCCCAAACCTCCCCAACCGCAAAGGTTTTCCCCAGGTATTTGATTGATTGGTTGCCCAAGCGAGAGGGGAAATGTGGGCCGAGTCAGGGAAGCCCCCAAATCCACACAGATCTGAACTGAAGCACCAACAAAACCAATTTGACAGCCCAGTCCTCCACCCTTCGCCCGCCCTCCGCTGCCTGCTCTGGAGACTGGGCCTGAAGGAGACTGGAGAGCACAGGTTGGACTATGGAGAAGACAGTGATCCTGCAGCTCACCGCTGGCAGGCGGCCTATGGAAGACCGACTAGGGTAACTCTCGCCCCACATCTGCGCAACAAAGAAGTCACAGACCACCGAGGCAGAACAGCACATTTCTAAGAGCCTCTGGATTTCAGTGGCGAGAGAGTGGGAGGGGGGAGGATTGTTTTGACCTCCACCCGCAAAGAATTCTGAACACAGCTGGCCTGAGGCTCCATCATGCCAAAAGAGAAAGAATGGACATTCCAGTGAAAAGCAAGACACAGCGTCCGACAAGGTGGAGAGCAAATGAATACATACATACATATGTACATATAATAAATTCCTACACAAGTGTATGTATTTCTATAGTCCTTACTTTATGTTTCCTATCCTCTTTAAGACTTTCCCCCTAAAATATAAAGCAGACACGGTCCCTTAGTGAAAAGCGCAATGGAACCAGAGTCCTTAGAAAGCTGGATTCAAATTCATCCTCTAAAGGCTTCTTAAGTCTCTGAGTCTCAGTTTCCCTATTTGTAAAATTGTACTAATAGTATCTGCAGCACTGACCTGTCAGGACTGTTGGTGAAATTAAATGTAGTCAAGAGTTAACCTTAAGACACTATATAAAGGTCAGATGGTATTATTCACTTTTGGAGTATATATAAGAGTGTGTGCAAAGAGAAGCAGAGACAGAGAGGAGAGAGCAGAGCATGCATGCAGTATTTAAGGAAAGTGCCTCAAGTCAACCCATATTTCCTAGGAGCCAAGGCAGTCAGCAGGCAGAGGAAAGCCCCCGAGATCTCCCCGTTCCCTCTCGGATGGCACTGGAGGTGTGAGGGATGTGTTGATTATCACTGTCGCTGCCGCGGCTCTGCATCGCCACATTTCACACGTACCCAGACACCCAGACACACTCGTTTGCACATAGGCGAGCAAGGACCGCTGAGAGCCCCTTCGGGCAGCTCGGTCTCAGAGGAGGGTGGGTCAGGGAGCCGAGAAAAAAACTAACTGGCGCAAGCTCGGGCCTTAACCATCTCCTCGGGAGGAGACTGGGAACTGTCCCAGTATCTATCACTCCCACGGGCGGACGACACACCTCTGACAACTTAGGGACACCCACATCTGCCAACTTCATCAGAGGCTCTCTATTGGAAATGATGTTTATGGTGGACTCGAGCTACGAGAAACCCTCGAGACCGCAGTGCAGTGGAAAGAACGCTGGATAGAAAGTCAGACCCAAGTCCAAATTTCAGCTCTGCCACTCCCTCTGAGTGACCTTGGCAAGTCTTTTACCCCACCTAGACGTCGATTTCACCTTTCATCCTCTGTCAAATCAGGGAGAGGGGAGAGTGGGACCCTTCTGTGTCGAAGAACCCAGACATATGCGGGATCTGAGGCCTAGAGAAGTTAAGGCACTCGCCAAAGGTCACCTAGGAAGTAAATTCAAGGAGGCCTCCATTGGAACCCAGGACCTCCACGGACCTCGCTCTTTCCACGGACCGGCTGCTAGCTCCCATTCCTCCTTAAGTGCTCTAGGGAAGGATCTCACCAGGACTATATCCCTAATAAGAGCTCAGGGAAGCGGGAAGGGGCGTAGTTAGCTTTGACGTTATGCAAAAGATAGAATGATTTCTTCTCGAATCTCGAGAGCCTCCAGCCAGGAGCCCCAAGGAGCAGAGAAAGCTCTGGGGTCTGACTTTCGCAGCGAGTTTTCGAAGAAACTTACCTTCCTATTAATTCGCTTACCTCCCAACCCACCCTGCGAGTAGTTCAGAAGATTTAAAGCAAGAAGAAGCCTTTGAAGCCAGCCAGACAACTCGTTCTTCATTTTAAATATGAGGAAATTGAAGCTCAGATATATTAAGTGACCCGCCCAAGGTCACATGGGTTGTAATTGTTGGAGTGGAAATTAGAACCCGGGTCTTCAGACCTTTGTTCCACTATTTCACACTTTCTGCTATTATTTACTTCATTTTACAGCTGGAGAAACTGAGACTCGGTGAGAAGCGATGTTTCTTCCCAGGGTCATATATCTAGGAAATAGCAATCCATCAAATCATTTATTAAGAGCCTTCTGTATAGCAAACTCTAGGGATATAAAAGAGAGCATTAAAGGCGATTACAGCATAACTGAAGTAGACGGCATATACACAGAAAAACGTAAAAGTATTACAAGGTTAAGGGTGGGATGGGGAAGGAGAGGCACTGGAGGGGGAAGGGCATTAAGTAGAAGGTGGTGCTAGGGCTGAGCCTAAAAGGTAACTAAGGATTTCAAGAGCCGGAGGTAAGGAAGGAGTACATTCCAGGCACGAGGGAAATGGGGGAGGGCTAATGCAAAGATGAAGTGGTGGGAGATGAAGAGTTGTGCACGAGAAACAGTACGCAAACTTGGCGAGACTCTAGCTTGGGTGAAGGGGAGTAATGTGGCATAAGGCAGGACCGCAAAATCTGGGCCATACTGATTCGAAACTTCTTACTCCCAATTCAGAGACCAATACTTTATTCCAACCTGCGTCTAAGTATGCTGCTGAGAGGCAGCTGGTGGAAAGAAAAGGGTGCTGGGCTCGGGTTCTGTCCTGACTGTCACTTACTAGCCGAGCGACCTTGGTCTAGTTATCTATCCTCTCTGAGCCTCAGTTTCCTCTCCTGTAAAACAAGGAGGTTTGGACTAGATGCCTTCTGGTATCTTTCCAACTCTAGATCCAGGACCCTCACCTCCATTTCACAGAAGGAGAGGCTGAGGCTCAGAGGTGGGAAGCAGCTGTCTTGGATCCCCAAACAATGAGGAAAATACTCTTATTACATAAAGTGGACTGCAGGCTGCCCGAGCGGAAAGAAATCTTGTAATCCCACCTCCCCAGCCCACAATTCTACCCAGAGGATGCCTGTGGGCAGCTGGCTCTGTCCAGGGAAAGCTCTTGAGAGTCCCAAGGCCGGTCTGTGGGCAGAGACTAAGTGACCTTGGAAGCAACCCTGCCAACAGCTCCATTGGCCGGGCAAGAGAAATCACAGAATGGAGAAACATTCTCGCATCCCCGCTGGGCCCGGCTGTTTGCCTTTCCACCTGGCTGCGGTGGCTCGGGGTAGGCGAGAGGAAGTGGGCGCTTTCGAAAGTCGCGGAGGCTCAGGACTTCCTCCTGACAGACAGCCCTAGGAGGTAGGGCGGGTGAATATTGTTCTCCCCGTTCTGCGGGGAAGGAGACTGAGGCTCAGAGACGTAGAGGGATTTAAGTCCGTTGTCTCACAGCTAATTAGTAAACGGCAGAACCGGGTTCTCGAGTCCAGACGATTCCCTTCAGTAAGTTTCAAGGTCTCTAGACTAGACTAAAAGTCAAATAGTGAGGGCTAGGCCCCAGCCCCCCCGGATTAGGAAGTCACTTCCTTGCTGGTCCAGGGTGGGAATGTCAAACCTCCCTCCCCACCCCCCAACCCCAAGCCCGGCTCTGCAGTCCTTATTTACAGATCCCGTCTAGAATTCCCGAGCAGGGCCCCTCTTAACAGCCGCCCCTCCAAGTTGTTCCGTGTTTAAATGAGCCAGGCTGGTGGTGAGGAAGCCACCAGGGGCTGGGAAGCTAGTAGGAAAAGCAGGGCCGACTGGAAAGCCCATTCCGTTTATTTGGCAAAGGAAACATTTACAAGTAAATTCCTCATTCGCAAACAGTGGAGGTAAGCCTCTCCCCTCCCTCCACCCTCCAATCCGAACCAGGCTGCACCGTTCCGGAAGCTGGGGTTCAGAGGCTCAGGAAAGTGTGGGTCCCTTGGGCTGCACTATTCAGAACTGGAAAGTGGAGGAGTGGGGGAGGAAGAGAGGGGAGGAGGGACGGAGGGAAAGGGGAGTAAAGCGAAGGGGGGAAGGCAGGAAAGGGCAGAGAAAAAAAAAGAGGAGGCAGAAAGGGGAAGGACGAAGGTGAGGAAAGAGAGGAGTGGGATGGTGATAGAAGAGGAGTGAGGAGCAAAGAAGAAAGATGGAAAAGAGGAGGAGAAAGGACAGGATGATGATAGGTGTGATTGATAAACTAAAATGAGAAAATATAGTACCAGAGCCGGGGGGGTTTGGGCAAGTCAAAAAGGCTCTTCTGGCTTATTAGTTAGCAAGTGGGAGGAGCTGGGTTCAAATCCTGCCTTTGAAGGACTAAGCTAGTAAGGTCCAAACTAGTCATCTAACTTTTCTTGTCAAATGGAGGTGCCCATCCAGCAAGCATTACCTAAACCACCGCTTCAAATGGCATAATGTGTATAAAGTAATTTGGAAACCTTTAAGCTCTATATATGTAGCAGAGGCAATCAGAAGAACATTCGATTAAACTGATGAGCCCTCTCTCCCCCCAAAATGTGCACTAGATGCCACTGACAGAAATGGAGCTTTGTCAGAAGGGAGCCCCTCCCGCAGAGCTGGACTTCCACCCCGGTGCCTTACTTAAGAACACATGCACAGGACCCCTTTGGCAAAAAGACGATCCACCCTTGACTGGCCTCCAGTGACCAATGAGATCTTGTCAGTGCAACCTCCCCATTCTATGGAAGATGAGCCAGCTCTGATCTCCTTTTTTATCTTTTTCTTTGTCCCACACTTACTCTGCAGCAGGGGTTCTCAACATACACACTATAGGGTCCATGAACATGGATGAGGGGGAAATAACATTTTTATTTTCACTAACCACTAACTGAAATTTGTCTTTTCCTCTAATTAGGAGTCTAGGCAACAAACTATTCTGAGGAGGGATCCATAGATTTCACCAGAGTAACATAAGAGGCCATCACTCACACAAAAAAAAAAAAAGATCAAAAACTCTGCTCCTCAGCTAGGGGAAGGGAATTTACACACACACACACACACACACACACACACACACTCTTGCTCTCATGCACCTCTTGGATAATCAATCCTAAATGCCAAAGTTCTTAGATTCCAGAGAATCCAGGCATAACCACCCAGAAACACAGCAGCAAGATTTTTGGATAAGAGAATTGCCACCTGGATCCCCTTGAGCCCTGAAGACCGAAGTGATGGAAAGTACTCATCCTATATGGATTTTGCCATGATCATTGCCATAAGTTGCTCAGACATTGCAGGTCCAAAGTGAACATAAAACAGTTCAACAGTTCCCCCACCCCTCACCCCAACCCCACCAAAAAGGTTTTTTTGGAAGAGAATAAGTAAAGAGTAAAGAGGCTGCTTCAAGGTATTACATTTTTCTGGTTCATGTGCAACTATGAATCCTTTGCAATTTATGCATTTTCTCTGGTAGAAGAAATAAAAAGCTGTCCAAACCCAATATTCATATTATACGTTAAGTGCTTCTGTGGGAAGGGAACCTGTTCCCCACCTTTGGGGAGATCCTAGACAAGAACCATACCCAACCCTTGTTTTCGGATTTTCCTGGACAAATCTGGGGTAGAGGCATTAGCAAGCAGCAGCATGGCATCATGCATGGAGTGCTAGCCCTGGCATTAGGTAGACCTGGGTCCAATATCTGCCTCTGGCACAAACTAGCAATGTGACCCACGTCATACCCCTGTTACCCCCAGCAACTCTCTCTAGCTAATCTGTCCAGAGAAGGTGCCAACTGGCATTGGTGGAGGCCAGACCCCATATTATTGAAATTACAGGAACAATTACTTTGCATATATAGTTATGGACCTTTGATTTCCTCCTTGTGGAAACTCCCTACACTAATGCCACCTGGGCGATTAATCTGCACCTACTAGTCTTAAAATGTTGACTCTGAAGCAAAGAAAGCTAGAATATTTGCGCCCAAGCATTTATCAGCAGCAGTACTTGAACCCAGATCTTCCTAATTCCAAGACTAGTCCTCTATCTTTTACGTGACTTTGCCTTTAAGAACTTTGTTGTTGTTGTCAAGTCATTTTCAATCATGTCTGATTCTTTGTGACCCTATTTGGGCTTTTCTTGACGAAGATACTGGAGTGGTTTGCCATTTCCTTCTCCAGCTCATTTTACAGGTAAGGAAAATGAGGCAAACAAGGTTAAGTGACTTGCCTAGGGTCATACAGCTAGGAAATGTCTGAGGCCAGATTCGAGCTCAGGTCTTCACGACTCTAGGCCTAGGCCTAGAGGCTTTAAGCACTCTAAAGCACTCTAAAAATGGCAATTATTAGTAAAGTAAATTAGTATCATGCTAATGAAATTTCTAGCAGAAGTAGGCATCTGGCCATGTTTAATCCTGCATGTCCACTCCTAGATTCCATGGAGGACTAGATTTTGTTGGGGGAGGGTGTTGTTTTGGTAATTAAAGCTCTGCCCAGAGCCAAGATTTGATTTAGGCAAACTAGACAGATGTCTAGGGTATATCACAGCGGGGGTGGGGGGAAGGAGAGAGAAGGTATAAAGAGAGACAATTTTAATAGTATTTTTAATAAATATATGCATTGTTACTGCCAAAAAGTTTCTCTCTCCACAGACCACAAAGCTATAAGTTTGCAAACCTGGCCAGTAGGCCCACAAATTCCTTTGCCTACTCCTAGTCCTGACTTTTTCATGGGACATCAATTAGAGAATAGTCCTCGAGTAACAAAGAGCCCTTCTGCTCTGCAAGAAATAGACTGCTTGGCTCCTCCAGGAAAAGAAATCCCTTCACAGTCAAAACTTCATTCTCTTTCATCCAAGCAAAAAAAAAAAAAAAAGTTGGTCCATGCCCCAGATTTGGCCTCATCATCTCTTACCTGTACTGCTGCTACAGCCTTGCCCGCTTCTGATCAGTCTCCAGGCTTCCCCTCTCCTTTTACCAATCTGTGCTCCAAACGGCTGCCTGGATGACCTTCCTACAGCACAATTCACTGCCCTGCCCAAAAAGCCTTCATTGGCTTCCCACTTTCTCTAGAATAAAATGGAGGTATAGTCTGTGATTTAAAGCTCTATGAAATCTGACTCCTGCCTACCTTTCCAAGCTAGCTTCATAGCATTCCCATTATGTTCTGGTCCCATTAAGCTCCAGCAGTCCCTGGGGCCTGTCAGTCCATCCACAGGCCCCCTCCCCAGGAATCCCCTCTAGAGCTCCTCTTCTCCGAATCCGTGTCTTCTTTCAAGACTCAGCTCACACACCATCTCTTCTGAAGAATCTTCCTTGATCTCTCCCTGCCAAAGGTTAGTGCTCTCTCTCTCTCTCTCTCTCTCTCTCTCTCTCTCTCTCTCTCTCTCTCTCCCGCCCACCCCCCATCAGCTTGGTTTTTACTTCTCTCTGTACATGTAACACCAGTTTTGAGCTAGAAGAGGCTTTGGCAGTCATCTATTCCAACCTTCTCACTTTACGGAGAAGAAAGCTGGGACCCGGAGTACTCTTGACTTACCCAAGGTCACCCAGGTATCAAATGACAAAGCTCAGATTTCAAGTCCAAATTTCTGACTCTAGAGGATCATAGGCTAGAGCTATAAGGGGCCTCAGAGACCATCAAATCCAACTCCTGCTTATTTTAAGGACGAGGAAACAAAAGCCTAGAAAGTCAAAGTAGTTTGTCCTAGGTCACAAAAGTCATAAATGTCAGTTAGGACTTGAACCCTGGTCCATTACTCTGGAGCTTATCCATTACTCTGGAGCTCCATCCGTTGGACCCCAAGGACTCCACATCCAACACCCTCTTCAGGCCTCTTTGCCACAAGTAGCAGCCCCAGTAGAAAGATCCTCAAGGGCAAAAACTATTTCTTTTTTGCCTTTGTATATTCTTCATCTATGACAATAGCTGGTACATAGTAGGTATATTTGATTTTTTAAATTAATTTTTATTTTTAATTTATGGAATAAAACAAGCATTTTCATAATGTAATATAATAAAAAAAAGATTGCACATGAAACTGCAAATCTACTATGTACAACTTGCTATTCCTTTTAAATATACAACAGTTATCATGTAAATTTCTTTTTTCCCTTTTTTTCTTCCCTTATCTCTCTTCCTCCCCACACCCTAGAGATGGCCACCATTAGATAGGAATAAAGGTATGTTACACTAAACTGAAGGGAATATTTCACAAGAGAAAAGAAAGAGTCCATTCCACGGAACTAAGCTTTTTCCCCTCTCTTTCTCTTCCTCTTTCCTCCAGCTGTCAGTATTCCAAGGTCTTTATCTTAGGGTCTAATCCTAACCCTAACCCTAAAAATAAAGAGTTCTAAGATAAAGAATTCTTCACTAACTCATGTTGTATTAAAATGTTGTGGAAAGACAGCCAGGCAGAGTGGGTAGAGAGCTGGGCTTGGAATCAGGAAGACCCCACTTCAAATCCTACATCTGACATCTACTGGCTTTGTGACCCTGGGCAAGTCATTCATCTTCCCCAAGTCTCTCCAAGACTAGAAGTTACAAAGCAGACACGAATCAGCATTAGTAAAGGTAGTATCCTCACCTTGAGTTTCCTTTGCCAATAAAATCCCAAGTCCAGTCCAAAATCAATAAACTAACCAGTGAAATGCTGAAGAGTGTGATTGTCTTTGGCTGAAGGGTGATGTTGCGACAATTCAGCTAGCAGCTGCTATGGGAGTGAAAGACCAGCACAAGCCCAATAACAAAAATGCTGCCAGCACAGGTTCTTTGATCTGCTTTACTAAGGAAAGCAATGTTAAGGGGCTGACAAGCTTATTTCAATCCAACATACAAATGTCATTCACTTAGTTCAGGGGAAAAAGTCAGCACCCTGAACCTCAGAGCAAATACAAACAAATTACAAACATCAAGAGACAGACCTTGTCTGATTCAAATCTCAATGCATAGTTACCTGGGTTTAACAAAGTCCGCTCATCCAGGTTTACAAGCTGGGGGGCTCTTAACTACAGCTGCCCAGAGTCTCCACATCAGCACTCCACCAAGAGTGAGAGCCCCCTGCAAATAGCTCTGTCCTCTCTTTTTATACACTCTTTAGTCATCATCAAACATCATCTGAGTGACCAGAACTCAGGCTCCTACCATTGGTTCTGGTCTTAGCAACTCCCCTTAGGACGCTGAGGGCTTCATGCCCACATAGGTTTAACACCTAGTAGATAGGGGTTTGGGCCTGGGTCCAAGTAAGGCTCAATCAAAGACACTTAATTAATCATTTTGAAACAGTAAGAAAGTCCCACCTTAGTTGATATTACAGGTGGTGTCAGAAATGGGCCCGATCTGATGCTCATTAGCATGGAAGCCATCCCCACAAAGTGTAGGTTAAAGCACATGGAAAGAGCATATAAGCACCCCACCCCCACCTTCATTGTGCACCCATCCTGAAATGACTGACCAGTTCACTTGCTGTCCTTGTCCACAGGGGAGGACCCCTACTCAGCTTCCATGTCCATTTGGCAGAACCCTGCCCTCTTACTTTCACTGTTATTCTCTGTACAAAAACACACCCTGGGCCAACTGGGGTCTTTCATTCTTTGAATACAACTTGAGCCAGCCTTTTTCAATATTTCTGCACTGGCTCAGTGTAAATAGCCAAAGAAAAGGGCAAAATATGTCATAAGATCATAGGAATTAGAGTCAGAAAGGGCCCAGTTCCATCTTTTTACAGCATGGGAAACTGAGGCCCAGATATAAAGCTGTAACTAGGGTAGAATGCCCAGGGCTCCAACAATATTTAGAAAGTGGTGCTAAAACTTTCAGGTCTTCAATGCTTAGAAATGATGGACTTTAGCACCTCCTTAGCAAGACTAATTAGTTAAAATAGGAAGTTCTCCCTTGACCCAGCAATACCACTTCTAGGGCTGTATCCCAAAGAGATCATAAAAATGGAGAAGGGAATCACATTTCCAGAAACATTTATAGCAGCTTTTTGTGGCGACCAAGAACTGGAAATTGAGGGGAGGCCCATCAGCTGGGGAATGGCTGAACAAGTTGTGTTATAGGAATATAATGGAATACTATTGTGTTATAAGAAATGATGAGTAGACAGACTTCAGAAAAACCTGGAAAGACTTATATTAACTGATGCTGAGTGAAGTGAGCAGAACCAGGAGAACATTGTACACAGTAACAGCCACAGTGTTCGAGGACTGATTTTGATAGACTTAGTCCTTCTCAGCAATGCAAGGACCTAAAACAACTCCATAGCCTCATGATGGAAAATGTGATCCACATCTGGACAAGGAAATATGGAGTCTGGGTGCAGATTGAAGCAGGCTATTCACTCTCTTTTTTGTTCCATTTTTCCTCTCTCATCGTTCCTCCCATTTGTTCTACTATATAATATGACTAATGAGGAAATACTTTGGATGGGAATGTATGCGTAGAGCCTATATCAAATTGCACACCATCTTGGGGAGGGGGGAGGGAAAGGAGGTGGAGAAAACTTAAAACTTGTGGAAGTGAATGTTGAAAATGAAAAATAAATGAATTAATTCAAAATAAATGAAATAGGAAGTTCTGGGAGCTTCCTTCTCCTGGTCTAGCTTCCTACCTCAGCCCAATAGCACCAGCCTGTGTTCTGGGGCTCTCCTCCCCCATTATTGCATGATGCCTCTTGCTTCTAAAGCAAGAAAGACTGGGTACATTTCTGCCCAATGAACTAAGGCTACTTGCCCTGAGTCTCTCCCATTTAACTCCCCCACAACACTGAAGCCCTTAGACATCAAATGCCCAAATCACCAAAGGAAGCAAACTAGAAAGGACCTTCAAGACTCTCTTTTTCCAGAGGAGGAAAATGAGACCCAAAGACATTAGGTGACTTGCCCAAATTAATACAGGTTTCACAGTGGATAGAGTGCTGGACTGGCAAGCTAGAAGACCTGCATTCAAATCCTGCCTTATTATCGAAATCCTGATACTTACTAGCTAGGTGATCCTGGGCAAATCACTTGGCCTCTCTGAGCTTCAATTTTCTCATCTGTAAAATGGGAATGATAAAAGCACCTACCTCCCAGGATTGTTGTGTGGATAAAATGAGATAATATGTAAAACAAAAATGCCCAAGAAATGTCAGCTATTGTTATTAAGTGAACAGGGGCTGAGGGTCCTGTTGTTCTCATGAGTCCTCTCCAGCCCTCTAGTTGGGAGTTTGCTTCTCCCACATCCCTTCAGCTTTCAGAGCAAGCCTCTTCTGGCTCAGTGGCGCCTCTTCCCTCCCCAGATGGACTTCTGCAATGATTGGGTTCCTTGGTCCTTGGCTAAACTGCCAATTGCTCTTCGATGTTAAGCCCGAACCAAACAAAGGACTTTACAACAAGTTTTTATTAGTTCTTCTTCATCTGCCAACTCTGGGAGATAGGTCAATGCTATTAACCCCATTTTACTGGCAGGGAAACAGGCACAGAGGGGTCAAATGCTTCCCTGAAGGTCACCCAGCATGTGAGGAGGAGAGAGCAGCATGAGAAAGCCCAGCCTGCATGTGGCTTACTCTCCTGAGTCAAGCTGTGAAGAAGATCTGGGCCAGGAGTCTGAGGGGACGGAGGAGGGCTCGAAACCCACAGCTCTGGAGGTCAGAGGTGGCTAGGGGGGCAGACCCCTCTGCTCCTGGAGAGGAGAGGCTAGATATTGGGTTTCTTAGCCGAAGGGAAGTTGCTGCTTTGTGCCAGAGCTGATCAACTCCAGTTCAATTCATCCGCCTTTGCTTTTACTGCCCACACTAGAAATAGCTCCCATTGGCCTGCTTTCCATAGAGTCCTGATCTTGTTACTCCCCTGCTCAAAAAACCTTACTGCTCCATTTTACTAAAAAAAAAATAAAGTATTCATCCTGGCATTTAAGGCCCAACCTCACATTGTGAACTCATCACCATCACTCTCCTTCCTGTGCCTCATATTGCAATCAACAAGAATCTTTAGAATGTCCCATGCTCTTCCACTCCTGTGCCTTTCCACTGCTCAGTCCTCCCAGAATGCTTTAGTCCCATCTCTGCCAATCTATTCTTCAAGAATTATCCTAAGTCCTTCCTCCTCCAGGAAGTCTGCCCTGGATTGCCCTTAACCACCAACACCAACAGAGAGGGACAGAGAGAGACACACACAGAGAGAAAGGGATGTTAGTACTCTCCCCACAGAAATTACCTTGGGTTTACTTTGTATCTGTTTATTCTACACTTACATGTCTATGTATTGTCTCTGTCCAGAGAATGGAAGTTCTTGAGGGCAGAGAAGGCTTCATTTCCAGCACTTGTCAAACACATCATCAGTGGACAAGAAATGCTCCATGATTGATCAGTGTCTCCTGAAGAGTCCAAAGGTAGGGAAAGACTCCATTCAATTTTATTCTGCCTTGAATTGTCAGTAAATTGTTCCATTCGTGCATATCTTGTCATCCACTGTTAAATTGGCAAACTCTCTAAAGGGCCAAAGCCTCGAGCATCCTCCCAGCACCAAGCAGAGTGTTGGCCTTAGAAGAGGCCCTAAGGAATATTTGATGAAGTGAGACACAAGGATGATAGTGACAGCAATGATTAGGGTGATGGTGACAATGGTGACTATGGTGATGATGAACAAGAAGGAGGAGAAGGAAAAGGATCCTTTCTATCTCAGTGGACCCTCTTCCCTCCCTGGGCTGACTTTTGCAGGAATCAGGCAATCTAGACTTGGCTGAACTGTCAACCAGTCGGGAGGAAAAGGAGGAGGAAGAGGAGGAGGAGGAGGAGAAGAAGAAGAAGGAGAAGAAGAAGAAGAAGAAGGAGAAGGAGAAGGAGAAGGAGAAGGAGAAGGAGAAGGAGAAGGAGGAGAAGGAGAAGGAGAAGGAGAAGGAAGAGGAAGAGGAGGAGAAGAAGAAAGAGAAGAAGAAGAAAGAGAAGAAGAAGAAGAAGAAGAAGAAGAAGAAGAAGAAGAAGGGAAAGGAGAAGGAGGAGGAGAAGGAGAAGGAGAAGGAGAAGGAGAAGGAGAAGGAGAAGGAGAAGGAGAAGGAGAAGGAGAAGGAGAAGGAGAAGGAGAAGGAGAAGGAGAAGGAGAAGGAGAAGGAGAAGGAGAAGGAGAAGGAGGAGAAGGAGAAGGAGAAGGAGAAGGAGAAGGAGAAGGAGGAGAAGAAGGAGCTGGCAGCTATGTTTCCAAACTAAAACTCTGGGCTCCCACAGGCCATTTTCACTTTTAGCCACTTCCTATTACTAATCATCTTGGTCTCACGCCTCCACTTAGGACCTTCCTGGAAACACCTGAGCATGACTTCTTTCTACCTCTCCGCCATGGAGAGCCAGTTCCCCTAAAAACATAAGTGCTTGCAAGGCATAGAATAAGGGACAGGCTCATTTTAATGCATGCAATGCTGTTTAGCAGAGCTTTAGGCAGAACTCACATTCTGGGAGTGCCATTTCCCTCCTCCAGAGGGTGAATCACAGTCCTTCCAAAACCACACCAAACCAAAGCAAACAGCCTACCATACAGACATGTGACATCCAGCTAAGGCAGTGTCTCTCTGATTAGCTGGTTCTTTCAGGGTCTCTGCTCATTCCCTTTGAGTCTGTGTGTACCCTGTCAGCATCCAGCCATCTCTGCATCCTCTAACTCTTGGGCCATGGCACAGCACTGACAGATCGCTGCCCTCTGAACCAAGGCCACCTCGGCTAGGTCCAGCAGAAAGCCCTGCCCTTCTTCCTCTGCCTCCTCTTCACCTCTCTCTTTTTTCTTTGCATCTCAGGCATTATGGGAAAGGGTTCATTGGCCCACCAACTAAATGTTCAGGACCTTTTCAATCCACCAGTGCATCTGGAGGGAAGGGGCTAGTTTGTCTCCTCCAGCTGTAAACGGAAGAGGATCTGTCCTCTGACCCCCACAATGACCATCAGTCTCATATTTCTATGGTGTTAGAAAGTTTCCAAAACATTTCCCTCACAATGACCCTGTGAGGCCCTTAGGCAGAGACTCCCAACTTGGGCCCATTAACTTGTTTTGTAAGAAATAATTTGATAACCGTATTTCAGTATCGTCGGCATTCTTTGTAATCCTGTGTGTTTGATTTTATGAATTTAAAAATATGATTCAGATAAAAACTCCTCACCAGACTGCCCAAGGGGTCCAGGGTACCAAGAAAAGATTAAGAACCCCTGAATTGTTGCCAGCATTACTGTTCCCTAATCTGCACCACACCCCTGTTTCTCAGTCTTCTAAATTTCCTCCATTCCTTTGTCTGGATTCCCCCTCCCCCATTGTCCCACATCATATGTACACAATCCTCCATGTTCATACTATGGCCAGTCAGTAGAATGTAAGTTCCAGAGAGCAGAGACTGTTTCATTTTTGGTTTTGTGTTCCCAACACTTAGAACAGTGCCAAGCAAACAACAGGCACTCAATAAATGCTAGCACATTAATTGATTGGTTGAAGTGACTTTGCCAAGGTTAGATACATGGCTAAGGTTTGAACCCAGGATGGGTATACTTATTTGGGGATTCTTTCTAGGTTTTTACTGAGGTTTTTTCCAACTCTAGAACCCTGTGAGCCTGCCTTGTCTGACTTCAAGTCCAGTGTTCTTTTCCCTATACCACCTCGACCAAGGAATGCACAGATTTACATCTGGAAGGAACTTCAGTGGCAATCAAGCCCAACATCTCATTTTATGGATAAGTAAAGTAAGGCACAAAGCAGCTAAGGGACCTGACCAGTATTGACCAGCTGGTAAGAATTGAAGCCAAGGTCATTCTGACCCCAAGGTCATTGTCCTGGCTGCTACACCATGCTGGAGAGGGACACAAAAATCAAAGTCCAGAAATCTAATCTTGGGATGTGTCACCTTGGCTGAAACATGTGCCTAGGCCTGAGAGTCCCCCTGGGATTAAAAGCTGCCAAGTCAGGGGTGTGCACCAGCAAATGGGTGAGTTCTGGATCAAGCCCAACCCCTTGCTTGAGCCTACTGCTGAGCTTGTGAGTTTCAGGTGCCAGCGACATGTGCATTTGCCAAATCCAACTTCTAAGTGCCAGTTTGGGAGATTCCTGAGAAAACACAGTGACTGAATTCACAGGCCTCAAAATCAGGATTGAAAAGGGAGTATCTGCAAAGGCTGTCCATAGGAGACATGGACAGTTCCCCTTGTCAGTAGGGATTATTTCATTCATTTTATTTGCATCCCCAGCATCTAATAGAGTACCGGGCATGTAATGTATATTTAGTAAACACTTGTTGATTGAATTAAACTCTCTGAGGCACTGAGTAACTCTCTGAAACTGTAAGTTATAGAGGGGTTACAGTAGGAGGAATTCTTGTGTGGGATGAAAACAGGGGTCTTTAGATAATGGTATTCTTTCAGATCTAGGAGAGGGGAAGGGAGGGGAGGGGAGGAGAGGGAAAGGAAGGGAAGGGGAGGGAAGGGAAGGGAAGGGGAGGGGAGGGGAGGGGAGGGAGGGGAGGGAAGGGGAGGGGAGGGGAGGGAAGGGGAGGGGAGGGAAGGGGAGGGGAGGGGAGGGAAGAGAAGGGAAGGCAAGAGAAGAGAGGGGAGGGGAGGGAAGGAAAGGGAAGGGGAGGGAAGGGAAGGGGAGGGGAGGGAAGGGAGGGGGGGAGGGGAGGAAGAAAAGAAGGATATAAGCATGCATAAAGCACCTAGTATGTGCCAGACACTGTGCTCAGCCCTTTACAAATATTATCTTATTTGATAACTTCACCAATCCTTGGAGGTGTGTGCTATTATCATCCTCATCTTGCAGTTGAGGAAATTGAAGCAGGTAGGGCTTAAGTAACTTGCCTGCAGCTCAGAAGTGTCTGGGGTAGAAATCTGAACCAAAGGCAGGTCTTCTGAACCCCAGGCCCTGTCCTCTCTTCACCATACCATCTAGCTACTCCAGAGCCAAGATTCAAACCCAGATCCAAATTCCAAATCAAAGACTCTTTCCTGGTATGACCTAGCACTAGAAGCAGAAGCCCTCCAATCTAGAAAGGTCATAGAGAGGGACACCAATCTAAAAGTTTGGTGAAAATTAAACCTGAGAAGTGCTGGTACCAGATTCAAAAGCTGGAGCAAACAGAGAGCAGCAGGTTGCATCTAGCAGGTCCTTAGTAAGTGCTTGTCGACTGATTGGTTATCTTCTTGTGCCAAGCACTGCATTCTCTGTTCATTCCCCACATAATGGCCGCTCCCTCCATCCACTCCCTTTTGTTGTACAGCAGCATCCTTCCCCTGCTGGCATCCCTACATGCCCCAGCAGAGCTGTAAGCACAGTGAGCCACTCCCCCGGTCAGCTGCTCTGGTTCTAGGGAGAGCCAGGGTGGGCATTTTTCCACCTTCCATTCCCATAACATCCCATTCTCCTGAGGGATATACATAGAATCCAGGAGAATCCACAGGGCAAATATGCCAGAGAAATATCTTGAAGGAAAAAGCCCATCAGGATAGCAATTGATTGTGCTAAACATCCCTCCGTACCAGGCTAAATTGAGTCAGCAATGCTCCCTTAAAATTGCACCCATTAGAAGCCAGGATCCACCTACCACCTCCTCCATCAAGCCCACATCCCTTTGTCTGGCTTTTAAGGCCTTCCTTAATCTGGTCTCACTTTACCTATCTAACCTCATTTCCCAATGATTCCCAACAAATACCATCTGTTATAGGCAGGAGGGCTTTCTTGCTGCTTTTCCCACATACAATGCTCATTCTCCCCAAACCTCCATCCATGATGAATCTGAGGCTGCTATTTGCAGCTTTAGAGACAGTTCCATGGATCCCAATGCCCCAGTGCAAATGTACAGAGACCAGAAATGAAATATTGTATTGAAATATTGCTTGTGTGTGTGGAATAACAGCAAAAGAGACAGTTTTTAATGAACCATAGAATTTTTGAGGTGTAATGCATGACAAGCCAAGAAAAGTGGGTTGTATCTGGGTTGTGAAGGGCTTTAAACACCAACCACAGAAACCTGCATTTGATTTTAGAGGTAATAGGGAGCCACGAGAGTTTCTTGAGCAAACGAGTGGCATGGTCAGGCCTGTACTTTAGGAATACCACTTTAAGAAGCTATATGAAAGATGGATTGAAGAGGGGAGAGGCTTGAGCCAGGATGTATGACAGGTAATACCTGAAATTATATGTATTCTGTTTATACCCTAGACAGAACTCAGTTGGTCCATGGTCCATTCCGGGAACCATGGCTTAAGAAGGTCATTGACAAATGGGACAGAGTCTACAGACTCTCGGCAACCAGAACGATGGAAGTCCTTGTCTTGTGGGGATCTTCCGAAGGAACTGAGGATGTCTAGCATGGAGAAGAGAAGCTGCAGAGGGGATCATAATCACTGTCCTCAGGTGACTGAAGGATTGTTCATTGGAGGAAGGGTTAGGCTTGTTCCATTGGGCCCAAGAGGGGAGAACAAGGAGTATCAGGAAGAAGGTGCTTGGACAACTTCCCTCATTAGAAGAGCTAAGCCCCAGTGGAAAGGGGGCTGCCTTGAGGCTCCGGGATTCCCTCTAATTGGAAGCCTTCAGGCAGAGGCTGGATGACCACTCGTTGAGTGTGCTATAGCAGGAATCCTTTGGTGGAAGGGTGAACTAAATGTCCCAACTCTCAAATTCTGTGATTCTGGGAAGTTGCTGTTGGAATTGGGGCAGGGGGCGGGGAGGGGGGGGCATGACAAAATGCAAAAAATAAAACCCAAAACCCTTTCACAACAAAAAGCTGCAAATATAGGGTGTTCCTAAAGTCTGGACACATAGGCAAAAATTCATATTTTCAAGAAATGAAATTTTCAACATTTTATTTAACTGGAATATTAACAAATAACATCTTCAATATGATTTCCATCATTTGTGATGCAAAGGTTGATGCGCTTTGCAAGATTCATGTGAACTCGACGCAGTAACTCCACATTTCCTATATGTCCAATCCCTGTAGTTTACCAATTCATATAGCCATTTACAATCATTTTCAGTTTTTCCTTCTCTATATATTTGATGTTTGTGTCGGTACAAGAGGCAGCAGAAGCAGGAGACAAAGAACAGGAAAATACCCAGGTTCAAGCCTCTGGCACATGCTGGCTGTGTTATCCTGCAAAGTGACTTAGCCTCAAAGTGTAAGGGAGAGAGAAGGTAGATTTTCACTCATTTTTAAAAACAAATTTAATTTTTAAAAAGCAGTCACTTAACCTCACACTTCCCCTGGCAACCCTGTAAGACTATAAACTCTCAAAGTGGTTATTAGCTTGCCTTGGTTCCCACATTTAATAAAATCACAGATCCAAGTCAAAATATCAAGATAAGTGATGTATATGTGTCATATAAATGTATATATACACACAGACATATATACACATGCATGTAGAGATATATTTATTTACATGCATGTATTGAGACATTTCTATTTTGCAAAGCACCTTATATGTATTATTCTCCTGACAACCTAGTGAGACAAGAGATATAGGTTTTCATATTCCCATTCTACAGGTGAGTAAACTGGGACTGGGAGAAGTTAAGCCGCAGCTAAGAGATGTCTGATCAGAACTGGAAGTAGTTTTTCAGACTCCAAGTGCTTCTTCCAAGCTCCTAAGCCTCTAGGCATGGAGTGCTGAGGCCAGGACATAAGTGACCTCATAAAATCAATCCCAAATGATTAGTGAAATAATCAGTCCACACATGTCTTGGAGAATTAATGAGAGCAGGCAATTCCACGTACAACAATTCAATCTTTGGACAACTTTTAAGGAATAAAGGCTTAGGTTGTACAAAGCAAGATCCCCCGTTGTTTGGCTGGTTGCTACAGGGAACAGAAAGGGAAAAGGTAAGCAAGGGAGAGGAGAAACATTTCTTCTGGTGGAAGAAATTTCATTGCTAAACTCCTGGTTTTGGAATGTTTTCGACACTACCCCAAAACAAACAAAAAAATTCTCCTCCCATAGCATGCCGATCATTTGCCTGGGTTAGGGCACCACCCAGTGGCCACTATGAGGTCTTCCTTTCCATTTAACAGTAAATCCACAGTTGTGCCTGGAGCTGGACCCATGAAGGTCTGTTGACACCGGGGACGTCTGCCTTTATTATATTTCTGAAGGAAACTGGCTGGCAGAAAGAGTACCTTACAAGTATTTCTCTTCTGTAGGTGCACGCTATCCCTCAGCGGCCATTAGCCTCCGTTTTCCTCCTCAGCTGTAAGTTTTGCTGCTGTCCCTTTAAGGAACATGTCAATGTTACTGAAACTGAAGCATGTGGGGGTGGCCTGGGCTGGGGCCCCAAGGGCTGATTTTCAATCCATCATAGATTTAGAGCTGAGAGGAAACTTGGAGGTCATGTAGTCCGACACCCTCACTTTACAGGATGTAGAGTGTCCAAGCTTGGAGGAAAAACATAGACTGTTAGAACAAAACAGAAGATGAAACTGAGGCCCCAAGGGTTTAAAGGGCTTGCCTGGGCACACTCCCAAGTGTCAGAGGTAAGATTCCAATTCTGCATTCTCCAATAATTAAATGGTTGAGATAGAGAGATATAGAGATGCACATGAACAATTTTCAAAAGAAGAAATCTAAGCTGTCAATGATCATGTAAAAATTATCTAAATGATTTGTAACTAGAGAAACGCAAATTAAAGCAACTTTAAACCACAGACATCAGACATCAAAGTCGGTTAAAAGAGGAAAATGACAAATGTTGGAGGGGCTATGGGAAAACGTGTCCTCTAATGCATTGTTGGTGGAGCTGCGAATGGGTCCAGCCATTCTGGATGTGGAACTAGACCCAGAAGATTACCAAACAGTATGCACCTTTTGAACCAACTACATCACTACTAGACCTATATACCCTCTCCCCAATCAAAGAAAAAGGAAAAGAATCCATATGTACAACACTATTTTTTTGCAGTAGCGAGACATTGGAAATTAGAGAAGTGTGTGTCCTCCTACTGGGGGAAGGCTAAACAAACTGTGGTATCTGGATGCAATGGAATATTTATGGAGCCATAAGAAACGACAAAGTGGACAATTTCAGAGGAAACTGGGATGAACTTTATGAACTGATGCAGAGCAGAGTTACCGGCACTGGGAGAACAATTTAGACAGTAGTGACATTATAGAGAAAAACAGCCTTGAAAGACTTTAAAAATCTGATTGACAAAATGATAAATGAGTTAGAAAGAATGAAGATGAAACACCCCACTGACAAAGAGGGGATGCACTTCAAATCCAGAAAAAGATGTACATTTTCAGACGGGACTAACATGGGCATTGTTTTACTGAATTATGTAGAAATGTATTGAAGGATTTGTTTGGGGGGGGGTATTTTAATTTGCTCAATGTGGAGACGGTAGTGAGAGAAAAGATTGATTTTAAAAACTTGTAGCTTGAGGTGCAGCTAGGTGGCGCAGTGAGTACAGCACCAGCCTTGGAGTCAGGAGGACCTGAGTTCAAATCCAACCTCAGACACTTGACACATGTACTAGCTGTGTGACCTTGAGCAAGTCACTTAACCCTAATTGCCCTGCCCCCCAAAAAACCTTGTAGCTTGAAAAATAAAAATAAGAAACTAAAAAATCACACAATAAACAATTCAAAGCTTCGTCTTCCTTTTTCCCAGTCCAGTGCTCTGCCCATTAGACCACACCACCTCCACAAATATTCAAGGACTATGAGAAGCATCTCACTAATCACCAGTTGTCCAGGGCCAACCAAAACAGCAACAGGGCCCAAGGCCATCCAGCATGGCAGACGCCTTGGCTAAGTCAGAGTGTTTCATAATATAATTGATTTAGAGACTTTGGAGACCATCCAGTGAAAAGTCTTCATTTTACAGATGAAGCAACTGAGGCACAGGAAGACCAAGTAATTCTCCCATTTTCACATAGTGTCAGAGGTGGAATTTGAACCTGGCTCTAACTCCCAGTCCAGCCTTTGAAATCTGGCTATGAACTTGGTTTGATACCTTGCAGGGGTAGGTGCCTTTCTGCCCAGAACTCAGACCCACAGAGCTGTGCCACCCATCTGAGCCAGTTACCTGCTGGTCTGTGCCCAGAGCGGCAGCCAATGTCTGATGGGAAGTCACAAAGGGTGAGGATGTTGGCGTCTCTGTCCTCCAGGCTCCATGCAGAGAGGGTTGATTGATGTGCCAGTGAAGGTGCACTACCTTCTCTCCACCAGGTGGGGTCCCCTTTGCACCAGAACTTCTCGAAGCCCTAGTGAATGGGGAAAAAACAAGCTTGAATTCTTTTTTGCAGCTTAGTTACTAGTTTGCTGTCACCCTCAGGGCTTGAATCCAGGACCAAGCCATTCCTTGGTGCCAACTAAGGACTCCACCCACCTCCAAAATATACCCTTGCACCTACCTCCTTTGCGTCAACAAGTCTGGGAACTCCATCGAGGTGGGTAGGCCCTTTCCCTGAATAGATTGCCACCCATCCCAGGCATATCCTCTCATCCTTCAAGATTATTGGATAGGTCTGCCTATAAATTCTTGACAGAGGATCCAAGATCTAGGGTAGCAAGAGAACCCAGAGGCCATTGAACCCACCCCCACATTTTACAAACTGAGGACCAGAGACGACAAATGATTTGGTCAAGGTCACACAGAGAGATGTAAAACCAAATCTTCTGCCTCCAGAGCATTCTACACACTTCCTGGGTGCTGGGATCTGTGCAAAGTAGCAGAGAAAAGAAGTCAATAAAAGATTGGTCCTGGTGCACAGGGAGTTTATTTGAGGGGTGAAGGAAGAAACAATGTACACAGATAAAAACAAATACAAAATATCTGCAGCTCAAACAGCAAGCATTTCTCAATTGCCTCCTATGCTCCAGGCAGTAGAGACACCGTGCTCGGTACCTATTTGGTTCTTATGTAATAAAATATGTGTGCGAGTGGCACCGTGTAATATAGATGCAGCCCATTTGTGACCTGGACAGAGACTTGATCTGGGCACTATCCTATCCCAGGGAGACTGTGACTTCCTCCTTTGGAGAAAGGAAGAGGAGGAGGAAGGCAAAAATGTCACTGGCCGACTAGAAGTGGCAGGTAGGACCCAGGACCACCCCATGGTTCCATGGCTGAGTGGTCTCTCCTTCACTCTCCTGTCTCTAAGAGGGGGGTCAGGCAAGAACCATACCCATGGACCACACATCAACTAAGGCAAGCAGAGGTTAAGTGACTTGCCCAGGGTCTTTCAGATAATGAGTAGCTGAGACAGGATTGAATTCACATCATTGTGAATCCAGGTCCAGTTCTAACCACTGAACTACCTAGCTGCCTATTATAATGTATGTGATGCGCATATGTATAGAAGCAGAGAAACATAAGCGTGTGTCCCAGATAAAGGGAAGCAACGGGGGATGGTAGGAAAATACTAGACTGGGTACGAGGAGATCTGGGTTCAAATCCTGATTCTTGTTATTGTTCAGTTGTTTTGGTCATGTCCAACTCTCTCTGATCCCATTTGGTCTGCCTATAAATCCTTCACAGAGGATCCTAGATCTAGGGTAGCAAGAGACCCCAGAGGCCATTGAACCTACCCCCACATTTTACAAACTGACAACTAGGGAGGGTAAATGACTTGGCCAAGGTCACACAGAGAGATGTAAAACCAGATAACTGCCCCCAGAGCATTCTACACACTTCCTAGGAACGGGAGTGGTTTGCCATTTCCTTCTCCAGCTTACTTTACAGATGAGGAAACTGAGGCAGACAGCGTGAAGTGACTTATCCAGGGTAACACAGCTAGTAAGTGTCTAAGGTCACATTTGAACTCAGGTCTTCCCGACCCCAGATCCAGCATTCTAACCACTGTACCACCTAGCTGCCCGATCTTGATTCTACCAGTTACTACTTTACTGCGTGACTTTGGATGAGTGATTTTTCCCTCTCCCGGCTCCAGTGCCCTCATTTATAAAAATTCTACTAATTGAGCTAAGGTCACACTCCTCACTCTAAAAATTATATGTATGTGTGCATGTATGTATATGCATACATATATACATGTGTATATAAATAAAATAAAATTATAAAAGCACGTGCACTTTTTAGAGAGGTCAGGCCCTCATCCATCACAGCTTCTATGAGCCATAAAGCCCTAAATTGGCAGAAGTATCCACCACCCCACTGTTTACTAGGGTGGTTATGTAGAGATAGTACCTTAGTCTGTACCATTGGGTCCAGTTGAATCAACAGAGGTCCAGAGAGTCCCACAGTGACTAAAAGTGCCTTGCTTGAGTGACATGGCTGAGAAATGGAAGAGTCAGGATTTGAACCCAAGGCAGTCTATGGGATGTACTTGTGGGTTGATTTGGGGTATTTCGTTGTCTTGCCTCACATTACATGACCAAGTTATCTTCCACTCCTTTGCTCCATCTAGAGCAGGCTCATCAATGTCCTCTCTACCCACTGCCATCCTACAAGCCAGGCTCCTCCTTCCCTCTCTGCCTTTCCCCATTTTTATTCATACTCCCCCACCAATTCAAACACTCTTCATGTAATCCACCCTTCCAGGCCCAGGCTCCATTTTCTCTACTTTGTAGCTACTCCTCTGGCCTCCACTTATCTCTCTGCTTCGAGGAGTTTCAGCACACGGGCCTCTCAGAATGCTGAATACCCCAAGCAGACCCTGTAAGTTCTTTTTCTCCCGATTACTGGGGTCTCCTCTGTGGTGAGATCCCAAAGCCCTCTGGGCTTTTAGCAGAGGGAAATAGAACGTCAGGGAGGTGGTGCAGACCAGTGAAGGCAGGGTCACACTGAAACTCACAGGAGCTGAATTTCAGTGACAGCTCTGGCACTTATAGCCTGGGTGACCCTGGGCAAGTCACTTAATCTTTTTAGGCGTTGCTTTCTTCATCTAAAAAAATGAGGGGTTTGGTAAGATGAAGTCCAATGCCCCTTCCAGCTCTAACAACATGATCCATTAGAATGGCAGCTCCTGGAGGGCAAGGACTTTTTGGCCTTCCTTTGTAGCCTCAGGACTTAGCACAGGCCTGACTAAATAGCCAAGTGCTTAATAAGATAT
The DNA here is from genome assembly GCF_011100635.1 of Trichosurus vulpecula. Taxonomy (NCBI): domain Eukaryota; kingdom Metazoa; phylum Chordata; class Mammalia; order Diprotodontia; family Phalangeridae; genus Trichosurus; species Trichosurus vulpecula. The sequence continues at coordinate 428,050,792 of NC_050575.1, read as the reverse complement.
TTGTTGACTGTCTCATTGGTCCTGCAATTCAAGGGGGCCCAAGAAAAGTTACTTGGAAGTCTAAAAAAGTTGGCTTGTTTCTTTAGATTGGGAAGTAAGAAAGATGCGTGAACGTAAACATTTACAGCATTGAAGGGAGAGACTGGCAGGCTACCCTGACCCTACTCCCAAGGAAAAATCAAGTCTTTTCTTGAAAGCAAGAGATAGGATATGCAAGAAGTAAGTCAGAAAGTGTGCTATCACAACAAGTTCACTAAATTGGAGTTGGCAGCTAGATGGCCCAGTGGATAGAGTACAGGGCCTGGAGTCAGAAGCCTCACCTTCCTGAATTCAAATCTGGTCTCAGATACGTACTAGCTGTGTGACCTTGGGTAAGTCACTTAACCCTGTTTGCAGCAGTTTCCTCATCTATAAAAAATGAGCCGGAGAAGGATATGGTGAACCACTCCAGTGTCTTTGCAAGAAGACTCCAAATGGGGCCATGGAGAGTAGTTTACAACTGAAAAATGATTGAACAGCTTGGAGGTAGATAGATATGGGCTAGAGTTGGGGTTAGGGGAAAACAAGACACCTGGGTTTGACTCCTATCTCTGATGCTTATTACCTGTGTGGTTATGGGTTATGAGACTCTCTGGGTCTCAGTTTCCTCTTCTGGTAAATGGGCAAATAATACCTGTGTGGGGGGGGGCAGCTAGTCTCTGCCCAATGGAATCTCTCCCTTCCTCCACCTATGACAGCATTTAAAGTAGATACAGAAAATGAGAGAACATGTTAAAAAGTATATTGCATTAGCATACTATTATCATTAGCATATCAACACCCCCTCACTTCTGTTATCTTCAGCTTTCTTTCTTTGATTACATTGACCAGGGAGGATCACTTGGTCAGTGTAAGAGTCACTTCCTCTATAAAAATGCTGCCTGCTTCCTCTGGTTTGGGGAAGAGAGTACTTTGTAAACCTTCAGACTTCAGGCAGTAGTTGTCATTAATACTGTTATCATGGAGCAGATGTCTTTCTCAATTTTGCCCCTGGAGGTTAGTCACTGGGTGCTAGCTGTAAGGTGAGGGACTAGGTGGAGGCCAGATCCGAGGACAGTTAGACATCACGACCTGGATGAGGAGAAGCTCATACCATATGAAAAACACTGAAGGAACTAAGGCTGTTATGTGTGGAGAAGGGAGCCCAGAGGTGCCAGGGAAGTTGTCTTCCAGTATTCAGAGGATTGTCATATGGAGGAAAGATCTGATGCATTCTGCCTGGCCCCAGCAAAACCACAGTCAATGGGTGGAGCTCCCAGGGAGGTAACCTGAAGTTTGATGTCAGCAAAAGCTTCCTAATAATCAGAGCTGTCCAAATGTACAATGAACTAGCTGGGAGGTGGCGGGGTCCCCCTCTCCGGAGGACACATCGGGGATGACCAGAAATACTGGGTGCTCGCTACCTCATTGGACAGCTACGTTGCAAAGGCTGAGTGACCATTTTTCAGGAAGGTGATTCTGGTCTGAGAGTTTGTACTGCACAACCTTTGATATCTCCTCCAATACATGTTGCAGTGAATAGAATATTGGGCTTAGAGTCAGAAAAACCTGGGTTCAGACTCTATCTCAGACACTTACTACCTGTATGATCCTGGGCAAGTCACTTAAAAGTCTCTCTCTGACTTAGTTTTCTCATCTACAACATGATGGGTGCAACATGAAGGCAATGTGATAGGGTATAGACAAGTGTAGAGTATACTTGCTCTGGTTCCAAGGGCTGGGATTCAAATCCCACCTCTGAGGGCTCACGCCTAATTATGTAACCTTGAACAAGTCACCTAACTTCCTGGTGCCTCAGTTTCCTCATCTGTAAAAAGAAGGCATTGGACTAGATAGGCTCCCAAGTCCCCTCTAGATCCAGTCATTTCGCATCTTTGGGCATCAGGTTCCTTAACTTGAGAAATATGGCTCCGAAGCCCCTCCCCCACCCCAGCTCTGCAGCTGCAATCCTCCAGCATCACCCCATTTCTGACTTCTTGGGATTGGACTAGAGCCAGGCCAGACTAAAATAACACCCTCCAGCCCTTTCTGGGAACCCCTGCAGGTATGACTGAGGGCCCTTGGGTAGGCCTGTTTACCTTTAAGACTGAGGCTTTTCCTTGTTAGGAGAAGCTGGAAGCAAGGAAGGATAATGGAAATATCCTAAGCCTTCCCATTTTATGGGTCGGTGCCATTTTCATTGAACTGTATGGCAGTGAGAGATAAGGCTGGGGATTTGAATGGCCATTGTTTTTGCTGGGCCAGAAACTCGGGCCTCTCCCTCAGCTCAGGTCCTTCCTTCATGAAGCCAGGTGGTCATGATTATTGTTAACTCATTGTGGGTAGACAATTCCTTCTCTCTTCCTAAATCATTCCTGCCACACTCAGTTCAGGCTTACGCTCCACCGAGCGCTATCTTATATTAAAATCAGCAGCAAAATATGTATGAATCAGAAATAATGTAGTCAGAGTCTATGCGTTAAAGGTTTCAGCTTGTCCACTGACTCAAGGCATGGGGCAAAGACTTAGAGTTTGGCAGAACCTCAGATGCCATCTAGGCAAGCTCTCAACTTACAGTGGAAGAAACTGAGACCCAAAGAGGTTCACAGATTCAGAGCTGGCAAGAACTTCAGAGGCCATTTAGACCAGTTCTCCTCATTTGACAACTGGGAAAGCTGAGGCCCAGAGAGATTTAGTAATTTACCCAAGGTCAGAGGAAAAAATGTGGCAGAGCCAGGATTAGAAGTAAGGCTCTCTGATTCCAAACACCCACTACTCCGGGCTGCCCCCTAGCGACAGAGAACCTAGACCAGGAGGGGCCTACATATCTTTCTGCAAAGAAAGAAATTTTACAGAGAAAAAAAAACAGTCTTAAAGAGGTAAAATAACCCATCCAAGGTCATATAGATAGTAAGTGGAAAAGCCAGAATTTAAATTTGAGATTTGAGAGCTAATGTCTGTTTCATTGCAACTGGTGATCTTCCCATGATTCAGAGTAGATTAAGATCAATGTATTATGTATGCATATATGCATATGTACACATATATGTGGACATAATGCATGTGTATATATTATATGTCTATATTTACATATGCATATATGTCTCTAGATCCCCAACTATTTTTGTAGTAGGGAGTTACTACCCCTTGTGTAAGGTAAGAGTAAAATAGAGAGAGGTTGAAACAGCAAAGTCTTACTTGTGAGCCACAGAGGTGGGGCAGGGCATTTCAAGCTCTGTCCCCCCAAAGTCACACAATACACAGCCCTCTCCACCTGTGGTTGGGGAAACATTACTGGAAGTTGCAGCTCCAGGATCAATAGAATCAAGATTCACAGGATAGGTGGTTCAACAAATACTTATTAAGTGCCTACTATATGCAGAACACTGGTCGAGGAACTAGGGGAGATATGAAGTGAGGATATGCTAGATCCCTGACCTGAAAGAGCGTTTAATCTAGTGGGGGGGAGGGTTTGACTCTAACATAGAGAACAATACTACAAGCTAAGTGCATCAGATTTTTTTTTTGGTAAGGACATATGATTTTATCGATGTGACTCCCAATGAAGAAACAACACTGTCTCTTCAACTTGAAACCATAGAAGATTGCCTGGAGCAGTGAAAGATTAGACTTGCCCAGGGTCACACAGTCAGTCATTTTAGTCTACATTTAAGGCAGTATCTTTTGTTTGGATTCCCTTATCATTTACCATTTTTATTGAATTATGATCTATGATAATATGTTTAATTTTTCTACATTAATTTATGAGGTTTTTATGACCTAGCACCTAATCAATTTTTATAAAGGTAATGTGATTCTGAAAAATAAATATGTGCCTTAAGATTCCCATGCAACAATCCCAAAGTTGTATCACATCTAGTTTTTCCAGATACACATATAATTATGTGCTCAGAGAAGTACATAATTTCCACATTGTTCAGCTTTTTGTTAGATTTGTCAGAATGTGAAAGAGGCACATTAAAGTCACTTACAATTATTATCTGGCAATATCAGTCTTCATGTCACTCTGCCTCCAGTGTCTGTGCATGTATTCTGGCTGTTCCTCATGACTGGAATGCATTCTTTCCTTATCTCCACCTCTCAGAATCTTTAAAGACTTTGCTCAGGCATCACCCTCTACATTAAGTCTTTCCTGATCTCTCCCTTCCCCTTGATACTAATGCTTTTCCCCAAAATTAATTTGTATTTATTTTGAACATACCCATATCTACATCACTGTTAACCGCAATGATGTGGTTGCTGACTTATAGCTGTACATCCTGGAAAGTGAAGTCAAGTGGGCCTTAGAAAGCCTTGCTACCAATAGGGCGAGTTGGGGTGACAGAATTTCAGCTGAACTATTCAAATCTTAAAAAATGATGCTGTTAAACTTTTGCACTCAATATGCTAGCAAATTTGGAAAACTCAGTAGTGGCCACTGGATTGGAAAAGATCAATTTGTGTCCCAATCATAAAGAAGGTCAATGCCAAAGAATGTTCAAACTATCACACTCATTCACACACCAGCAAGGTTATGCTTAGGATTCTGCAAGCTAGGCTTCAGCAATATGTGAACTGAAAATTACTAGAAAAGAATGTTGGTTTTTAAAGAGGCAGGAGAACTAGAGACCAAATTGCCGACATTCTCTGGATTCTGCAGAAAGCAAGGGAGTTCTAGAAAAATATCCACTTCTGCTTCATTGACTACACTAAGTCTTTGACTGACAACAAAATGTGGCAAGTCCTCAAAGACATGGGAGGACCAGATCACCTTACTCATTTCCTGAGGAACATACATGCGGGCCAAGAAGCAACGGTTAGAACCAAACATGGCACAACTGATTACTCAAGATCGGGAAAAGAGCACAACAAGGTTCTGTATTGTCATCTTATTTATTTCTTATATGCTGAGTATGTCATGAGAAACACCAGGCTGGATGAATGAAAAGTCAGAATCAGGATTGCTGGGAGAAATAGCAACAATCTCAGATATGCAAATGATACCACACTGATGGCCGAAAGGGAAGAAGAATTAAGAAGCTTCTTGATGAGGATGGAAAAAAAAGTGAAAAAGCTGGCTTGAAGATTAACATTAAAAATAGTAAGATCTGGCTCAGATTCAATCTAGCTCAGTAGATTGAATCTGGCCCACTTGTGAAAGCAGGCATCACAAAGGGTGGGATTCCTTAAGACAACCCATCATAGTGAATGGGGTCTTGAGCACCCTCAGAAACATATGGTTCCCCTACCATCATCATTTTGCTTAGACCTCTTCATTTTTGGTTCCCTGAGACTGGGAATACTGCTCATCTCAAGTTCTTCTCCAGCCAAGACTGAAAGTAGTTTATGTTTGAGGCCGTGGACCTGGGCACACCTTCTGAAGCACAGAGAACAAGGATGGATGCCCTATCTGGAAGTGCACCCCCAATTTTCTCAATTCTCTCAGCGCTAGGGAATGGGAAAACTTCAGAGATTTCTTCCTGACCCCCTGGGATACGATATTGTTTCATCACAACAGTTTGAGAAAGGGAGATGGGGTGAGCCCTGAATTCTCCCAGATCCTTTTGTTCCTGGTCCTTCCAAGCCTCCTCCTTGGATTCCTCCTTATCAGTTTCATCCCAGATGTCTCCATCCCACCTGTCTGGATCCCAATCCTCCCTGGCTGCAGCAATTATAGCACGTACTTTCCTTTCATTAAAAAAAAATAGTGAGATCCTGGCATCTGGTGCCATCACTTCCGGGCATGGAGCGAGAAGAAATGGAAACAGTGTCGGATTTTATAATCTTGGGTTTAAAGATCACTATAGATGGCAACAGCAGCCATGAAATTAAAAGGAAAGCTCTGGCAAAGCTAGACAGCATACTTAAAAGCAGACACATCACCACAAAGACACAAAGGTCTGTAAAGTCAAAGCTATGGTTTTTCCAGTAGCGATGTGTGGCTGTGAGAGCCGGACTATAAGAAAAACTGAGGACTGAAGAATCCACACCTTTGATTTGTGGTGCTGGAGAAGACTTTTGAGAGCCCCTTGGATGGGAAAGAGATGCAGCTGGTCAATACTTAAAGAAATCAATTCAGGCTATTCACTGGAAGGTCAAATACTGAAGCTAAAGCTTTGGGCACATAATGAGAAGACAGGACTCATAGGAAAAGACTGATACTGGGAAAGAATGAAGACAGGAAAAGCAGACAGCAGAGGATGAGATGGATAGATAGTATCATGGAAGCAACAAACATAAGCTTGGACAGACTTCAGGAGATAGTGGAGGACAGAAGGGCCTGGTGCACTACGGTCCTCCAGATGACCAAGAGTTGGACATGACTAAACAGCTGAACAAGAATATAGACATTTTACAAATATAAATATACATATACACACAGAGATATGTCCATTATATATATACAGAGACAGAAAGACAGATTATACATTTATGTGTTTATATATATATATATATATTTTTTTTTCTCCTATAAAATGTCACCTCTTTGATGGAAGAACTGTTATCACCTTTATTTTTGTATCCCCAGTGCCTAGCACAGTGCCTGACACATAGTAGGTACTTAATAAGTGCTTGCTATTACTTGTTAGCTTTTTTCTCTTAGCACTTAATGCTATGCCATTTGGTGTACATGTATTTAATATTGATGTGGTTTCATTATCTATGATGCCTTTAAGCATAATGCAGTTCCCCTCTCTGTCTTTCTTGATAGTAATCTCTTGGCAATGATATAAGCTAAATGCATTAAAGAGGTTTGAACAAAGTGCTGTGTAAAGTCCAAGGGGAAAAGTCATTACTGAGCTGGGGGATCAAGGAGAGCTTCCTGAAGTGGTGGTATTTGAGCTGGGGACCAACAAACTATACGTAAGGATCACCACTGACTGCGTATTGACTTTTAAAAATCACACGTGTTTATATATTTCTTTTTTGAATTAATTTATCAATATTCAAAACAGATAGGAACTACATTTTCATCTGGTTTGGGCAACAATCAAGAGATTCTATGTGTATCTGTGTGTAGAGACCTTTGTCTGCTTTGAAGTATGCTGTCTAGATTTGCCAGAGCTTTCCTTCCAAGGAGCAAGCATCTTTTAATCTCGTGGCTGCTGTTGCCATCTACAGCAATCTTTAAACCCTGGACCAAGTGTTTCATACCTCTGATGTAGAAGACCGATAGAGGTTCAACTGGGAATGAGCAGGACCAAAGAAAGGAACATTAGTCATAGCATGAGCAAAGGTGGGAAACCTCAGAATGGGTTCTTAGGGGCAAAAACTTACTCCTTCTGACTGGGGCACAGAGAGAAGGAGAGTAATGACAGAAAAGGCTGGAAAGGTGGCATCTTGGGGTGGACCTTAAATGCCAGGATAAGAAGTGTAACCTTCGCTGTTTGTTGGCTTGACTATTTCAATTGACCAATTAGGGACCCCTGATATAAAACAATCAAGAAAATCATAATAACCTTTCAAGTGTGCCTACTGTGTGCTGAGCACTGGGCTCTGCTAATTAGAATTGGAATCACTCAGGCTTAACTGATCGCTGAGCTCCTGCTCACTGGTATCTAGGCTTTGCCTAAAGACCTCTGAACTCTTGTTAGGTTCCTCATTCAGCTCTGAGCTGGACTCTATAGCCATGGAGATGCCTTCCAACTTTGAAATTCATCCATTTTCTAACTCAATAACAAAGTAAGCGGATATATCTTAAGTCCCTAATGTATGGAAGGCCCAATGTCAGGCAAGAAATACAAAGATTAAAATCAATCCAGTCCCCACCTTCAAGAAACTTCATATACTGAGGACATAATGACTCATACATAGATAAACAGAAGATAAAGTGTGATTCCACAAAGAAGAGATCCAGGCCAAAGCTCTGGAAAAGTCTGAAGGGGAAAAGAACCCTTTCACCTGGGAGACATTCAGCTGAAGACTTCACATAAGAGATATACTTCGAAGAAGAGAAAGAAATCTAATATGGCAGCAAAGGCTTTGAAAAGAATGATCAGAGAAAGGCAGAGAATTGCAATCACAGTGTCTCAAATCCACAAGGTACTGTAGAGGCCTACCTGTCCCTGAACCAAAAACCCTTTCATGAGAGATAGATCCAACAAGTCATGATCCAGACTTTTCTTAAGGATCTTCAGTAAGGGCAAAGCCACAACCTGCAGAGACAGACCACTCTACTTTGGGATTGTGTGAATTGTTAAAGAATTGGTCCCTACATCAGGTCTCAGTCTGCCTCTTTGCAATTTCTACCCACTGTTCCCAGTTCTGCCCTCTGGGGCTGTAATAACAACCACACTGGCATACCCAGGATGGCTGCTAGTGCAGCCATCTTTTATCTGTTCTACTAAGGAAAGATAGCTGTTTCAGGGGTCAACAATCTTTTTTAATTAAACAGAAAAAGTACAGAAAAGAGAAATGAAGACCAACAGACAGGGCTCTACTACCTGAATCAAAGCTTTACATCCACCACTGAATCAGAGAGCCTTTACCTCTGAGGAGTCAGGGACCCCTGAATATATGGCCATTCAGAATCTCGACCAGGGAATTACAACATCTTTCTCACAAGCAAACCCCCAAAGCAGAAGCTCACCTCTCAGAATATATACTCTTCAGGCTCAGGGACTAATTAGAAATTAACAAAAGGTGTGTAAGCCTTCCTACAACCAAGCAAGCTTCCCTTAATGGGCTCCACATGAGGTCTATATAATGGATGGGGAAGATTTTATTCCCCATTAACCTTGCAGGGGCCAAGTAGATCATGGGTAATCCCTCTTCCCTCACATACTTAAAGATACCTATCCTGCTCCCTCCTCCCCTAAATCTTCCCTACTCCAGACTAAATATCTCCAGTTCCTTCAACCCATGAATTAGAGTCTCTTCAGCATTCTTATTTTGGTTGTCTTCCTCTGGAAACATGTCCTTTCCAGACCACAACTCTCCAGTTGTGGTCTGACCAGGGCCTAGTACAGTAAGGCCTAACCTCCTTAGGCCTGGACACGCTTCAAGTATTTGAAGGGTTGTCATGTGAAGGAGGGATTAGACATTCTGCTTGACCCCAGAGGGCAGAGTTAGGAGTAATGGGGGAGGGGGGAATGGGCTACAAAGAAGCCAAAATAGCCTAAATATCAAGGCAACCTTCCTAAGATTTAGAATTACTCCATACTATTGTGCAATAAGAAATGAGAAGGCAGATTTCAGAAAAACCTGGAAAGACTTGTATGAACTGATGCAAAGTGAAATGAGCAGAACCAGGAAAACATTGGACACAGTAACAGCAATATTGTGTGATGATCAACTATTACTGATTTAGCTCTTCTCAGCAATATGATGATCCAAGACAATTACAAAGGACTCCTGATGGAAACGCTATCCACCTCCAGATAAAGACTGCATCCAGATGGACTCTAAAAGCAGATCAAAGCATTTACTTTATTTTTTTCATTTTTTTTTCCTTTTGGTCTATTTCTTCTTTCACAACTGTGACTAATATGGAAATATGTTTTACATGATTGTACATATGTAACCTGTATCAAGTTGCTTACCATTTTAGGAAGAGGGGAGGGGAAGGAAGGAGGAAGAAAAATTTGGAACTCAAAATCTTGTGAAAATGGAACTAAAAATTATTTTTACATATAATTGGAAAAAATGCTGTTAAAAAAGAACAATTTCAAAGTGGAGTAGGGTCCTCAGGAAGAGGTGGGTCCTCTCTCGCTGCACATCATCAAACCAAGATTATATAACCTTGAAGTGAGCTGCAATGGGGATTCTTTTTAAATACAGGTTGGACAAGATGGCTTCTGGAGTCCCTTCTAATTCTCATATTCTGTGATTTTTTAAGGTAACTCAAGACTCCATCAACTTTCTTAAATGGTGCATCACATTGTTGGCTCATTTTAAGTTTATGGTTCATTAAAAATCTCTAGGTTTTTTTCTATATCCATCAGATTAGGCTTTTTTCATCTTATACTTATGAAAATGATTTTCTGATTCTGTGTAAAACTTTATATTTATGCCTATCAAATCCTATCTTTTTAAATAAGGCCCCAGTATTATAGCTTGCCATGATCTCCGTGTGTTAGCGATCCTTTTCAGCTTTATGGGATTTGTAAATTTGATAAGCCTGCCATCCACATTTTTATCCAAATTATTGATAAAAATGTTCACTATTACAAAGCCAACCATTGATCTCTAGGACGATACTAGAAACCTACCAAGCTGACTTTGAACCATCACTGATTACTCTTTAAATCCAACCACTACTTTTGGACAAGCCTAACTGCTCAATTATGTGGTCAAGTCTTTCCATCACTTCCATAAGAAAAGCCTGAAAGACTCTATCAAATGCTTTGAAACTAGAGCTATATCCTCCCCCCTATCTTAGAGCCTAGTGTCTGTCAAAAAAAAAAAAGGAAATGGGCTAAGCCACCCATGACCTGCTCTCCATGGATCCATGCTGGCTGTTATAATGCATTTCCCATTTATAGACACCTAATAACCATTCCTTTAATAATACATTCTAGAATTTAGAAGTAAATAGATGCAAACTGCTCAGTCATATAGCAATATCCATAATTGTCAAAAAGCACTCATTAGTCACTTGTTTTCTAATAATGATCATTTCCCCCATATCTAGAATGCTTTACTGTTTGTACAGGACTTTCTCCCAGCAGAGCCAGGATGAAATACAGGTTTTCTGACTCCAACAGCAGCACTTTTATTTATCCTTACTCCCCTTCTCATCCATTTAACAGTATGAGAAAGTACATGATCTCTGCCCCTGGAAAGGTTATATTCTAAAACATTAAATTCCCTTCTCGTACCGTACCCAGATTCCAACTATTGGCCAAACCTTAGGGGAAGGCCAATAGGGAGAGGGAGACTGGAAGGATGGGTCATGCTATTTACCTTAGATATATAAGGTATAGAATGCAAGATTCTTGAGGACAGGGAGGGTTTCATTTTTGTCTTTGTATCACCAGCCCCAAACAGAGAACCTGGTATATAGTAGGTGTTTAACAAAGACTTCTTCATTTCTATTTACATAGACATATACTCACTCCTTGTGGGAAGCGTTGGGGTTACCAATCACTCAATCAACAAGCATTTATTAAGCTCTTACTTTGTGTCAGGAGCTGTGCCCTTATAAGGGCTAGGGATAAAGAAGGGCAGTAAACAAGTCTGTTCTCAACGAGTTCACCTTCTAATGGTGAAGACAACATGGAAGGTGTAATAGATGCAGAATAGAAGGACAATAGCCTTGGCAGGGGCGGGGGGAGGCAGTTGGGGAGGGGAGGACCAATAAACACTAGAAGCTAGTGTTTGAGCTGAGGCTTGAAGGAAGCCAGAGATGGTGATGGAAGTGAGGAGGGTAAGAATTCCAGGCACTGCGGACAGCCATTTCAAAGACAGGATGTCCAGTGCAAGAACAGCAAGGAAGCCAGTGTCACCAATAGTAATAGTAAGAGCTAACATTTCTATACCATATGCCAGGCACTGTGCAAAGCACTTTACAATGATTATTTTATTTGATCCTCACAATGACCTTCTAAGGTAGGTGCTATGGTTATCCCCATTTTACAGATGAGAAAACTAAGGCAAACAGAGGTTAAGTGACTTGTCCAGGGTCACACAGCTAGTACGTGTCTGAGACTAAATTTGAATTCAGGTCTTCCTGATTCCAAGTCGAGAGTTCTACCCACTGTGCCACCTAGCTGCCCATAAGTAATCATGGTTTGCCTGGAAACAGCTTCCTGGCATCCTCCTGAGACACCATCCAGGCATGCCCCAGATTCTCATTGAATTGGTAACCTTCTATCTAGCACTTCTTAGCCAAGTTGACCAGCAGCAAAATTTTGATATTAGTTCCATGGTTTCCCACTGGCATCCACACCTTCTATATCTCTCTCCCTGCTTAAGGCATAAATTTGACTCCCTTATGCTGTCCACTCCAAAACTAACTCCTTCCAACACCTCCGTCACCCACTCCATCAAAAAATGTCCTCAGCACCATGGTCTGTTAGCTGTCACAAGGAAAGTAGCTGATAAGCACATTCACACTAAGGTACTAATGACCATAAAGGAAAACACACAGTCCAGAGGATGCTCAGAGAGACAATGAAGTAGAATAGGATGAAGATTAGGCTTTGAGTCAGGAGATCTGCATTCAAAGCCTGCCTTTGGCTTCTCCTAGCTATGTTATACAAGTCACTTAATGTCTCTAAACCAACGTGTCCTTATCTGTACAAATGGTGTTGTTTAGTCATTTCAGTTGTGTCTGACTCTGTGTGACCTCATTTGGGGTTTTCTCGGCAGAGATACTGGAGTGGTTTGTCATTTCCTTCTCCAGCTCATTTTACAGATGAGGAAACTGAGGCAAACAGGGTTAAGTGACTCACCCAGTGTCACACAGCTAGTAAGTGTCTGAGGTCAGATTTGAACTCAGGAATATGAGTCTTCCTGACCCCAGGCTTGGCACTCTATCCACTGTACCACCTAGTCGCCCCATTTGTATAATAGGGAAAATAATATCCACAGTAGCCACCTTATCAGATTTTGAGGAGGCTTAGTTAAGGTGATATTTGTGGGGCTCTTAGCTAAAAGAAGGGAGGGTTCATTCTGGCGGGGGAAAGGTGTGAGGAAGTAGATGGAAGAAGGAAATGAGTGTTTCATTTGATTGGAGGACAAGGAGAGAAGCAATATGAAAGCAGATGGAGCATGGGAACTTGAAGATATGCCTGGAGAGTCTGGCTTTGGTCCTGATGAGGCTAATGTCTCCTTCCTTGGTTGGAGCTTTGGAGAAGATAGTTATTTTCTTGGGACACCCATTTTTGTACTCAAGGGCTCATCCCCATTGCTCTCATTGGGAGGTCAGATCATGGGTCTAGTCTGAAATCATCGATGAGGCATCAAAAGTAGAGGAGGAGCTCGTATGGCGGTAGTGCACAAACCCTTGAGTCCTAGATCTCACGAGTGAGTGACCTGTGATAAGTAATGTCTTTTTCTTCGTGGTTTACTCATCTGTAAAATGATCAGATTGAACCAACCGATCTCTTCTAGCTTTGAAACCTTATATCCATGCACTGTTCTCATGCCACCTTTTACTAATCTCTCTGCCTATCTCATTCTCTGTCTATATATCTCTGTCTCCCTGTGTCTGTCTCTGTCTCTCACCTTTTGCAGTGATGAGTATCAGAGCAGTTTGGGACCCTGCTGATTCTGACTTTCTTAAAAATCCCTGGATCATAGGTTATGGGGACATTAGAGACCATCTAGTCCAAATCCTTCAATTTACAGTTGAGGAAACTGAGACCATGAGTGAAGTAAATTGCACAAAGTCACACAAGTAGCAATAGTGAGCAGCAGAACTGGGATTTAACCCCAAGTCTTGTGACTCTGAATCCAGCAGTATTGGGACTGCTAGTTCATCTCCCTCATTTTAGATATGAGAATACTGAGGCCAGAGGTTAAATGACTCACCCACCACCACATGAGTAATCAATGAAAGAGATGAGATTCAATCCTGGGTCCTCTGTTTTCAAATCCAACATTCTTTCTATGGCTCACACTGTTATCTCTCCTGAGTTTGACATTAAAATCTTCTTCCTCTAATAGGAGGGCAAAACTTGGACCTTTCTTTTCAGTCCCTCAGATTGAGTGGGTTCTATTTCTCTTTTTACACATCTGGTTATAAGATTAGCACAGCTGGCTGAGTGATCAAATTCGAGAAAGTGAAAAGGAAGCTGAAAAATCCATCTCCAGGTATTGACTGACTAGAACTTGGATTGCCCAGAAAGGCAACGTCATTCTGAAGCCTACAGCTCAATGAGAGGCTGAATGCCTTTCTGCAAAGGTGAACCAGTCATCTGGGTTGGACAAAATAAGAGAGAGGTGGGGAGAAGAGGGAGGTAAGCCCTGTGAGCCACCAAGGTCTCCACAGCTGTAATTAAGCCCCCACCCATTCCAAGAAAAACACCGTGCTGTGCTTGTTTTCATTGGTTACTACAACATGGGTTCGTGTTGCCAGCTGAGTCAGGTAAAGGGATCCAGGATGGAAAAAGCAAACACCCTTTCCTTCAGCATCAGCACCCATGCATGGACCCCTGGAAAGCCAGATCTAAGGAAAGGGTCAGGGAAATCCCCAGCACGGGGAGGCTTCCCCAGAATGCCTTCCAAAGAATGTAGCTGGGTGTCTTCTGAGTCTTGCTTTTGGAAGTGTGACTCATTCATTCAGGTCATAAGGATTTATCGGGCTAAGTTTTGGGTAGAGACAGCAAATCAGGGAGGACCTAGTTCCCTGCTTTGCCTGACCTTAAAATCTAGTGGGGGTAGATTAGAAGTCAGCCTAAGTAGATCTTTAACAAACAATGGAATTGGGGCAAGCAATATAATAGTTTATACCAAGAAAAGCATCTGGCACAATGGCTAGAATGCTGGCCTGCAGACTAGAAGGCTGGGGTTAGAAACCTGTCCCCAGACACTAGCTGTATGACAAGACATATGATCTTTCAGATCCTCAATTTCCTCATGTGTATGTAATGAAACAAGGCACCCCCCCCATTAGTAGGCTCCTAGGAGGTTGACCTCTGATGGAGGAGATCAGACTTGTCTTACACTCCTTATCACTTTAGGGAAAACAGATGAAGAAAGGAAAGCATTTGACTGGAGCACAGGGAGAAAAGCAATGGAAAAAAAACATAAAGACTAGTGAAGTGACTATGGAAAGTACAGAGAAGAAGAACTCTGAGGAAAATCTTTTCAACAAAGCTTATATTTGACTCCTGTCTAAGATCTTCCCAAAAGGATATTAATAACAAAATTCTTTCTAGAAAGGTATTTGGTGTATGCAAGGGTAGATATCAGGTATAGGACAGCTATTTATTTTCTCTATCACCAAAACAAAAAAATACTGCAAATATAATGGCCAAACTTGAGCCTAAAGATGAGAAAAGAAGGGTACCTCCTCCTGATTCTTTGGGTGGTGGCTATGGAATACTGTATGCAGCATCAGATTTTTTCAATATGTTGGTCAGCTTTGCTGAACTGCAGTGGTGGGGGAGGGGTGATTCCTCATTTTTAATTCTTTGTTATAAGGGGTGGCTCTTTGGAAAGGGGAAGGTTTTTGGGAGGAAGAGCTAGACAATGTAAATATAAAAGGCATAAATAGAATTTATTTTTTAAAGATTAAATGAGAAAATGTACATGTATCAGGTGTTAAGGGACAGGATGATCCCCATGAATGCTCCATGGGATGGCCCTTGCTTCTAATGTGAAGAGCTTTGCAAGTAATAAATGAGCAATTCATTTTTTTTCAGACACCAGCAACTTCAGGAAGTTCTGAATCAATAATAAATGCTTGCTGAATTGAGTCGAATCAAGAAGGGAGACTGAAGTTGCAAGGCTAGTAAAGGAAGATGTCAGGGGGGAAGATTTTGATATATGGGTATGATTTGGACAAATTGTGGGGAAGGAATGGGTGAAAGGACTGTTCCAAGAGGGAAGTGTGGTAAGAGCAAGAACTGGAAAGTAGGAGGAGAAAGCAGGATGAGCTAGCAAGATGCAGTGCGTTGCAGCAGAAGGCACACTGGAGACCTCAGTTGGAATCATCCTTCAGACACTTACCAGCTACTGAGCCATAGGCAAGTCGTATCCCCTCTGACCTTCGGCTTCAATGGGAATTATAGCATCCATACCACCAACTGGCCCAGGGTTGTTCTGAGGCTCAAATGAGATTATGGATGTAGAGGGTCCATAAGCCTTAGGGTGCTATAGAAATGTCAGTTTTCAACATCATCATTTTCATCTTGATCCCGAGGAACCTAGTTTGGTTAGGATGGATGGTTTGCAACTGGCTGGAATAGGAGAAGTCAGAATACCAGCGTGCTATAGGGGGAAGAACATTGAACTCAAAGCAAGAAGACATGAGTTCAAGTCTTGATTCTTCTACTTACCAGAGGGCTATGTGACCCTGGACAAGATTCTAGGCTTCCATTGTCTCCTCTGTAAGAGGAGAGATTAGGCTCAATTCCTGGGATCTCTTCTGGCTCCAGCGTGCTATTATACTGTGAAACTCCGATGGATAGACATTGTGGAGCAATGGTTATAGCACCAAACTTGGAGTCAGGCACCTATATCCCTTACTAGCTTGGTGAACAATCACAAACTGCTTCCCATCTATAAGTCTCCATGGCCATGTCATAACGTAATAGTATTTGTACTCCCTACCTAACCACCATTAAAGCCTTTCTCTGATGGATCCTGAACTCCATAAGGCTATGCCTAAAGGCAGGTGTAGTGGATAGAGCATTGGGGATAGAGTCAGGAAAACCCAAGTCTAAAATTTACTAACTATGTAATCCTGGGCAAGTCACTTAACCTCAGTTTCTTCAACTGTAAAATGGGAGAAGGGCATAGTGACAGCATCTACTTCACAGGGTTGTTGGGAGGATCAAATGAGATAACATTTTTAAAAGCACTTAGCACAGTGTAAAAAAAAAACTCATCCATATAAATGCATATTCTCTTCCCTTCCCCATCACACCTCAAGCTCTGACATATCCTCTCAAACAGCAGAGTCCAATAATGGGTCTCTTGATAGGCTACATCTTGTTTAAGACCCTGTTAACTAAATTCAATAAGGCTTATCCCCAGGTTGTCCATAGGCTGTTTTGGTCATGAAAATTGTCAAGAGAAGTAATTTAGTGGGATCCCAGAATTACGGATTTAGAGCTGAAAAGGATCTTGGACTCCATCAGTCCAACTCCCTCATTTTATACATGAGGAAACTGAGGCACAGGAGGATAAATGACTAATACATCTAGTGGATATCTTAGATAGGATTTGAACCCAGGTCTTCTTAACTCAGGCCAAATGACTTATTTGCACATCACTGCCATACTTCTGAAAAATAGTAACACCTTCTTTGAGAGGTTGTTGTGAAGATGATGGATTCATAGTATCACAGGCTGAGCTGAAAGGGAGTTCAAAGGATATCAAGTCCTCCTCTCATTTTACAGATAAGAAAACTGAGCCTTGGAGAAGTTAAGTGACTTGCCTGAGGTGACATTCAAATCCAAATGTTCCTAACTCCAAGTCTGGCATTAAGGCCTGGAAAAAGTGTTATAGGTGTGGAAGCAAAACAGTTCAAAAGGCAGTTTTGACCTGAAGGACTTTCATTGTTCTGTGGGTGGAGGTGGAAGTGGATGTCTGACTCACAAAAGAGCTGAAATAGTCCTGAGATTATAGGCTGTCTCGCAAAATAGCAATGATCACCCTCAGGTAAAGAGGAAACTTAACAGCTATAATTCAATGGAGTATCAGCTGATGGAAGTAGCAGTACAGTGGGCAACCCAACAGGTGGCAGCACAGGGGAGAAAAATAGCCCAGCTGATGACAGCGGGACAGCAGAGGACATCTGCAGCTCTTCTGCAAATGAATCAGTAAGTATATATGAAGCTGTTACTGTGTCCCAGGTACTGCTCTATGTGCTGAAGATACAAAGAGAAACATAAAACAGTTCTTGCAATCTAGACACAAAAATATATAGAAAGCTGATACAAAGTAATTGCACATAGTGTGTAGGGAGCCCAGTTGGGGGAAAGGATCAGGAAAGTCTCCAGTGCAGCAAGAAACACCTTCAGGAGGGAGTTGCTACAGTTAAGACCCGATCCTAGGACTTGGGCAGACTTGTGTTTTCCTACACATGTTCTCTTTTCCCTTGGTGGCGCAGCACTGCACAAGAGAGCGTGTCTGTGTGTTTAATGCTAGGAGAGAGAAGCGGTAGAATTTTCCCTGTCATTCACCTCTCTTTCATTAAGTGCTTTTGTTTTGAATGGATATGTTTAGTTTTGTCCAGTTTTGTTATTGTTTTTCAGTGCATTTTTTGAGGATTCTTGAGCCACGGGTTTGATTAGGTGCTGACTCAAGCACTCCTTGAATTTGGTCACAGGGGCCTAAATTGAGGATCAGGCTAAAGACCATTCAACATAGATGGGTTACAATCAGTGCCAGTGAAGGGAGAGCCCACATGGTCAAACTTATGGAACTTTGAGTTATTGAAGGAGCTACCTTATGGAATTTCAGAGTTGACCAGGCCCTCTTTGGATGCCATCTAGCCATGATATGACATGATCAAATGTCTTTCCCAGTCACTGACAAGTGGTCATCTGGCTTCCACTTGATTATCCAATGTAGAGATCTTAGCATCATAGCTCTAGAGCTAGAAATAACTTCAAAGGCCCTCTTACTGAGCCCTCCTCCTATTCTACAGAAGTGGAAACTGAGGCCTAGAGTGCTGAAATTACTTCCCCAAGGTCATAGTAAATGGCAGAGCCCAAATTTGAACTCCAATCCCATAATTCCAAGTTGAGCAGTCTTTCCTCAACTACTTAGAATGTTCTGAGTAAAGAGCTTTGTAAACCAGAGTTAAATAGAAAGGTCACCCATGTTTACATGTCCCCTGCTCCTTCTTTCCCATGCACACTGAAGCAGTGGGAGAGAGAGAGGATCCAGGCAGCCAGCAGCTCCCATTCCAGGGCTTGGCTGTCAGCTCATCATTTCCCTCCCCACCCTAATAAAGGGTTGACCTTTTAGCTCATCTGTGGAGCAGAAGCTCCTGGGCACACACTAGAGGTGCTTGTCTGGGTGTGCCTTGAGCTCTTTCTAATGAGAGGCCATAAAATACCGATCTGACTGTTTAATAGGTCCTGGAGAAGGCAGGCTCCAGCCAGCCAAAGAGCTACGCCTTCTTGAATAATGCATCCCACAATTGACATAAGTGCTGAGATCAGGCAGCTGCCTAAAAGCCGGGAATTTGTTGCTGTGGAACAGACAGACCCTGGATGAATTTTCCTTATGATTCAGAGGCAATAATTAGACCAAAACCAAGCAGAGCATGCCCACCTGGAAGGGGAACACCAGCCCAAGCTTGGTTGGGGGTTTCCCTTCTGCCCATGAGAGAGGGCAGTAAGGCAGCCTGGGTCTGGTAGATTGCAGGATAATTCCATGGTAAACAACAGGGACTGGGAGAGGAGAGAGAATGGAAAAACCCTGGCCAGTGGGTCTTGAACCTACTTCTAGTGAAATTGATGTGATCAGGGGTAAGTTGGGAGCAGCCCAGTATAGTGGAGAAGGTGCTGGCTTGGGAGTCAGAGGTTCAGGATTCAAATCCCGTCTCTAACACTTATTCCCTGTCTGATCATGAGCAAGTGACTTTACCTCTCTGGGCCTCAGTTTCCCTCTCTGTAAAGGTAGAGGACTATGCTTAATCATTAGGGTCATTTCTAGCTCTAAATCCTCTCTGAGCCTCTTAGTTTCAGAGCCAGAAGAGATCTCAGAGGGCATCTAGTCCAACCCCTTAATTTTACAGATGACAAGATGGTGCCCAGACAGATGAAGTGATTTGTCCAATGTCACACAAATAGTAAAGTATCAGAGGATTTGAACCCAGATCTTTGACTCCAGAGCCAGTGGTCTTTCATTTTATCAGTGGAAATATCATTAAGGAAATGGCATTATTAGCTGCTTTGCTACTATACCCTAAAGACCTTGGAACCCTTCCATCTGACTCGCAGCTGAAACCTCCCAGATGTGTAGTCTCTCCCTTGAGAGCTCCTTGAGATCAGAGACTATCTTACTCTACTACTCAGGTCGCAAACACTTAGCACAGTGCTTGGCACAGAGTAAGTGCTTAATAAATGCTTCATCATTCATTCACTTGTGCAGCCTCCCTGTTTGGGATAACAGGGCAATAGACTAGATCAAGGGTCAGCAAATGATGGCCCGAGGGCCAAATTTGGCTGAAGGTCCCTGAGCTAAGGATGGTTTTTACACCTTTAAACTTAATAAAACTTTATTTTAAAATGTAAAAGTCATTCTTAGCCCACTGGTGGGCAGAACAGAAGCAGAAGGAGGGATAGAATTGGTCCAAGGGCTGTATTTTGCTGATGCCTGAATCAGATAATCTCTATAGTCTCTTCCATCTAGGGCATTCAATACCTCCCTAAAGACACAATTGCTGTTAGGATGAAACACACTCACTGGGATACCAATTGGGTATCCCAGGGAAGTGAGTCTTCTGCTTCAGCTAGGCTCCACTCCTACTTATATGACCCCTCCTCCTCAGTCTTTTTTGCTCAATCATCCTCCATGTTATACTACTAACTTTGATTATCCTCAAAAGTTTTGCCTCAGGCCCTCTTCTCTTCTCTTCCTTCCCCTTCCCTCCTCTTCTCTTCTCTCCTCTTCTCTCCTATCTGCTTCCCTCCTCTCCTCTCCTCTTCTCTTCTCTCCCTACACTCTGTTTCAATGATTTCATCAGCACCTATACTGTTAAATCTCCTCTCTATGTAGACAGTTTCCTAATATCTAGGCCTAATTTTTCTCTGAAATCTAGTCCACATCATGAACTATCTTTTGAACATTTTAAATTGGATAATAGCACCCCCCCAAAAAAAATCTCAAACTCAACATGTCCAAACAGGACTCATTGTCTTCCCAACTTTGTCCCCTAAAAAAAATCTCCCCCTTTTCCAAATTTCCTTTTTACTGTGGAGAGCACCACCATGCTCCCAGTCATCCAGATTTGTAATGCCAGGGTCATCCTCACTCTCCCTTACCCCACATATCCAATATATTGCTATTTCTATATTGACAACATTCCTCACCTCCATTCACACAGTCATCCACTCTAGTTCATCCCTCCTGGTCTCTTGCCAAAGTAATGCCTGGTCTATGGTAGGCACTTAACAAATCCTCATTGATTTCTGATTGATTGATTATTGCAACAGCCTCCTGAATGATCTCTTCCTTCTCCACATAGCTGCCAAAGTAATATTCCTAAAGCACATGTTATTCTCCTATTAAACATACTCCAGTAGCTTCCTATTCAAATCCAGCCTCAGACACTTAGTAGCTGTGTGACTCTGGGCAAGTCACTTAACCCCTATTTACTTCATTTTCTTTATCTGTAAAATAAGCTCGAGGAGGAAATGACAAACCATTCCAGTATCTTTGCCAAGTCCACGGGGTCACAAAGACTCAGACAAGGCTGAATGACCAAACAACAAGCTTCTTCTTATCTCCCTTTAAAACCTGGCTCCAACTTACCTTTCCAGTCTTACTACATAGCACTGTCCTACATTTAAATCTGCATCACCATCGACTAGCATGGTGTCTGACACACTTAATAAATACCTTTCATTCATTCATTCATGTATCCTACAGTCTGAGTGACCTCGTTGTTCCTTAGGCACCACATTCCATCCATGTCTCCAGGCCTTTGAGCAAGTTCTCCCCATTGCCTAGGATGCCTCCTACCTCACCTCTGCCTCTTAGAATCCCTAATTTCCTTCAAGACTCAGCTCATGTCACCTTTTACATGAAACTTTGCCTGATCTACCCTAATGGATAGTGCCCTCTCCTAACCCTCAAATTACCTCGTACTTATGTATTATTGGGTGTATATATTCTAATCCATGTACATGTTTTTTCTCCCAATAGACTATTTCATAACTTACTCCAGCTTCCTTCAGGTACATTGCCAGGAGTAAAGGAGGTAAATGGTGGGAGTGCTCTAGGGTTGGGCTTGGAAAAGCATGATAAGACAAGGGAGCAGGGAATCTGAGAGTTAGGTCTAGGGGAGAGGCAGAATGGTTAACCAAGGAGTCAAGACAGGGAAAGGAGGCCTGACCATGTCCTTGATTTCACTTTTATTCAGGATTACTGAAAGGATGTGTCAGTGAGCAGCCCTACTATTCCAATCCCCATCCCTATAATTTCCCAGACCAAAAGACCCTCCCTTAGTCACCACTCCCCTATCTGTGCAGTTTCCTCCTATTAGGGTCTAAGTTGCTGGAGCACAGGGACTATCTCACTTTTGTAGCTCTGTCTCCAGCACTCACCACAGTACCTCTCCTTTTGTCCAGCCACCACAGAGGAGATCTGTCCTCTCTCTGAAATTCATTAGTCCCTTCTCCCTCTCTGAAGAGCTTCAGCCCCATCCTCCTCTCTGGTGAGGGGATAAAGAGACTCTTCCTGTAGCATGATCACAGAGTCTCCCATCCCATGTCTGTAGGATTATCCTACCTTGTTTCACTGTCTCAAAGGGTTTATTGGATGGATAATTAACTCAGATTTTGAGTGTGCAACCACAATGTGACATGTATGTGACAACATGGATAAAAATGTTTGCTGCCTGCCACACTTCCTGCTTTGGGGAAATTAGTGTCAGGTAAACCATAGGGTATTTGGAACACCCCCTTGCTAATCTGACATCTCAGCTGGATTCTCCCAGTATACTATCTTACTCCACAAGACCTCAGTTCACCACTGGATGCCCTGTATTATCCACATAGACATCTGGCAAGGCTCCCCACTCAACTCTCAATTCAACCAGCAATTATCAAGCACAAGCTTTGTGATGGTGCTAGGGATGGATACTGAGACAAAACTCAATCCCAGCCCTTGTGGGGCTTTCATTCTCCTAGAGGGAAATGAAAATAAACAATTATAGGGCTTTAGGATTTGAAAAGTGTTTCTGACATACATCTCTGGAGCCTCACAACCATCCTGTGATATAAGTACTTCACATTTTTTATGCGTGCAATTTTTGCAGATGAGGAAATGGAGGCTTAATGAGGGCTTCTGGTCATATACCTAGTTAAGTAGCAGAAATAGAATTTTTCTGAGGTACGGCACTCTGCTCCCACCATCATCACAACTAGCGATCACCCTTCATCCCTAAGAAAAGGTCAGTGTACACTACCTGGGGCATCCCTTCCTTTCTAGGCTTCCTCTGAGTTTTCCTGTTTCTAACCTTCCCACATATTCATCATTTCTTATAAAGCAGTAATGATCAACAAGAATGATAATAATAAATAACTATAGTTTACATAGTACTTTAAGGTTTGCATCCTTACAAGCAGCCAGAAAAAAAGCTTCTTAAGGGCTATAGCCAAAGAATGTAGAACACTGGGAAAAATTAATGAACTTTTATACTTGAAGCAATTGACCTGGAAGCGGGCTATTATTATCCCCATTTTAGAGATGAGGAAATTAAGGCAGACAGATGTCAAGTTATTTGCTCAGGGTCATACAGCTAGTAAGAGTCAGAGTCTGGATTTGAACTCATCTTTCTGACTCAAGGACCAGCCACCTATTACATTAGTGTACCATGTCAAGATATTAGGAGGCAACCAGTTTTCCAGCAAGCAAGCTGTTCCCTGAGCTTGACATAACAACAATCCTTTGCATTCACTCTCTGGATGATCTCAATTTCTGGCAAAATTACATATTGTATTGATTTGGCCAGCACCAGGTGTTCTCTGAGTTCGGACAAGCACTGGACAAGCTGAGACAAGTTCTGGTCATGAAGTCCTGCTATGAATCAGACTTGTCACATTGTTGCTCTTATCCTTCATTGTCAGTACTATAGCTCACTATACAACCATTGGTTGTGTATTGAAATCTCTGCACACAACTTCAGGTCCCCCAACTAGAGGTAAAGTGATAGTGTATGTGTCTAATTTGCCTCCTTTCTTGCAAGCCATTTCCCTCACTTTGAAATTAAACTTCTATTTGATTCCTGGCTCTCCTGTCCCTAGCCTGCTCTGTTTGGCCCTGGCTATCCACAGGTTAGACATGTGTTTGGTCCATTTGATATTAACTGGTGTCAGAAGTGGGATCAGACATGTAACTGGGCCATTGGATTCTACAGTATCAGTGGGAATGGACTAGATACCACCAGAGATTTATTTTTCCAGACTCTGATCCCTCTGCCCTTGTCCCTGCTCCAACTCCCTGAGCTCCTGCCTTGGTCAAGGTCACAGTTCTTTATGAGGATAACTCTGGGGGCCACTGGTGATCCAATTCATCTCAGATCACTCTAGTAAGGATATTCATTCTTAAACTGCACAAATTTGTTAACTGATCTCTCTGCACACCTCTGTTATTTTCAAAATGCATGCCTCTGTAAAATTTTAATTGTGTCCCTCTGTTCTTTCTGAAACTGCCCATTTCTATAACTGTGTATCTTTCTTAAAAACCGGTAAAGTTAAGACTGTAACTGCATAATTTATTAGAATTGTTTCTGTCTGTTTGTATCTGTTTTGTTATTTCTTCTGTGTTTGTATCTTTGTAAAATGTAGAATGTCTGTGTCAGGTTTGTGTTGTCTATAGATTCTGATACCTTGGAAGATTTAAAATGCAACCAGTCAGAAAAAAAATCCCAAGGGCTGCAGCTAAAGAATGTAGAACCCTGGCAAAAATTAATGAACTTTTATACTTGAAGCAATTGACCCAGTAAGCAGGGCTAACTCCGCCCCCGCCCCCGCCACCTTAGGCTTTCCACAGGAGATTAGGTTATAAGAAAAGAGAAAAAGAAGGAAATCTGCAAGACACTTTTTCTCCTGTCATTTCAGCTTTGGCTATGTTGGAATTACAGAAATGAAGTCAGATAATCAAAGTCTGTGGAACTACTAAAAAACATTTTAGTAGATTAAGGAGTTCAAAGATTAATCATTTTAAGATCATAGGGGAAAACTCCTGAGACTTTGGGGTAATTCCAAGCACTCATTCTCTTCTGGAATATCTTAGTAAGTTTTGGGGTACCACTCTGTAGAATTTGTTTTAAGGAAAAATAAGGATTAAATTTTACAAAAGTTAAAAATAGATGGCATTTTCATTTAAAAATTGATAGCTTCATTGTTTTAGGCAATGAAGGAAGGTAGCTAGTTTCCCTTATAGCCACCTTTTGTTAATTCTTCCTTGATCATCTCAGATCAGGTTCCCAAATAAATGTGTAGGAAAAAATGCTGGAAAAATGTAGGGAAACTTGAATTGTACTCCAGTTGCAGAAATTTATTAGTTATATAACCAGGGAAGTTATCTTATTTCTGTTTACCCCAGTTCCCTGATCTGTAAAGAGAAAAATAATAATGGCACCCACCTCTTAAGGTTGGTGTGAAGATCAAAATAATATTACTGTAAAGTGCTTAACACAGTGACTGGCATATGCTAAGCACTATATTATTATTATTTCTTTAATTGAATATAATTGTCCCATACCTGATAACTCTAAAGTGGTTTCAAGATGCCAAAGGCACAAAGATCAATGATTTTTATGTGAGATAATTTGGAAATGCAATTGATATCATCTGAAGTTTTGTTTCATGTTTTATGTACATGATACTGTTTGTGTTATTATTGTATTTCTGAATTCTCTTATATTGTGAAATTTGAGAGGCCATTGTAAAAGAAATGCAGTTAGATAAAACAACTTGTATTATCTGAATATTTACATTGTAATAACTTCAATGATTCGACTCTATTTTCTTATAGCACTAAATTTCACCAAGTTTATCAACTGTGTGCCCCATAAACCAAAGAACAGAATGTCCTTGAACAATTATCAGAGAAAGGTTCCTGCTCAGACATACAGTACTGTACTAATAACAAAGAATACAATATGGATTTGGGTCAGAGGCACAGATGCAGTCCTAGTGTGGATTAGTGAGGCTATCTCTGTTACTTTCTATCCATAGGAGTAAGAGATTCCAACTTCCCACTTTATGTATAAACACCCTACCTTCATTCAGATATTCACCATCTCCTAACTGGACTGTCATTATAGCCTCCTAACCGGTCTTCCTGCCTCATGTATCTCCCTTTTTCAATCTATCCTTCACCCATCTGCCAAATGCATATTCCCAAAGCACAGATCTGAAGTCACTCTTCTGTTCAAAAAGCCTCAATGTCCCCCCTGTCCTCTAGGATAAAATACAATCTCCTTTCTTGGTCATGGAAAACACACTGTGACTTGGCTCCAGTCTCCTTTTCCAGGCTTATTATGCATTACTATCCCTCATTACATATTACTATATACTGTTACTGTACAGCACTATATTACTATATATACAAACTTAGACAAACTGTCATACTTGTTGTTCTTGGGACCCAACACTCAAAGCTATCTCTCATCACTATCATTTTCTCTCTTCTTACCTCTACCTCCTATAGTCTCTAGCAGCCTTCAAGACTCAGTTCAAAGTCCATCTCCTTCAAGAAGTCTTTCCTTATTTTTCAATTACTAATCTCTCCCCTCCAACTCCTGACCAAACCACTTCATATTTATTTTGTAAAATTCTGTATTTACTTATCTATGAACATGTCTTACACACACACACACACACACACACACACACACACACACACGCGCGCGCACACACACACACACACACACACACACACCTCCCCGGAAGAACATAAGCTTCTTGAAAGCAGAGATTTCACTCTTATCCTTATATTCCTAGCCCCTAGCACAGGTGTCTTCTATCCCCTACATCATTTACTCTACAGGCCAAGAACCTCTGTTCCTTCAACCAGTCTTCATATGGCATAAAGAGTAAGAAGGTGCTTAATTAATCCTTATTGATTAATTGACTGATTTTCCATATGGAGAAACTGGGACCCAGACGGGGAAGTCATTTGTCCATGGAATAGAAAGCTTCCAAGACACAAAGATATTAACATATTATGGCAAAGTGGTAGGTCCAAGGATCATACATTTCAAACTGAAAGGGATCTCAGAAGCTACTGAGTCCTATTCCATCATTTTTGAATTAAGGAAACTGAAGCACAGGGTGATTTTGCCTTGCCCAGAATCACACAGCTAGTAAGTGTCTGATCTGGGATTTGAACTTAAGTCTTCTTGTCTTGAGATGCATTTCAATATTCATTATACCATGTGAACTCTCTGGTGATTGAACTCCACAGCATACAGTCAGTCATCTGCTCTTCCTACTCATAAGGCCCAGCCCATAGCTGCCCCTTGGGCCTATTGATTTCATTCAATTCTAATCAAAAGCAAAGACCCAGTCCCTTAAGAATTTTTCTTTTAGTTTTGAAGTGCCTTGGGTTCAAATTCTGTTTTTTACCGTTCTTGGATAAGTCATTTAACCTCTCTGTGCCTCAGTTTCCTCACCTGTAGTATGAGGGGGGCTGGACTAAATGTTCTGTATGGTCCCTTCCAGGGCTGTCTATTAGCCAATGCTCCCATGATTGATTCTCTTGAGGCCTTAGTTTCCTTCTCAGTAAAATATAGGGATTGATTTAGGTGAACCCCTAGAATACTTTGCCGCTCTGAGAACTGCAAACTTAATTTAAGCCCTGCTCTCCTAGTGCAGTCCAAAAGACCATGTGCCCCTATGCTGCCCATAAGTAACTGGACAAGAATCACCCTCTCTCTGTGCACAGTAAAACATGTCCCAGGAACATCACTACTAAAGTTTTTTCACTTACAAAAAGAGAGGACAGATGCAGAGGCCTTTCTTCACTCCACACTCAGTGCAAATGCACTGGAATTCTATTCTGCTGATGTTTTAAAAGCCCTAAACTTAAAAGTCACTTCCTTCTTTGTGTACTTGGAGGCTGATTTAGGTTTCCTTCTCCAGTGTGTTTACTATCAATGACACCTAGAACAATGCCAGGAAAAGCCTCCAGGAGGCGCTGCTGCTGGGAAAACCTGGGCCTGAACTCAGTTCTGGCCAGAACTGGGCTTGCATGCCTGATGCTGGCCTTTATAATGCTGGCCTCACCGGAACTTGGAAAGTGAGGCAACCGTGGCCTGGTTGCTTCTTGTTGTCATCTTTGTTGTTCATCATTTTCACTGTCATGGTTGTTTAACATACCTAATCAGCAGCCTGGACTATTGGATAGAGAGCTGGACTTGAAGCCAGAAAGATTATGGGTTCAAGTCCTCCCTCCAACACATGTTGGCTGTGTGACCCTAGGCAAGAACTTAAACTCTCAAAACTTTAGATAACCCTCTAAGACTTTAAGTTGTGGAAAAGGCCAATTTGCATTGGTAAAGGGATTTCCCTCACTCAGAAGATCCCTATATTAATAAAATCACAGGTCCAGTCCCTATCCTTTGTGCCCTTAAGAAATCCAAACTTCCCCTGTTAAAGTAATCTTCTAATGCCTCACCTTGGAGAGGAAATCACACTGGGTTCTCCAAGGCTTTCTCAGTAAGATGAAGCTCCCATTAGAAACTCTTTGTATAGCTCAGCTCAGGGCTTGGCAGATAGGAAGGACTTTAGAAATGTTTGTTCACTGACTGCCTGACAAAGCATCAGCTCTGACAGATCCTGTAAGCTAGAAAGGGTTCGAGTCCAACTACAAGTCTGGTGACAAACTGTCTGACCATTGTCCAAGTACCAGCTTAGCTAAGGGTAGAGGGGCTCATTGCCAGCATAGCTGCAAGCTGATTAAATTTTTGGCAACTCTTGATGGGTCTCTATTCAAGAGGCATGTGGTAGGCTTGAGTAGGCTGTAACACATTACCAGCAAGGAAATGCAAAGATGTAAAGCATATCATTGAAAAAGAAAATAGGCCAGTAGAGTGGCAGAAGCAAGGCATAAACAATGGGCAGACAGGCCATGGCTTCCACTTGCATCCCCATGAAATCAATTAATCGATAAGCACTTATTGATTAAGGACAATTAATTAATTGATTGATTAGAACAATTAAGCCCCATGCTGGGGATGCAAAGACAAAAATGAAATAGCTCCTGCCTTCAAGGATCTGTTCCATCAGGAGAACATAAAGAAGTGGCCTCCCCTCTTGTTGGGCCAACCCCCCTGCCATGTCAAACTTTGGAGAGGCCAGCTTCCTACTACATGAGCAGAAATGGATGGATTTCTATCTATGTCTGTGAAGGAAATACCCACATCCATGAGATCCCATACACTGGAGTATTCCAATAATGGAGTAACTTTCACTGAAATGCATAAAATACATAGTATTATCAGGGAAAACAAAGGTCAGCAAAAATAAAGATGTACATGTTTTCCCCATCCAAGTTCATGGATTCCTTGAAATCTTTCCATGGACCCCTCATAAGAACTCCCATTCTAATGAGTCTCAGCCTCTTGGAAGGTTTTTTCCCAATGCCGTCACTATTTCTTGAAACATCAATGGAATTCTTCATTAGAAAATGTCTTCACCAATTGTTTATGGGTCATACTATGGAAACTAGACCCAGACCTTAAGATCAAAAACAGTATCTCCACCCCTCACCAGGGAGATGATACATTCTAATAACCTGACCTGGCCTGCCACCATTGAGAATATTTGGAAGAATGGCTGGAATTTGGAAGAACAGCTCCCAACATGTTCTGAGACAATGGCAGCTCCATTGAGATATATTTAGAGCTTCCTTGGGCAACTAGAAGTGAATCATATCGAGCCAAGTCAGAGTGCTGGAAAGGACTCTCAACATGGCAGAAGTATAGTATCATGAAATCTCGGCACCCTTCTGGTCCAGCCAGGATAAGAATCCCCCATTAACATCTACCCAACAAGTGGTCAACCAACCTTTGCTTCAAGACCTCCAACAAGAGCGAGCCCACTACCTCCCATTCACTTTGGATTTACTCCAATTGTCAAGTTTGTCTTTATGTCAAGCCTAACACTTACTTCTATATAATTTGCCCCCCTTGTTCCAGGTTCTGCCCTCTGAAGTCACACTATCTTCAAACACTAGAAGACTTTTGTGCATTTCCCCCCTAAATCTTCTCTTCTCTGGCTAAACATCCCCATTTCCTTCAATCAATCCAGTTAGGTGGTACAGTACATAGAGTGTGGTCAGGAGGGTCTGATTTCATATGTGACCTCAGCTACTTCCTAACTGTGTGACCTTGGCCAAGTCACTTGTCTTCTCTCTGAACCTCAGTTTTCACATCTCCAAAATAAAGATACTAGCACCTACCTCACAGGGTTGTTTTCAGGCTTAAATGAGGTAACAAATATAAAGCATTTTGTAAGCCTCCAAAGTGCTCAGTAATTGAGAGATATTATTATTATCATATCCTCAGATATTTGAAGACAGCTATCAATGTCTCTCTTACCCAGTCTTTTCTTCTATAGGCTTACTATCCCCATTTCCTTCAATTAATCCTCCTGTGATAACATGGTTCCTTTCACTATTCTCATAGTCATCTGGTCTAACACTGAGATTTTATAGCTGAAGAAACTGGGGCCAATGGGACCAAGTGCCTGGGTGGAGTAGCCAGTAGGGTCCACTAAGGAAGCTCCATAGGAAGCCTGGCATCTTTTAACATACCAGCCCCACTCCTCTGAATTCTTAAAAACAAAACCAATGGGGACAGCACAGTGCTACATCTGAATATGCTGGTTAAAAAATTAAGTCTCATCATTTTGAGGCCATGGTAGATCCCTGCCCCCTAGGGAGGATGGGGCAGATGTGTGCTAGTGATTGGGGGCAATTAACAGGACCAAAGGGAGAGAAATCCTCCCTTGCGGAAAGGGAGAGTATTCCAAGTCAGCATCTGAAATGGTAAACAGAATGTCAGGCAGGTCAGCCAGAGGCCATAGGGTAACCAGATCCAAGGGCTAGGTAGGAGTTTCAAATAATAATACAAAGCTAGGAAAGAAAGTTGAAGTAGGCCAGAGAACACACACAACAAAGGGAATGTTCGGTTTAGAGAAAATGATGGTGTTCAATACAAATCCTCTTTCTACTTGTCTCTTTTCCTTTCCTTTTAAAAACATTATCAGTGCATTTATCTCTTTCCTGATACACCGCCCACCACAGGATCCTCCCTTCCCCCAAAGAAAAACAGTTAAGCAAAACAAACTGACACACTGGGAAAGCCTGAAACCACATACAACATTCAGCACCTGTAGTGCACCACCTTCTCATCCACAGAGGAGAGGGGTACCAAGTGAGATACAGTGGAGAGAATGCTGGTTCCAGGATTAGAGACGAAGGTCCAAATTTCATCTCTGACATATAAATCCCAAGAGATTTGGGGCAAGTCTGGGTATCAGTTTCCTTATCTGTAAAATAAGGGGGCTGGACTAAAAGGACTCTGGAGGTCTCTTCTAACTCATGATCTCTGATTCCAAAGGTCCCACACAACTTTTTGGTCTCAGATTGATAAGCCATATGTCCTGGTCCCCACCAGTCATGTCACAAGCACCAAGATGATATATCTGTGGGAACCTCAAAGGTTTTGATTTCTATCAATGCATATTTCACCTGAATTTAGAAGTCATTCATTCACAGGCTGTGGCCATCTAACAAGTGAATGCCAAGTCAGGAGCAACAAAGAATTCAGGCTGGGGCATAGAGAAGCTAGCCGAGGTCATAATGAGTTTGTTTCCTTGGGGTCCCCATCACCATCAACACCAGCCTTCATCTGCATTGGCTCACGTCTTTAGAACCTGCCCTTCTACCACCATTGCCCTAGAATGTCTAGAACCAATGGTTATACTGACCAGAGCTGGAGCTTATGTTTGCCTTTATATTATCCATGACAAAAAGGTTTTCAAAAAATCAATTAAACAAAACAAAAATTTTTATTAAAAAGAAAAAGGAAAGGCTTTCCTAGTAAATTAATAGCATAAATAAGGCTTGAGGTCAGAGTGTTGGGTGGGATGCTTAACCCATTCAAAGACTATGTAGTTTTTTCAAGGATGTAGAAGCACCAACATTTCTCCCCATCCCCCAACTCTATTCTCTCCCCATTTTCTAAGTCCATCTTTCATACTGCTTTTAGAATAATCTTTCTTGTACTGAGATCTGGTCATGTCACTCCTCTGCTCAAAAGCCTTCCATGGCTCCCTAGTATCTACTAAGTATAGCTAAAGTTCCTTTACTGGTTTCTGTTGTTTTGAGGACATCAAGAATCAGGGCATATCTACTTTAAGCTAACTTTGGGGGTCATTGAATTTGATCCAAACCACAGAATATTACCATGTTGGAAGGATAAAAACTAACATGTGCCCATAAGATTGGCTCTATCCAGACCAATAGCCTGACCTGAGATGACCTGGACATGTTAGAGGCATTGGGGTTTTATACTAAGGCATACAGTGTGAGCTGGGCGATCAAACAAATGCACTAGGCTAGGATAAGCAGAAAAAAACAAGTCATTGGTGGGAGGGGAGGGTCGTAGAATTCCTTTGGAGTCAGGAGATGCCCTGATAGATACCCTCATCTGTCACTCTAGCTGCCTCTGTGTTTATGCCTCTGCCCACCTTCTCCTCCTCTGGGTGAAGGGGCTTCTCTAACCAGTCTGAATCACTGGTATTTGAAGCCCTCCATAATATGACACCATCAGTCTTCCAGGTCATATCCCATAATGCTCCCTACCACAGACTCTACATTTTAACCACATTGGAATGGACATCCCCTGAACACCTGTCCTGCTCCCCCACTTCTATGCCTGAGGCTTCCTTGAATAGAGAGACCAGAAGTCATCTCTCCTCACTCCTTCTGGCCCACAGAGTGGTTTCCTGGCTCAGTCATCGATCCTCTTGGGTATAGTTGCACCATGACAGAGACCAAGGAATCGACCAAGAGTCTCTGGTAATATGTACCATTTATTTATTTGAGGAGGAAGGGATGTTAGGAAATTAGCATTTTGTTTCCTTCCTTATATTTCAGCCAGATAAGAGCAACTGGGTGAGGCTTAAGCCTACTCAGTGGTAGTTCCCACCTATGCATTGGCCAATCAGTAGGAGCTGCAGACCAGTCTTCAGTAGGGCACACATGGCACCTCTCCTCCTTCAGACCTATCAGTAATGTCAGTCTAAGTAGAAGCCAATTCTAGAGCTGGGACAGCCCATTCACCCTGAAATTCCTCCTTTGTCACTGCCTTTTCAGCAGCTGTCTCCTATTAAGTCTCCTCTAGATCCCTGGAAAAGTAAATTTCAGACATGATCTCCCATGGATGCTCAAAGGAGAGGGTATCATGCATACATAGGACCTCATGGCCAGCAGCCACTGTATCAGACCCACAAAGCAAGCTCTCTTTTTGCTTTATGGGCAACAGTTGGGAGGTTAACAAAATATACTTCAGTCCATAACTGAGGATCAACCCTAGAACCCATCATCACCAAGCTCCCAGAAAGCTTCTTGAATCTAGTTAGTGAAAGTAACAGGTATGAAACATCCATCTGCAGGTATGGCACAAACCACCCGGAAGAACTGGATGAGATGGCCTCACTTAATTTCATTGATGTTAAATGACAAGATGGTGTCATGAGTTTGAAAGACTTTAGGACTCTTAGGAACACTGTGAGTCACCAAAGATGGGAGATAATTGCATTGATTATTTATAGGGTACAATGAGTCCTTTGTGTGTATTCTGAATTTTCTGTGGAATGGAATAAAGGTTATTCTGATAATTTTATGCATTTTTTACCTTGAAAGCTTTTATGGGATCTGAGGAACATTTTACCCACATCTATGGAAACTGAAAGGCTAGTATTATTAGTACTATATTCAGAGATTTCCTGGAAGGAACATTGGTGGTGACAATATAAACCAAAGATAGAGTGATACAGGGACTGGCCCCAAGATTAAGCCCATTCCATGTAGCAAGTACGCTATCTTCAGAATTCTGAGTACCCTGAGATGTTGGAATTGTCTCAAGTCTAATGCTATCAGCTCAAGTCTCCACTGCTCCCCCATCCCTACAGTGTTAGATACCAGTGAGTAACAACCTAGTTCTATTTAACCACTTTTTAACCACTAATTAGCTTTTACAAGAATACAATAAGACTTAAAGGACAAAATGCCGTTCCCCCAACAATTTGAGGACTGACGGCTCCCTTATCCCACCTCTGTCTCTGGGGAGGGTGGGTTCACCTTAGCACAGTTTCTACATAGAACTGGTCCTGCCAGGTTCATGGCCAAATGCAGCATGGCTTAGAGATGGGTTCTCATTTCAGCTACCACTAGGCTAGGACCCAAAGGATAGTCCTGAAGGTCAATCATTGCTCCTCAGGGCATCCATGCTGAGCTGGCTGCAAAAGCCAGATGCTGGGATGCCAGGACAGCACTCTACCTTCTAAAATCAAAGAGCAAATGTCGAGGCAAGCAGAGATCCCAGGGCTGTATTATTCACAGGACCACGTGGCACCTCCTCCTCTTCTTCCTCTTCCTTCTCCTCCTCCCCCTCCTTCCCCTCTACCTCCTCCTCCTTCTCCTCATAGGCACAGTAGAAAGAAAGTACAAGGACAGCAGTCAGGAAGACCTAAGTTCAAATCTGGCCTCAGACTCTTACTAGCTGTGTGACCCTGAGCCAGTCACTTGACCTCTGTTTGCCTCAGTTTCCTCATGTAAATGGTGATAATAATAGCACCTACCTCCCAGGGCTGTTGTGCAGATTGATTGAGATAATATTAGTAAGCACTTTGTGAACCTTAGAGTGCTATACAAATGCTAAACAACCACAACAATTTTCTGATATTTCAATTTGTTATTTTAAAATTTCTTTTCCAAGTAGACTGGTGAACGAACAAAAGAACGAATGAATGAAAAATCATTCCTTTCCCCTGTACCATAGCCGCCTCCCAGGAAGACACTCTCCTCTTACCCAGCTGAGGTCAGTCAGTCAGTCAACAAGCATTTATTACACATCTAAAGCCTGGCAGGCCCTGTGCTAATTGCTGAAGATGCAAGGGAAGGCAAAAGAACTGAAGGAACCTTCTCCTCCCTTGAGCGCAGTCCTCTGAGTATAGAGCCTAATGCAAGGCCCAGGTAGATTAGGAGGATTCTGGGGATGCCTGACATTCCACCGTTAACAACTCATTCTTTTCAGCTTAATACTGATTTCTCCCCTGAGGTCTTTAGATTACACCCAATTTTTGTCCTGTTTGGAGGCTGATGGCTGGACTCTAGACAACAGAGGTTAGACAACAACAAACCTAGACTTTCCACTGTTCTATGCAGCAAACAAAAGCCTGTCCGATTAGGAACTACATTGCTCAGGAGGGTCCAGGCTCCAAGATTTTGAATCTTGGTCCACTGGTGCCGGGACTGTTACTATGGCAAGGAGGCAAAGGAGGGAGGAAGTAGGAGGCCAAGCCACCCAGTAGAAGTGGCAGCATGTCCTGAGGAGCTAACCAGACAAGTGGGCTGTCAGAAAAGCTAGAAGGAGAATGTAAGCCAGCCTGGCTGCAGGACTTTCCAAGCCCAGATAGAAGCTGTGGAAAGGTGCATCGCTAACTAGAGGGATGGCTGAGACACATGAGCAGCCAGCGGCCAAGAGCAAGTCCAACTAGACAGCCAACGAGATCCTGACTCATAAGGCAAGCAGCTGGGTTCTGTGTGGGAGTGTCCCAGGCACAAGAGACTTTCTCCTATTTCCTCCCATTTAAAGGCAGGAACCTGGAAGGGGGACATTTCCTTCCCCAACTAAGTTAGGGGCAAGGGAAACAGAGAGCATGCTGGGAATGCTTCTATGGCTTTACATTTCCATTTGTCTTCAAATTAAATGCTTTTATTGATTCTAATCAGTTCTTTGGCTAGGTGTCTATTGGCACCACAATCACTAACTATTTAAGTCAGGTTGACGTTAGAAGTTTTCTGTTTCCACCTGGGTGGATGCATAGCAAGCTAAGACAGGTACTTTACCAGGGACTCTCTCCAGGAGGTCAGCAAGCATTCTTTAAGAACCTACTATGTGCCAGGCACTGCGCTAAGGTCTAGGCATACAAAAAGAGGCAAAAGACAGAACTGCCCTCAAGGAGCTTACCACTTAATGTTATGAATGGAAGGCTGTGTGCTTTCAATTTAGCAAAGGAGTATTAACCTGGTCCATGGTATTTATGTCTTTTGTGCTTGTTTTAAAGCTTTTTGGATGCTTTTTGTTTTTTCTACCAGTCCATTCCTGACATACCTCCGTACCTTTGAACCCTCCCTCATAACAATTAAAAATATTTCAACAAAACTTACCAGGAAAGTGACTGCTTCAATCTGTGCAACATTCTGTACCCACAATCCTCCCATCTGTCTCTAATGAGAGGAGGAAAATACGTTTCATTATCTGTGCTCTAGGCTTAAGATTTGTATTTGCCCAGAGATCTTTGTCATCCCTTCCAATGTGACAGTATTCCATCCATTCCCATACCACAGTTCGCTTAGGCATTCTCCAGTCACTGGAAACATTCCTTGTTTCCAGTTCTCTACTATTACAAATTTCTCTTTTCCATTCTCTTCATATCTCATTGTACCAGTTCCTCTCACAGAAAGCTCCACTGACCTCCTGTCCCATGCATGGTGTTCTCAAGCCCCCTTTACCCTAAAGCAGGGGTTCTTTGCCTTTTGGGGGGATCTCAGATGCCTTTGGCAATCTGGTCAAGCTTACAGACCCCTTTTTCAGAATGTCTTTTTTAAAAATTCCTAATTGAAGGACATACTACATTTTAGTTAGATGTGAGTTAAAATAAAGGTTTGGGGAGGGGGCGGTTCCCATCTAAGTACACAGACTCCACAGACCCGTTTAGGGTCCACGGAACCCTGGTTAAGAATCTCTTCCCTAGAGAGTTTTTCTA
Source organism: Trichosurus vulpecula (assembly GCF_011100635.1). Taxonomy (NCBI): domain Eukaryota; kingdom Metazoa; phylum Chordata; class Mammalia; order Diprotodontia; family Phalangeridae; genus Trichosurus; species Trichosurus vulpecula. The sequence goes on along the minus strand of NC_050575.1, from coordinate 428,014,412 downwards.
CAACTGGCAAGCTCAGTGGTGCCCCTAGAAGGAGGGCAAAAGTCCTTAGTCCAATGGACAAGGACTATTCTCTATTACTGTTTGCTCCTCACCTTGTATGAGACAGTAGGGGAGTCAAAACAATTAAACCTTAGTTTTCCCACCTATAAAATAGAATCGTCTCTGAATTCTATTTCACTCATTTCACTAATTCACCTAAAGGTGAATTAAATATATCCTGTAAAAACACTTTGGAGTTCCTCCAAGATGGTAATCTATGCACACAGGAGATAATTATCCATTTACCTTTGAAATGAACTGGTGGATTCTGGCATTATATTTTCCTTCCTCCCACCAGCTGCTACGGATAGAATATAGTCATTTGGCCAGTTACCTAACTTCTCTTCTGACAGAAGCTTATCCATCTGTGAAATGGGTCCTATAACAGCTAACCCCCAGGGAAGTTCATGCCAATTAATATTTATAAAATGCTTTGAGGTCCACAGATGAAAGATGCTCTATAAATGGAAGGTATTATTATTATTTTTAGAGGAAGAGAAATTACACTGTGAGTTTGAGAATACTTAACCGTAGCCCCTTGCTAAAGATTGAGGTCAGGCATAAAATGAGTTTCCAGGGAAGCTCGTATAAAGGCTCAATGATAGGTTAATTCAACTGGATAGTCTCTTCTTGTCAAGATCAGCAGGGGACAGACAACCTGAGAGACAACAATCTTCAAGCAGGGCCAGCCTGAAGCAAAATCGTAAAGCAGGTGAGACTGACTGGCATCTTGGCAGGCCCCCTGTCAGTGCCCCCAGAGGTCCACTGGCCTCCAGCTGGCCCATTCCTCCTACAGCAACCCTCTGCAACAATACCACCACCCCATACACACATTCCCTTCAGTTTAGCCCTCCCTTGCCATGGCCCATTACCTCCCTTCTTCACCCTATTAAAATCTACCTTCCCGTAAAGAAGTCTCTTCACCTTTCTGGGCTTCTGATTCCTCATCTGTAAAATGAGAGGGTCAGCCTCAATGGCCTCAAGATTCTAACTCTAAATCTATGACCTTGTGCTCCTATAAAGACAAAGGAATCTGATGAAAACCACCTAATGCAGACACCATCTTAAAGGGGGATTCCTGGTGGTCTGGCAGGCCTAGAAAACCATTTGGAATAACACGAGAAAAGTCATTGAATTATTCATTCCCTTTGACCCAAAGTCTCTACCAGCTGTCATAGGTTCCAAGGAGGTCAAAGACAGAAATAAAGGGCCCATCCATGCCAAAGCATCTGGAGCTGCGCTTTTGCTGTTAGCAAAAATAAAAACACCTGGAAATAAAGTGGATACTCATGGACTGTAGAATGGTCAATCAAACTGATACATGACTCTCATGGAATACCATTGTGCCATTAGAAATAATGCCCATGTGGAGTTCAGACAAACAAGAGAAGACTTGTACGAACTAGTGCAGAGCAAAGAAAGCAGAAGCAAGAGGACAATTTGGGTAAGGACTAGAATAATGTAAATACAAACCACAGCAAAAGGCAGTCAAATTCCTGTTACCCACAGTCACCAATCTTGGTTCCAGAGAACAGATGACAAAACAGGCTGCCTTCATCTTGGTTCAGAAGAGGGGAACTACAGGTGTGGAGTGCTATATACACTGTCAGGCAGAGTCATTGGGTTAGTCAGTTTTGCTTAATAGTCTTTATTTGTTATATGGAAGGTTCCAACATGGGGTGAGTGAATATATAATCAGGAAATTACTATGGTATTTTTAAAAGAAATCAATAAACCTTAAATAAAAATCCAATTTAACAGAAATAAAGGGAGCTTCCAGAAGATACAAGTCTTTAACCCAAATAATATAACCTCTCTAGATTTTAGTTGCCTTATCTGAAAAATAGGCTCAGAAACAGGAGCTGGAAGGAATCTTGGATTTTGTATTTTGTAGAGAAGGAAACTGAGACCCAAAGAGCAATGACTTGCACAAGGTGACACAGCTACTCAATATCAGAGACAGGACCAGAACCCAGGTCCCCTGATTCCCCGTTCAATATCATTTGCACTTCCCCAGCCCTGATGATTTTACTGATGATCTCACTAAGCTCTTGAGGTCCCTGGCAGCATGACTCTCTTTTAGTAAAGGGACTATAGGCTTGGGATTTCCAAAGTCACATGCGCTGAAAGGGGATATATTTGGAGACAGAGGATGCTTTTGAGCATCCCTCAACTCATACTGTGTAGATAACTATTTAGTACAGCTCTTCTCGGCTCTTTCCTTGGGTAATCACTCAAAAATCTTTGAACCCTGATAGCCATTAGAAGTCCTTAAGCAGCCTTGTGCAAATCTGCAACCTCATGAAATTATAATAATGATAATGAGATTAATAATGGTGATTAGTATGTGTAGTACTCTAAGGCTTGCAAAGCACTTTACATTTAACCTCTAGGTGGCACTGTTAGCCACTAGCCTGGTCTGATTCAACAGAAAAGATCTGGGTCAGTCATAAGATTACACAGTTGGATATTTAGCTCTACCCTCCTAAGGGGGAGTGCTGGCGAAAAGTCAAGCACTCTGTGGTTCTCAAAGAATAAATATCCTTCTTTTCCAAGTTTTTCTTCTCCATGAGTGACCATGCTGCCTCTTAAGACTAGGGACTATTGTCAGTGCAGACACACATTCAGAATGAGCTTTCAAGCCTGCATCCTTCCAGCAACCATCTGCCTCCTTCCTGAATTTGCTCTCTTCCATGGAGCCTTCATCATGTGTCTTAGGTAGAGCCCATCTTCACTTCACAACATACTAAGGCATGGGAAGAGGACCTTAGTGTCCACATAATAGATGTTCAATAACCATTTATTGATTTAATTTGGATCAAGGTCCAGTTTGTTCCAGTAATGTGTTGGTCTCCTTTGATATGTCCAACTCTTGAGTGTCAAGGTCTAGAATTCAAAGCAAACTATTTCAATGTGGGAGATGTGTCATCCTGTTGATAGCAAGCTCAACGTTTTTACAAGCAGCAGAAAGAGGCCTGTGAATTCACTGGTAGGTGATTGTAGTTGTTGTGGTTGTAGTTGTTGTGGTTGTTGTTGTTGAGTCCTGCTTGACTCTTCCTGACCCCCAGCCTGGATCATGCTGTCCTTGGGATTTTCTTGGCAAAGATACTGGAATGGTTTGCCATTTCTTTCTCCAGTACCTTAAGGGAAACATGTTAAGTGACTTGCCCAGGGTCACACAACTAGTAAGCTTCTGAGGCCAGATTTGAATTCAGGTATTCCTGACTCCAGGCCCAGCATTCTACCCACTGAGCCACCTAGTCATCTCATCTCAGGAACAAGAAGGTAAATAGCCCATAACAAGGGACAGTTCCCAGGCCCATGATGACTCTTTCTCGGGGAGTACTTCTGAATCCATTGGGAGCTCTAACAACCATTATGGATGATTTGGTGAGGCTCTGAAACTACGTGGTTTTCCTTCCTATAAAAAGAAGATTCTACATGGGAGCCATAGGAACGACTCTGGGCTTCGGGAACTTGGAAAAGTACTTCCCACAATACTGTGTGTCCCTAAGACTTTTCCAGCACCAGTCAGTAAGGAGGATCCCTCACCCTCTTCCTTCCCCTTCCCACTCTGCTCCTCATTCTCCTTCCTCTCTCCTCCTCCTCTCTGGGCCTCCTCTCTTCTTCACCTTCACCCCTCTTTCCTGTATTTCTTCTCTCTTTTCCTTCTTCTTTCCCTCCCTCTCCCCCTCTCTCCCTCCCTGCTTTCTTTCACTCCCTCCTTCCCTCGTTCTTTCTTCCCTACCTGCTCCTCTCTCGGTCTCTCTCTCTCTCCCTCCCTCCCTCCCTCTTTCTTCCTCTCTCTCTCTCTCTCTCCCCCTCCCTCTCTCCCTCCCTCTCTCTCTCTTTCTCTCCCTCCCTCTCTCCCTCTCTCTCTCTCTCTCTCTCCCCCTCCCTCTCTCTCTCTCTCTCCCTCCCTCCCTCTCTCTCTGTCTCTCTCTCCCCCTCTCTCTCTCTGTCTCCCTCTCTCTCTCTCTGTCTGTCTGAGGATGGAGACCCAGCTCTTTCTCCTGCACCATTGATTCACAACGCTATTCAACCTGATATACAGTGAGGAAATTGGAGTACATGATCCTAAGCACTTTTGAAGCCAGAGTCTCTCCGCAGGAAGCCCCTCCCTCCCTCCCTCTGCTGTTCTAGCCCACCAAGACCTTCCCATCGTACCCAAGGCGCCTTCTCTCCCGCTCACTATAGATGGCAGTATGAGTGCGGGGGTCAGGGCGCCCAGGGCTTGAGACCCGGGGGCGGGGCGTCCCCAGCCTCCCCGGGACTTATTTATAGTCCCATTGATCACGCTCCGAGAACTAGGTCATCGCGGCCCAGCAGCCTGCGTGGCTTCCTGCAAGACCGTCCCTCCCCTGCCCCTCCCCATGGCCCTTCCTCACCTTCTCTCTTCTCACCCCTTTTCCTCCTCCTCCTCTCTCTCCCCTTTCCATCTCTCCTCCTCCCCCTATCCCTTCTTCCCATCCTTTCCCATCTCTTTCTCCACTTCCCATCTCCCTTCCTCTCCTTTCCCCTCCTTCCCCCCTTCTCGCCTTCCCATCCCCCTTCCCCCTACCCATCTCCCTTTCTCTCTCTCCTCTCTTTCCACCACTTCCCGTTCTCCCCTTCTCCCCTTCCCATCTCCTTTCCCCTTCCTATCACCTTTCCCTCTTGCCATCTCCTTTTCCCCCATTCTCTTTTCCCCCTTCTCCCTTCCCCCCTTGCCATCTCCTCCTTCTCCTTCTCCCTCCCTCCCCCCCTCCCTCTCTCTCCTTCTCCCCCTCGTCCCCTCTCCCCACTTCCCCCTCCCTGGCTCCATTCGGAGTCTGAATGTCCGGAAGCCCACGGAGCGCTTTCGTGGACCGCTAACCAAACGATGCCCAGGAGGGAGCCGGCCCGAGCTGGGGCTGCTTGGGCCTCGGCGCGGGCCCGTTGGTTTTAAGGCCGTGATTCCTGGAAGATTCGTCCTGGGGGACTGAGGGCAGACGAGGCTGAGGCCGACTGCTGGACTGCAGCCTGAGCCGGAAGGAGGGAGGGCAGGAGTGTGTGTGTGTGTGTGTGTGTGTGTGTGTGTGTGTGTGTGTGTGTTCGCGCGTGCAGCTAATCAACACCACCACTCCCCTTTTCACAGAAGAGGAAACTGAGGCCGGACAGGGAAGGTATCTCAGCCAATATAAGAGGGGGATTTGAATCCAGGCCTTCCAGACTTCCTCCCCATGCCCTTTCCACTTGACCGTTGCCTTGGAACTCTATCTTCCGCAATCGAGCTGTTTCTAGGAAGAAAATAAGAGGAAGTCATGGAGGCAGTTTAGTCCAAGCGTCCCCCTTTTGCTGATGGGGGAACTGAGAGGGCCAGAGAGGGGAAGTCAGTCAGCTGGAAAAGCACTTGTTATGTGTTGTTTGTTGTTATTCGGTCATTTCAGTCGTGCCCAACTCTTAGTGACTCTGGAGTTTTCTTGGAAAAGATACTGGAATGCTTTGCCATTTCCTTTTGCCTAAGCACAGAGGCAGGGACTTGCCCAAGGTCACCCAGATAGTAAATAGTAGGGTCAGCTCCAGCTCCAAATATAGTTCTGTGTCCACCGCACCGGTCATCCCACAAACATTTATAAAGTGCCTACTCTGTGCCAACCAAGGTGCTTAAGCATTGGGAACTCAAAGACAAAAGAGAAAGGAGCCCTGCCCTCAAGGAGCTTATATTCTTTAGTACTGGCATTGGAACCCAAGTGGTCTTCTGACACCATTCATCCATCCAACCAGCATCAAGCTCACTTTAGCCTCAGGAGTCAGGAAGACTTCTTTCACACCTTGAACAAGACCCTTTACCCCTCACGGCCTCCAAGTCCCAAGCCCGGACCATTGTTCATCTGTATCTTGGGCCCAGACCTCCAAAGGAGGAAAAAATGAGCAAAGCCCCGGAGATACTAAGAGAAAATCAAAAACAGTTCCTACCCTCAAGAACCTTGCAATCTACACTTTGCATTAGGGTGATAGCTGTTGACATTTCTAAGGAGCTCAAATAGTTTGCAAAACACTTTACATGCATTATGCCTTTCATTCAGTCCTCACAAGAATTCAGAGAAGTAGTTGTGACCCTTATTCCTATCTTACATGAGTTAAAACTGAGGGTCATATATCAGATTGCTGGGGAGGGGGAAAGAGGGAGGGATAGGATTTGGAACTCAAAACTTTAAAAAAAAAAACCAAATGTTAAAAATTGTTTTTACATGCAATAAAATATTATTCAGAATAACTGAGGGTCAGTGGTTAAATTACTTGTCCAGGGTCATACCTCTGCTGAGTGGAGGTGGGGCTGGGAGGCAAACCTAGTTCTTCCTGACCACCAAGTTCAGAACTCTATCCACCAGCCAACTGAGATGCTGATTTCAGGAACTATGTTCCTAAAATCAATCAAGTTTTTAAAAATTTCCCAGAAAATGAGGAGACATCAGTAAGTGATGCCTGGGTTCTTTTCCAGTTCTCAGAATTTTATGCTTCCATGGATGACAAAGAGCTCTGTTATCCACATGGCTTCCAGGCAGTGTGGTTCCCTGAGAATAGTGCTGGGAGATCTGGATTCCTATCCTGGCTCTGACGCTGAACTAGCTGCTCGACCTCAGACAGATCCTGACCTCCCCTAGACTCAGTGGCTGCATCCATCAAATGGGGTGGCAATAGCAGCTACCTCATAGGGCTTATGTTTCGAAGATTAAGAGGGAACATGTATATAAAACCCTTGGCACAACAGAAAAGACCATATGAACGTCAGGTCTTATTGTCATCCTCTTCCACCTCATCGTCATCATCATCGACAACATCATCATAATTTTATCCTTCATAAAGGAAAAAATGCTGCTTGCAGGCTTGGCATTCGAAGGCCTCCGGCTGTGATGGATGGATACCCAGCCCTCCCCCCAGTCTCTTCTCTCTCCCTGTTGCGTCTTTAGGGCACACAATTTCAAGATCAAAGGTCCGGGCCAGAGATGCAATCTGTGACAGGGAACAGAGTGTTCTTCTGGACACAGTTAGCTGGCCAGCTCAGGAACAAATGGATCTACTAGCCCCAGGGCCTATTTTTCTCATAGAATGTGCCAGATGGGATCTGGGTGTTTGCAGAGCCTGGCCAAAGTAAGGGGAAGAGGAAAGATGAGGTGGGAATACAGGAAAGTTCAGCAGCTCTCAGAGGGGGAACCAACTCATTAATGTGCTGAATCTCTTTGGACCAGGCAGCCTGGTTTAGAGGAAAGGGTGCTACACAGGAAAGCTGGGTCGAAATGCCCAGTGACCAATACATGGCCAGGTCAATGTACTTACCCTTACAAGCCCTGTCTGTACAATGGGACAATACAATGGAACAATAATTGCGCCTCCAACACAGGGTAGTCCTGAGGAAAGCAGTTTGTAAACCTCAAAAGGTACAGCAAAAACAGGGATAGGAGTAGGCCTGTGAGGTTGTTGGTATAGGGAGTGCCTGGGCACAGAAACCCACTCTACCTGTGCCAGTGGGCACCTACTTTATAGCTGGTCATCTTAGGGAATTGTCTAAAGCAAAGGGGTCAAACACTAGGCCTTTCCCAGATTAAAATGTAATTGGAAAATATTTAACAAAATGAATAAAAATATAATAGACCCTAGATAATGTTAATGTGTTTTTCTAAATCAACATGTACCCACAGGGACCTTTGTGTGCAATTTGGTGGCCTCATTTCTTAGGTTGACCCCACTGGTCTAAAGCACAAAACCACTATGTGTCACAGAAGCCACAGAAGGTCACAGAGCCACTATGTCAAGGGTGGGGACTTGAACCCAGATCTTCATGGCCTCAAGGCTAGCTCTTTACTATACTATCCTATCTCTTACTACAGAAATAGGAGATTGTTATTATCTTGCTTTCCACATCTGAAAAATTAAAAATGATCATTTAGATTTTAATGGTAATAAAGGTGACAAACGAGAGAGAGAGAGAGAGAGAGAGAGAGAGAGAGAGAGAGAGATGTTTTTGTTCAGATTTTTCAGTCATGTCCCACTCTTCATGACACCACTTGGGTTTTTCTTGGCAAAAATACTAAAGTGGTTTGCCATTTCCTTCTCCAGATGAGGAAACTGAGACAAACAGGGTTAAGTGACTTGCCCAGGGTCACACAGTCAGTATCTGAGGCTGGATTTGAACTCAGGTCTTCCTCAATCTAGGCCTTGCAATCTATCTATTGTGCCACCAAGCTGCACCTGATATATAGATATATAAATGGATGGATGGATGGATAGATAGACAGGTAGATAGATATATAAATGGATGAATAGTAGATGGATGGATGGATAGAGGATAGACATATAGATGGATGGATGGTGGATGGATGGATGGATATATAGACATACAGATAGATAGATGATTGATAGAGATAGAAGATAGATGATAGATAGGCAGATAATTGGTAGAAGCAGATATTCAGAAAGATAGAACCACAGCATCTCAGAGGTGGAAGGAATATCAGAGACCATTCAGTCCAACTCACACTTGAAAAAGAATCTCCTCTGACACAGTGGACAAGTTGTCATGGCAGCCTTTGTTGGAAGGCCCCTGGCCCAGAGAACTCACCACTTCCTGAAGCAATCTACTCCACTTCTGGACAACTCTAATTTTGAAGATTTTTTTCCTTTACATCAACCCACAGTCTTCCCATCCGCAATTTCCATACATCTCTCCTAGTTCTGTCCACTGAGACCAAGCAGGGCAAGTCTCGTTGGGAGTCTTGTGGATGGGGTTCTTTGTATGAAGTGGACTAGATGGTTACGGGGGGAGATCCCTTTCTACTCCCCCTTTAATCAGGGCTTGTGATTCTGTGATTCTGCCCACAACACACTCTCTGAATACCTGGCAGCACTTAAAGGTAGGTCCCAATTAGTGTGAATAAAGAATCCCCTAAAGTAATCACATGTATTTGAATTTGCGCTGATTGAAGTTATAATTACGTAAAATATGGTCATTGGTTCCAGCACCATGGAAATGTACAGTAACTATTCAAATAATGTGACCACTTCATGGATGCATTATTCAAAATTGCCTCCTCTTCCAGACCTAAACATTCCCAGTTTCTTCTCCCATTTCTGAGATTACTTGATCAATCAATCAACAAGCATTTATTAAGGACCTACTATGTGCTAGGCACTAGGGATACCAATAGAAAGAATGAAACAATCCCTGCATGGTAATCAGAAAGGCAGATACACATTAGTATGTTCAGAACATATATGTATATCTATATATACACAAAAGTAAACAGTCCCTGTCCTCGAGAAGTATATAGCCCACTCCTGATTTCCTCCCGGCTCTTCTCGCCCATACCTAAATCTCTGAGTGAAATCCTAAAGTATCTTGGGGTAATATGAATAAAAAGTTTTTTGGAAAAATATGATCACCTCAGATCTGCATGACCAAGATGTTTTATATCTGTTTTCTCATTTTTCTTGTGAGGGAAGAACACCCTTCTCTTTTCTTTTTTTTTAATTAAAGATTTATTTTTATGTTGCCTTGATGCCTCTTGTCTTTTATATCATAATTATGGCAAATATAGCATATTTCACACACATACACATGCACACAAACACATACACATGCACACAAACACATACACACGCACACAAACACATACACACGCACACCCCTTTTTTGCAACAAAAAACAAGACAAAGGGATCTGACAAAGAGACCAAATGTGATGGTGTATGTGACACTCTCCAAACTGCCTAGGTTTATCATATTTATTCTATATATACTTAAGTAGGGGGCAGGGAACTGGCAATGGAGGCTCAGCCCTTTGAGCATGCCTAGTCTGCTTCATTGGCCAGTCTCTCTTCACCCTCTCCCTCATACTTGGATATTAATGTCTCTCCTGGCTAGATAAAAATAGCTAGCATTTATATAGCACCTTAAGGTTTGTAAAGTGCTTTATAAATATTTCACTTGATTATCACTCCTATTCATTAAGTCAATCAATAATCGTTTATTAAGTGCCAACTGTATGCCAGACACTGCGCTAAGTACTCAGGATACAAAAATAGGCAAAAGACAGTCCCAGTCCATGCCTTCCACAAGTTCATAATCTAATGGTGGAGACAACATGCAAACAAGTATATACAACGCAACAATTTGCAAGATAAACAGGAAATAATTAACAGAGAGAAGGCACTGGAATTAGGAGGGGTTGGGGAAGGCTTCCTGTAGATTTGGTGAGACTTAAAGAAAGCCAGGGAGGTCAGTGGTCAAGCAGAGCATGGAGAGCATTCCAGGCACAGGGACAGCTCAAGAATGTATTTTTGTGCAACAGCCAGGAGGCCAGTGCCACTGGATTCAAGTGTACATGACAGGAATGGCTGGGAGTGAGGAATAAGAAGACTGGAAAGGTAGGAGGAAGCTAGGTTGTAAAGGGCTTTGAATGCCAAATAGGTCCTAGAGGCAAGAGGAAGGGGCTGGAGTTTGAGCAGACCACACTTTAGTACAATCACTTCAGTGACTGAATGGAGGATGGGCAGCTATTGCAATAGTCCAGGCATGAGGTGATGAGGGTCTGCACCAAGGTAGTGGCCATGTCAGAGGAGAGAAGAAGAAGAAGAAGAAGATGTCACAAAAGTAAAATGGACAGGCAGCTTGACCATGGGGGTGTGCAAGAGAATGAGGGGTCCAGGATGACTTATAGGCTGTGAGTCTGAGAGACTAGGAAGAGTGTGTTGCCCTCTACGGTGATAACGAAGGGGCAGGGGAAGGGCAGGGAGTGTTAGGGGGAAAGATAATGATGTCTGTTTTGGGCATATTGAGTTTTAAGGTGTCTACTGGACATCCAGTTCGAGATGTCTGAAAGGCGGTAGAACACTGGAGATCAGCACAAATGGAGCAGAATAGGTAGATTTGAGAACCATCAGCAAAAACATGGAAATTAAATCCATGGGACCTGATAAGATGACCAAGGGAAACAGTATAGAGGGAGAAGAGGGCCCAGGACATAACCCTGAGGGACACCTATGGTTAGAGGGTGTGATCTGGAGGAGGGGCCTGCTAAGGAGACAGAGAAGGAGTGCTCAGAAAGATAGGAGGAGAACCAGGAGAGAGGGCTGTGCCAAAAACCTAGAGAGAAGAGAGTGTCGAGGAGGAGAGAACGATCAACAGTGTCAAAGGCTGCAGAGGACAAGGAAAATGAGGATTGAGAAAAGACCATTGGATTTGGCAAGAAATCACTAATAAAAAACCTTCCAATTCCTCCATCTCAACCAGTAAACCAAGGAGAATGAGTGAAGGCACAGTCACCCACTAGAAAGGGGGCTAGGGAGACGATGTCATTGGGGGAAACCAGGTTTTATAAGAGCTAGTAGATGGAAGGAGTGGGAGAGTAAAAAATTTAACTTGAAGGGAAATCTGTTGCCTATGGAATAGGCATTCCAAAGGGCACAGTGGAAGGGCTGGATGGAGCTAGGTTGAAACCCTGGAGTAGGACAGTTGAGGGGAATGGGAAGAAGGAATTGAGTTGTAGGTGGGTATGGAATGAGACTCGGTTGATGATCTACAGGAGTTCAGAGTCATTGAGATATGAAGAGCATGAGCAGAATGTTCATCACTGAGTGGGAGGCAGTACACATCTCTCCTTAAAGGACAGGCCTAGCAGGAAGTAGGACACCTGAAGCCAAAAGGAAGATTGCTCTTCTTTGCACCAGAGGTTCTCCCCATCCTGGGAACAGGAGGAGGAAGCTGTCCTGTGCTGGCATAGATGGAAATGGCTACATTGGGGAAGGTGGAGGATGCCCAGCTGGCCCCTAGAGCCTTTCCTCAGCGGACATGCTGTGCCCATCAGGAGATGGAAGACTTGAGGCACAAACTAGCTTGAGCAGTGTCACATAGCTAGTAATTGTCAGGGTCTGGATTTGAACACAGGTCTTCCTGACTCTAGGTACAGCACTCTATCCACTTGGCAACCTACCTGCCTTTTTATTTATAAACTCCTTAAGGGTACGGACTATTTATTTCACTTTTGATTTTGTATCCTCAGTACTTGTCTCAGGGCCTGGCACATAGTAGGCACTAAGTAAATATTTGTTGATTGATTGTCTATTAATTAGATCTCATCCCACTTTCCCACAGGGAAAATAGAGGTTCATTGTGATTAACTGACTTAATTGAAGTGCCTCTCCTCATAAGCAATTAATAAATGCCTGTTGAATGAATGAGTCAATGGATGACTTCCCAAATCATGAAGTGAAAGATTAACTGTACAAAATCTAGATGGAAACCCAGGTTCCCCATCCTCTTTGTGGACTTTAGTGGACTAGATTGTGGAGAATTTAGATGCTACCCCTGGGAAGACTTTAGGGTAACTGTGGACAGCGGGGATTAAAAGCCCAGATTCACAATTCTCAAAAATTAAGCTCAGCACAACAGGAGGGTGACATCAGTGTTTAAGTTTGGTTGTTTAGGAGAAAAGAAAGAGAAGGAGGGAGACAGAGACTGACAGAGGGATAAAAGAGCAAAAAGCGCACAGTGGGCGAGGAAGAATGATGTCATCCCAGACTCCTTTTGGCTCCTGGAGAAAAACATGCAGAACCACGTAGGTTTTCCTGAGTTTAGGATGTGAATACCTTGATGACAGACAGCTTCATCTGGGGGTGGGAGAAGCACAGAGTACAAAGTGGGACAAGGGAAGGGGGAGGCCTCTACAGCATGCCTTCCTCCAGCAGGCAAGGCATTTTGAAATGATAGAATCCCATTCCCCAAAGACCATTTCTTCTCTGAAAGGGCAGAGAGAGGCCGAGATAGGACCAGGAGCAGGGAACAGCTTCTCTGCCCTTTTCCCCATTCCTAAAATACCAAGCACATTATCAGGACCAGAATTTCTGGACTGACTCAGTTGACGTTTATCAAGGATTAACAATGGGCCTGGCACTATGGGGCACCGTAGGGACAAATGCATGCAATATAATCCCTTCTCAACATGAAGCCTTCCCTAATCTTCTCCAGCTTCCTTCCCCTTCTCCCCCTGCCAAAAAAAACCTTTAACACTTTGAATTCAATTTTGTCTTTGCAGATAGTGGGCATTCCAGAAACATTCCTGACCGTTGAAAAGAGGACTCAGGATTCCCTTTGGTTCCGTGGTTCCCATTATAGATACATGATGATGGTCCAAGGGGTTGCTGCTAAACATTATTAATGGTGTTTTAAGCAGTAAAGAATTGCAGGATATCATGAAGTATATTAAATTATTCTGGAAGTTCACAAGATATTTTGTTGTTGAAAAGAGTTTGAGGAACAGATGAAGTTAGGAGCCACTGATCTGGTTCTGTGCCTTTATTTACAGATAATAATAGCTGGAGAAGGCAAGTAGGTGGCACAGTGGGTAGAGGCCTGGAGTCAAGAAGACTGATCTTTGTGAGTTCAAATCCACCCTCAGACACTTATGATCTGTGTTGTGACCCTGGACGAGTCATTTAACCCTGCCTAACTCAATGTCAAATGAGCCAGAGAAGGAAATGGGAAATCGCTATAGTATCTCTGCCAAGAAAACCCTAAATGGGGTTACGGAGAGTTGGACATGACTGAAAATAACTGAATAAAGACAATAGCTAGATAGGCAGCATGTTACAGTGGATAGACAGCTGGGCTTGGAGTTGGGAAGACCTGGATTCAAGTTTTGCCACCAATACATGCTGGCCGTGTGACCCTGGGCAAGTCCCTTTACTTCTCAGTGTTTGAGGAACTCTAGGACCAGAGAACATGCCCCACATGCTCCGATAAGAGAGTTCCCTGTGTCAGTGAAACTGGTTCCTAGGCATGTCCAGTTCTAAGTTTAGTGTACTTCCTGGCACATAGCAGGTGTTTATTAAATGCTTGTTTATTGACTGGTTATCAGAATAACTGAGTGAGCCTAGCTGGATCAAGGAGGTGACTGTAGAAAGAAGCATAGTGGAGGATCTAAGCATGAATCCTGTCTCTATCACCAAGAAAGTCATTTCGTCTCTCTTGGCCCCAACATCCTCATCTGGGAAAAGCAACAGAGCGTCCTGGACAAAGCTGGATGCCAGGAGGGACTGGGTTCAAGTTCAAATGCCCCTTTCACACTTCCTGCTTGCATGGCCAGCACCAAAATCACCTACCCACCGCGTACCTAGATTTCCTCAACTATTCAATGGGAAGAATTGGTAACTAGTCCCTGCTTTGAAGAAAGGCCCAGATGAGATCACGTTTGGAGAATGCTGTACAAACCCTAGAGGCCTTCAGAAATGTTTATTATGATTTCGATAGTTATTATTGGCTCAGATCTGTGATTCCATTGGGATAGACAATTTCCTAGCCAGAAAACTCCCGCAACTAATACAAATCGGGCAACAGATTTTATCTGTAAAATGGGGATAATCACAGCACCTATCTTCCAGGGTTGTTTGAAGGATCAAATGAAGCAACATATGTAAAATGCTTCACAAACCTTAATGCTCCATGTCAATTATAGTTATTTTCATTCACTTGTAGCCTTGGAGTGTTCCCTTGGGGCCACATAGCTGGTGTGTGTCAGAGGCAGCATTTGAACCCAGGTCTTCCCGACTCCAAGGCCAGCTACAGCTGCTTCTTCAGGTAATTATGCCTAACATCAAAGAATTGAACTACATGAACTCTGTGATCCTCCATTCAACAATCCACAAGGTTCCTAAAGCACTCATTGTCTACCGAGAGAAACTTGTATTCTGGGTTTAATTTCCATCCTTGAGGAAATTACATTTTAGTGGAAGAAACAGAACAAACATTCAGGCAAATTATCTTCAAAATATGCAAGGAATGTATACAGGGGTGTGTTGAAGCCACCTTGAACCCGAGAGCCAAAAGTCAAAATTTCAGAGTAAGCATGTATACCTTAGAAATCAGCGAATGCTGTAGATCAGGGTTTGATTTATTGTTTTGTGGATTGTATAGACTTAAGGAAATATTAATAATGCTGCTAATGTTAATGTTAATAAAAAACTTAAAAGCGTATTGGATATACTTTTCCCCCCAGAGAGCCAGTTGTTAAACATTTACTAAGCCAAACTGGTTTTCTTATTGTTTCTCACACACATTTCACGCACACGCTCACACATCTCAACAAAGTGTCTTTGCACAGGTACCCCAGTCCCTTCTCACCTCCATCACTATCTTCATCATGAAACTCATTTTGCCTGCAACGTGTACAACACTGAAGTCATGATCTTTCCCCTCAAACACTCCCCAATTCCAGACTTTCCCAGCACTGCCAAGGCCACCACTATGGTACCAGTCCCCCAGGCTCACAACCTTGCTCTCGTCATCCTGGACTCCTCATTCTCTGACTTGTTACACCTTAAACCCCCCATGTAGACTGCAATCCACTGACATGGGCTTGCTTTGCTGATCTTTCACCTCCTACAAGAAGTCTTTCTGGATCCACCTTTGTGGAAAGCTAGTGCTTTCCCTCTGAGATCCCCCCACAACTATGTGACTTCTTTGTCCAGGCTCAGTCACACACTGCCTCCTCCATTCAACTGGGAGATTCTTGAAAGAAGAAACTATCTTCCCTTTCTTTTTATCCCCAGGGCTTAGCTCAGTGCCTAGCACACCGTAGGGGGTTAATTGATGTTGATTGACTGCTCTATAAGGTCTTTCTCAATCTCTCTGCTTGCTAGCACCACCACCCCTTTAAAAGCAACTTGTATTTATTTTGTGTATATTTGTGAATTTATTTACACAGACACATATTGATTCCCTTTATAGAATGTAAACTCCTTGAGGGCAGACACTTGTACTTTTTTCTTTGCATCTGCACTGCCTAAATGCTGTTTAAATTGAACTCATGAGACAGTTCAAAGGCCCTTAGAGGCCATGTGATCCAAATGCCTCAGTTTATCAAATGGAAAATGGAGGACCAGAAAGTTGAATTAATTCAGTCAGTAAACATTTACTAAGCACCTACTATGTGCCAGGCACTGTGATAAGCACTGACGATACAAAGAAAGGTTAAAAAAAAACCCAGTCCCTGCTTTCAAGGGGCTCAGTGTCTGAGGAGGAAGACAACATGAAACAACTATGAGTAACAAGTCACATACAGGATAAATCAGCACATATTAAAGCCAGTGGCTGAAGCCACATCCCTGACTCCACTGCACCATGCCTCCATCCTAATTGGATTGAACTGAATCTCACTGAACAGCACTGAATGGGATTACAAGACAAAGAGAAGCCATTTTGACGGAATTTCAGCTTCAATTCAATCACCAGAATATGGATCTATTCTTATAATATTTCCCACTGGCAGAGTAATTTCCCTTTGTACAATTTCTGAATATTAATTTTCTGGAGCAATACTAATCACCAGGGGAAGCTTCACCAGCCTCTCCTCACTCCTTCATTCCTCCCTTCCCAAAAGAAATGAAAGATGTTTTCATGAGAATTTAATATCTGTTCATGAATGCCTCTATTTTTGAAAAGTGATGTCATGGGTCCCAGAATGCCACATTGTTCTCATTTCTGAAAAGTATCAATAGCCTATTTTGTGGAGGCTCATGTGTTCATGTGACTGTTAACTGGCACCAAGCAATGTTCCTCCGTTCCATTCCTCATTCTATCCATTCGCACATACTGTCTGTGCACTTACAGAATCACAGGACCACTGAGTCCCGGAGCTGGGAAGGACTCCAGGGGCCATCTGGTCCAGACTGTACCTGAATGCACTCTACAATATACCCAACAAGCGATTAGCCAGCCTTTCCTTAAAGACACCCTAATTTAAAAAAGAATTCACCACTTCTCAAGGCAGACCATTTCACTCCAGGATGGCTATAATTGTTGGAAAGTTTTTCCAGATATTAAGCCAAAATCTGCCTGTTTGCTATTTCTCCCTATTATTTCCAGTTCTTGTTTTTACATAGTTTCAAGATACAGATAGATAGATAGATAGACAGACAGACAAGATAAATAGACAGGACAGACAGATGGACGGACAGACAGACAGACAGATGGTAGATAGATAAATAGATAGATAGATAGATAGATAGATAGATAGATAGATAGATAGATAGACAGATGGATGAATGGAAGGATGGATGGATATATTGTAAACTGGTACCTAATATGAACCTTCTACAAAATAAACATTCTGTGAAAATTTGGTGGTGTGTGTGTGTGTGTGTGTGTGTGTGTTTGTGTGTGTGTGTGACTACCTGTAACTCTGGCTCTTCTCATAATACCCATCCTTCCAGCTGGCCTCTGTTTAAAATTATTGGGATATAAATAATCTCAGTATGCTTGACTTGCGTAATGCAAACTCCTTATTTGTCACCCTGGGCTTTTCCATTTGTCAGCTTCTTGTAATGGGCATGAAATGATTCTAAATTCAATTAGGGCTCTAAACAAGGGCAGGTTAGTTATCTTGGGAAGTCCTGATAAACCAGCTTCTGCCTACATCGTCTTCCCTGTGCTTTGGACTTAGAAAGAGTACTGGATTGGCAGGCAGACCTACATTCAAATGACAGCTCAGCACAACTTTGGGCAAACGTCTTTTCTCTGTAAATTGAGAGAATAGGATGAGATGATCTCAAAAACCCCACTATGGTTATGGACAATGTAGTAGAGTTGGAAAGAACCATGGATTTAGACTTGGAAGACCTGCATTCAGATCCTGCCTCCGCTTCTTACTGTCTATGTGACCTTGGGTAGGTCATTTCACAGAATCACCAAAGTCATCAGAAGGGATCTCAGGATCCAACTAGCCCAACTCATAGCCAAGAATTTTGCTGTTCAGTGGCGTCTGACTCTTCACGACCCCATTTCAGGTTTTCTTGGCAAAGACCACTATACCACCTAGCTGCCCAACCAAGAAAGATACCCCACTGCAATATATATGACAAGTGATCATCCAGCCTCTGTCTGAAAAATATTTTTAATGAGGTGGCCTATTCCACTTTGGAATAATTAGCATTATTAGGAAGTTTGGGTTTATTTTTTTTTAAATGACGTCAAGCCTTTTGCAGCTTATGTGTGTTGTCCTGGGTTCTATGAAGAGCAAAACAAGCATAGTGCCTCTGCCATGTGTCCACCTTCATTTTCTTGACCAAATATCTCCTGACCCCCTTGAGACTTCCATTCTCCAGGCCAAGCATCCCCATTTGCTTCAAATGCTCCTGGCAGAGACTCAAGGCTGTTTATCAACCTGATGAATTCAGGGTTCACCTCATCTTTCTGGGCTTCGGTTTTCTTGTCTTTAAAATGAGGGGACTAGATGACTCCTAAAGTCCTTTCTAGTCCTAAATCCTGTGTTCCCCCACCCCCACCTCCCTTCAGTCTCTCCACCTTTTAGGCATGGTGAATCAGAGATGTGGTGTACCATCTACAAGATACATCACCCATACAAACACCATGAGTCAGTGTCATGGACCCTACCATAACCCTTCTCTCACTACTCAGAGTTTCTTTCTGTCAACCAAGACAGCATTAGGATGGCAGGGCAGGAATCTGAGGGTTTGTGTGGAAGCAAACGCTACAAAGAATGGGAAGCAATATAGATGTCTAATGACTGGAGAATGGCTAGACAAATTGTGCGATGTGGATGCAATCGAATATTATCGCACATAAGAAACAGTAAGTATGAATAATTCAAAAGAGCATGGGACCCATGACATATGAACTGATGCAGAGTGGAATAAATAGAAGCAGAAAAATGACATACACAGTGGTTACAACAATATGAAGGGCATGGACAAAAACCAAAGCTAATGCTGTATAATTAATCATAATGGCCAAGAAGCCATTATGGGGAGGAAGGGAGGAAGAGAGGAAGGAGGGAAGGGAGGGAGGGGGGAAGGCAGGAAGCGAGGAAGGGAGGGAGGGAAGGAGGGAGGAAGGGAGGAAGGGAGGGAAGGAAGGAAGGAGATAGGGAGGGAGGAAGGGAGGGAGGGAAGGGGAGGAAGGGAGGAAGGAAGGAAGGAAGGAGGGAAGGAAGGAATGGAGGGAAGGGAAGGGAAGGAGGGAGGAAGGGAGGAAGGGAGGAAGGGAGGGAAGGAAGGGAGGAAGGGAGGAAGACAAGGAAGGAATGAAGGGGAGGGAAGGGAAGGGAAGGAGGGAGGAAGGGAGGAAGGGAGGGAGGGAAGGGGAGGAAGGAAGGAGATAGGGAGGGAGGAAGGGAGGGAGGGAAGGGAAGGGAAGGAAGAAAGAAGGGAGGGAGGGAAGGAAGGAATGGAGGGAAGGGAAGGGAAGGAGGGAGGAAGGGAGGAAGGGAGGGAGGGAAGGGGAGGAAGGGAGGAAGGAAGGAAGGAAGGAAGGAAGGAAGGAAGGAAGGAAGGAAGGAAGGAAGGAAGGGAGGGAGGGAAGGGAGGAAGGGAGAGAGGGAAGGGGAGGAAGGGAAGAAGGAAGGAAGGGAGGAAGGAAGAAAGGGAGGGAGGGGGGTAGGGAGGGAGGGAAGGGAAGGGAAGGAGGAAAGAAGGGAGGGAGGGAAGGAGGGAGGGAAGGAGGGAGGGAAGAGAGAGAAGAAAAGAAGGAAGGAGGACCTTTGTGATGCTGGGCAAATTACATAATCTCAATTTGCCTCAGTTTTCTCATCTGGAAAATGAAAATAATAGTAGCACCTAGTTCACAGGGTGGTGGTAAGGGAAAAAATGAGATCTTTTCCAAGTGTTTTGCAAACGTTAAAAAATACATAAACACTAGTTTTAAAAAGAAGGAAAGAAAGAAGCAGATGCACTAATTCTAGGGAAATAAAGTCCCATTTTTTGCTCTTAATCTGCTCCCTAAAGTTTGTACACAATCCTGCCCCTGCCTGTCCTAGGTTATTCCTCACTTTCTCTGCTCTACATTAAGCACACTCTGCCTAGATTGTGAGAAATGACCAGTCCATGGATGGGCTACAGAGGAAAATGCCACTGCCTCTGGCAATTGGAGGGTAGAATGCCACGGCATGGTAGGCCGAAGGATTAGACAAATGGCTGTGCCTTTTCTACCCACAGCTGTTCCCAATAACCAAAACTAGGGGTAGGCGAGATGGACAGCAGCCTAAGGTGCAACTTCCAGTGAGTCCCCAAAGGGACCTTTTTAATACAGCTTTCTATAAATTCACCCTCCATGGCCTGTATTTATTTTTTAACCAAAAAAAAAAAAGACTTTTGAAGATACACACAAGGAAGCTGCCCCCTCCCAGCTTTGACAATAACTTCACTATTCAAACAGAAATCTTCCTGGGGATATCAGCAAGTCTGAGGGTATGAAACATGCCATGAGGAAAGAGATCATCGGGTTGGGGGCAGCATGGTCTTAGTCTCCATTAATCATTGGTCAAAGGGAAACTAGACTGTGACCAACAATTCGATTTATTTCAACTTTGTTTACCACTGTGCTGTACCAGACATAGGTGCATTGAGAGTACAGAAATGAATCAAAGGATTCAAGTCTATTCCATTTCATTGATACCCATTAAATGTCTACTATGTTCGATAATCTATGCTCTGTGTCCAGTCTACAAAGGGGAAACTAGACACAGTGTCAGCCCTCAAGAGACTATGATCCAGAAGGAGAAATGAAAGATGCACAAAAGAATCGTCATAGACGTTACATAATAAATGCATAGGCAACACTTGACTTCCGTGAGAATTCCATGGACTGGGATCCCAGGCCCCATTGAATAGGCTGAAATTTAATAAGAAGTTTATTTACAGTCTGATTGTTACTCACCCTCCAGGCTCTGCAATCCAGAACAAACTGGTCTTCTCTACTTTCTCCTCCATAACAATCCATCTACCATCGCTAAGCCTTTGACTCCCATCGGATTAGCTCTCATTCCTAGGGTGCCATCCATCCCTCCTTACCTTTATCTCATAGAATCCCTCCTCCTCCAAGACACATTTCAAGCACCGCCTTCTACACGAATCACTTCCTAAAATGAGATAATATCTGTAACATGCTTTGCAAACCTTTAAGTGCTACAGAAATGCTCCTTGTTACTTTGTTTTCTGATACCCTGAATTCCTAATGCCTTCCCCCAAAGACCAGACACCTAACTTTGTTTTTGCATTCAATCATGTAAGACTTTTCATGACCCCATTTGGGTTTTTTTTGGCAAAGATACTGGAATAGTTTGCCATTTCCTTCTCCAGCTCATTTTACAGATGAGGAAACTGAGGCAAAGAGGGTCACACAGCTAGTGTTTGAAGTCAAATTTGAACTCAGGTCTTCCTGCTGGGTGCACTATGGCACCACCTAAGCTGCCCTGATATTTTACTACTTTGTATTTGCTTAGATTTCTTCTTTTTAATACATATTGCACCAAAAGTTTTAATGCATTAGAGACTTTAAACTGTACCAGTCCCTTTGGGGATATACAGTATTTATTCTGTACATATTCCAGATGGATTCTGTGTATATGGACTTGTTATCTCCCCAGGAGAATGTCAGCTCCTTTGGAGCAGAGATTACATCATTCATTATGTTTGTATCCCTAGTGCCTGACCCATAAACGGCTCTTGATAAAACCTTGTTGGTTGATTAATTGACAAATGGCAAATTCTGCCCATGTGACTAGCAAACGGTTCCTATTAAGACAAACAAACCACTATGAGTTTATTGGGCTACAATGGAAAGACTCTGGGTTCTGGAGTTAGAAGACCCGAGGTTGAATCCCACCCCTGACGTTTATCACTTGTGCAGTTTGGGCTACATTATGGAGCCTCCCTGGGCCTGTCTCCTCATCTGTAAAATGAGGGGGTTGACTAGATAGCCACTAAGGTCCTTTCTAGTTTTAAACTGATGATTCAATGATTAGATCCTATGGGCTTAATTATCATCCCTGTTCCAATTCCTCCCAGGTCTATATACAGGATGTCCCAGGGGTCTTCAGGCAGTTTGAAGTGAGAAGCTTTAATAGATTAAAACAGCACAAAGACTTTTGGGACATCTTCTCTCTCCAGGTCAGGTCACATTGATCTCCTGCGCTCCAGCCCTATATCACTAACTGCTTGTTTTACTCTTCAAACTGGATGTCCCATAGACATATCAACCACACTACGCCCCAAACTGAACTCATTGTCTTCACCCCCAAACCCAACCTTCTTCTGAACTTACCCACATCTGTCGAGGACACTACCACCATCATCCCCCACACTCGCCTATCCCTCACTCCTCACATCCAATCAGGAGCCAAATCTTGTTGGTTTGAGCTGCCCAACATCTCTCCCTGTTGTCTGCTTCTCTCTAAGCACACTCGTTGTTGTTGTACTGTGGTTAGTCCTCACTGCACGTCTTCAAGCTGAGCCTGGGTGACCATTGGCCTGGGTTGTTGGGACGGATCTCCATTCAGGAGTGATTTGGCCTCTGAGATCTCTTCCAGCTATAAGGTTCCATGGCTCGATACCTTCCTTGCTGTGTGTGCATCACATGGACCGTTCCCAATTACCAGAGTTAATCGGTACAGAGGCAGGCGGGTTCTATCAGATTGATTTGTTCACTGTTCAAACCCAAGTGAGGTTGGAGGAGGACAGATTGACCCTTGTTTCTTTGAAACAGATTTAAATTGATGAGACCTTAATTAATAGCTTCTCTCTTACCCAGAGGGGAATCAGTTAACACTTTAAATGCATTTGAAAGGAAGAGAGAAGAGTTTGCCAAGGCCTCTGGCTATGAAAGGGAGGGAGCAGGAAAGGATGTGGGAGATGGGGTGGGGCTGGAAAAAGGTTTGTTTCCTTTGAATTACTGAGATTTCACGCTTCCACTCTGTGGTTATCGATCAACTAACGCTTTTTTTTTTTAATGGTTCTATCCAGTGCCCAGGACTGAACAAGCTGGGTGTGGAGAAATACACAAACAAGCCTAACATAAATTCTCTACCCTCAGAAAATTTACACTCGAGTTGGGAACTCAAGACATGTGTACATGAAGTTCACAGCTGGCGAGATGGGGAAGGAAAGGGAAAGGAGAAGGGAATAATCATTTATGAAAGCAACTACTATGTGCCATGCACTATGCTAAGTGATTTACAAATATTTTCTCGTTATCAAATATTATTTCATCAGGAAAAGGTTTCTGAAGCAGGTGATACTTGAGTTGAGTCTTGGAGTAAATAAGGAATTCTAACAGGCAGAGGGGATGAGGGATAGCATCCCAGGCACAAGGGACACCCGGGGCAAAGGTGCATAGGCAGGATTTGACATATAATGAATGAGGACCAGTAAGGACACTTTAGCAGTCTGGGTCAGGTTGTGAAAGCTTTATGTACCAAACAGAGAGGTTTGCCTTTGAACCTAGGGGCAATAGAGAGCCATTGCAGTTTATTGAGGAGAGGAGTGACCTGTCAGACCTGTGCTTTAAGAAAATTGCTTTGACAGT
Source organism: Trichosurus vulpecula (assembly GCF_011100635.1). Taxonomy (NCBI): domain Eukaryota; kingdom Metazoa; phylum Chordata; class Mammalia; order Diprotodontia; family Phalangeridae; genus Trichosurus; species Trichosurus vulpecula. The sequence goes on along the minus strand of NC_050575.1, from coordinate 427,991,042 downwards.
TATGTAAAGGATGGATGGATTGGAATAGGGTGCATGATGAGTCAGGGAGACCAATTAAGGAGTCTACTGCAATAATCCAGATGTAGTATTGATGAGGGCCTGTCCTGGGGAGGCAGCTATGAGAGCAAAGAGAAGATATGGATGTGAAAGAACAAATGATTGGTTATGTAGGATGAGGAGTTGAGGATGACATCAAGATTATGAGCCTGAGTGACTGGGAGAATGGTGATGCCCTCCACAGAAATAGGGAAGTCAGGAAGGGGGAAGGGTTTGTGGGGAAAGATAATGAGTTCAGTTGGGCATATGCTGAGTTTAAGATGTCTATGGGGCAGCTAGGTGACTCCTCTTCCTGAGTTCAAATCTGGCCTCAGATACTTACTAGCCTACAAGTCACTTACCCCTGTTTGCCTCAGTTTCCTCAACTGTAAAATGAGCTAGGGAAGGAAATGGCAAACCACTTCAGTATCTTTGCCAAGAAAACCCTAAATGCAGTCATGAAGAGCCAACATGACTGAAAACAACCAAACAACAGCAAGGCAATATCCAGTTAGAGATGTCTAATAAGTAGTTAGTGAAGGACTATCACTCAGGAGACAGATTGGGTTGAATATATAGTCATGTGCACAGAGATGATCATTAAACCCATGAGACCTAATGAGGGCAGCAAGAAACGGAATGTCCAGAGGAAAGAGAGAGCCCAGGGCTGAGCCTTGGAGAACACCCCCAGTTAGGGGATATTCATTGGGGTGAGCCAGAAAAGGATTCTGAGACACATAGGAGGGGAACCAAGAGAAAGTCAGAGATGAAAAAGGGTCCAGGAAGAGAAAGCAGTCCCCAACATCAAGTCCTTCAGGAAAGTCAAGAAGGATGAGGACTGAGAAAGACTGCCATATTTGGCAAGTTCAAGAGGGCTGGTAACTTTGGGGAAGGTAGTTTCAGTTGAGTAATGAATGAGGCCAGATCGCAAAGGGTTGAAAAATTATCAGAAATGAGCAGAAACAAAACAATTTCTACAATAACTCTAATCCCAAAGACTCGCCAGAATTCCAGAGGCTTCATGATGAAGCAAGCTGCCAACTTCCAGCACAGAGGTGATGAGCTCAGGGCAGGTTAAGAATTTTTTTTTTAATATGACCATTGCAGGAATGTGTTTCACTTGACTATACATGTTTATAACAGGAGTTTTGTTTTTCTTGCTTTCTTGATGACGGTAAGAAGAGAGGAGGTAGGAAAGAGAGACGGCAGATTTTTGTTTGAAAATAAAATAAAATTTTAATGTAATTTAAAAGCAAGAAGAAAGTGTGTGTGTGTGTGTGTGTGTGTGTGTTGGGCAAAGACCTTCATTCAACATTGCCTTGAAGGCCACTCCCTAGTGAGTCCTATGTTCTCCTGGCATTTTGGCCAGGACCCCTCCCCAAACAGAACTGCCGAGAGAGCTCTGTGCTCTCTATGGTTACGGGACAATCAGCTACTGGCCATCCCTCAACTCCGCCTCCCAAGGGATGGCACCAGCTTGTTGTCAGGGCTTCTACCCAATCAAACCCAGCTCTCAGCCCCTCCCCTTTGCAAAGCCCCGCCTCCCTTGGACCTGACAATATTTCAAATAGAACTAGCCCTGCATTCTCGCTGCAATGGCATTTGCTTTACGCAGAAGCCAATAAGCCCGCTCCAATACTGCATGCAGCATTTACTGTTAACGTGGAATCGATGAGCGTATAAACAATGCTTAACAACCTGAGAAGGGTGCAAAATAAATGTAGGAAATGTCAGTCAAGCAGCTTGGAGCCCTCCTCCCTCTCAGACCCTGATTGTATATCAGGTTTCATGTGTAGTTTGAACCTCTGAGAAGCTGAAGTAGTGGCTGCGGTCTCCTGGATAAACTGGACAAAAAGCCCAAAACTCCGGGCGAATTTTGTTCCTGGGCATCACTGCACAGACATTGGGGTTGGAACCTCCGCTCAGCCTGGGGTAAACACTGGATCTCTGGAGGTTTGGCACCTTCTCTGGTATGTGTAACCAGAGACGGTTAGATGTACAGAGTGCTGGGCCAGCAATCAGAAAGACCTGAATTCAAATCTGACCTCAGATCCTTACTAGCTGTGTGACCCTAGGCAAGTCACTTAACATCAGTATCCTCAACTGTAAAACCGAGATAACACCTACCTCCTGGGGTTATTGTGAGAATCTAATGAGATAATCTTTGTAAAGCGCTTGGCACATGGCACTGTTATTTATTGTTCAGTCATTTTCAGTCCTGTCTGATTCTCTGTGACCCCGTTTGGGGTTTTCTGGCAAAGAGACTAGAGTGGTTTGCCATTTCCTTCTCTACCTCATTTGACAGATGAAGAAACTGAGGCAGACAGGATTAAGTGACTTGCCCAGGATCACACAGATAGTAAGTGTCTGAGGCTAGATTCAAACTCATAAGGATGGGTCTTCCTGATTCCAAGGCCAATGCTCTATCCAATTTGAACCCTAAGTGCCCTTGGCACATGGTAGATGCTATCTAAATGTTACCTATTATTAGGCCTTCCACGGATGCCTCCTTCTAAGTAAACATGGGATCACTAATGATTGCTCTCTGAGTCTGGCCACTTATCCAACGTTGTTGTTGTTCAGTGGTTCCAGGCGTGTCTGACTCTTTGTGAACCCATTTGGGGTTTTCTTGGCAAAGATACTGGAGTGGTTACCGTTCCCTTCTCCAGTCTCATCCGATGAAGACTACAGCTCACAGCACCTTCCTCTTACCCACCTCTCTCTATATTTTCCCTAAGAATAGCACATGAGACTTTGTCATCTCATAACACAGGTGGTTGAGGGGGAGATGCTAGCAGGTGTTGCTGTGATGGGTTGTTTCCCTTTCCTCCCTATACCCTTGGTCTCTGGAGATTTAATCAGCTGAATTCTGTTAGAACAATTAGCTCCTTTTTAGTTTTGGCTTAGGGACAATGTAATGGCCCCTCAGGTCAATGTGCTATCTTATGGAGTTCATATTGAACAAAGGTTAGGAGTACAATCACAATTGCTCAGAGCCCCCAGTTAGGAAAATTCCTAATGTTGAGAGTGAGGTTTGGTGCTCTGCTTTAATTTAAATTTATGTTGATTTCTAGCTAACCTTTGGCTTCTTGCTAATTGATGCAAAACTTCAGGTTACTATAAATGTGGGTGTGAAGAAAGTAGCAGAACATGTCAGTGTCTGTTAATGGATAGTCCTGGGAAAAGAAGCTGGGAAAGCATCAGGCCTTTTCTTTGAACATCTCTCAGTCCTTGGATAGGTAGGTAGGCCAGTTGCTTCAGCCTGAATCTTCTGCTTTGAGAGGTCTCTGGGGCCAGCGGCCTTTCTCGATCTCTCCCTTCTGGGTGGATGCTCAGCCCTCCTTTCGCTGTTGGCCGCTGGGCTTCCTCTGATTCTTTCCAGCCCAACTTGTTGTTAGGCCGCGCTGGGGGAGCTGATGATTTCTGGGGTTGCTCAGGTGTTCAGGTCCCCACCGCTCAAGTCCCTCAAGGACTGATGCCTGTTTTGAATTCCAGAACACAGCTCGATTCCACCTTCTGATTCAGACTGAGATGGTGACGACTCACTTCTCAGGTCTGAGAGGGGAATGCTTGACCTCACAAACTACAAATCTCCAAGATACCAGTCAATCCTCAAACCTTTATTTCAAAACACTTTTCCAAAATCTAGGTAAATGAGGTCTGCAGCGTTCGGCTGACTCTCTAGGCTAGTAGCAAGGGCAGCTAGGTGGCGCCATGGTGCACAGAGCTCTGCACCTGGAGTCAGGAAGACCAAAGTGTAAATTTGGCCTCAGACACCCTGGGCAAGGGACTTGGCCTGTGTGTCTCAGTTTCTTTATCTGTAAAATGGGGATAATAGTAGTACCTACCTCTTACGGTTGTTATGAGATGATAATTGTAAAGTGCTCTGCACAACGCCTGGCACATAGTAGGTACAATGAAAATGCTAGCTATTCTTAGAAATAATGGTGGTTGCCCTGTCCTAAAAGGGAAATAGGGCAGCTAGGCGGCAAAGTGGACAGAGCACCAGGCCCAAAGTCAGGAAGACCTGAGTTCAAATCTATCCTCAGACACTTACTGGCTGCGTGACCCTGGGCAGGTCACTGAACCCTGTTTGCCTCAGTTTCCTCCTCTGTAAAATGATCTGGAGAAAGAAATGGCAAACTGCTCCAGTGTCTTTGCCAAGAAAACCCCAAACGGGGTCCCAAGGAGTCAGACTCTACTGAAACGACCGCACAACAACACCCCCCACAAAGGGAAACGTTAGTCTGCCCCGAGCCATTCTTGATGAGGCCACGTTGGCTCTTCGTAAGCGCTGCTTCCTTTTCTGGATGCCGGCTATCCATCCTTTTAGTGACACATCCTAGAACTTTCCCAGACGTTGAAGTCCGGTCCACCGGCCTTGAGTTTGCACCCGCTGACCTCTTCATCTTTTATTGGATCGGGACGACTTTTGTCCTTCTCCAATCCTGGGGCACCTCTCCCATTCTCCAGGAGCGTTCAGAGACCACCGACAGTGACTCAGCAATCATATGGATCAGTTCATCAAATTCATCAAATTTATCTCGGGCATCAACTCTCTATTAGCTATATTTCCTCTCTCATTTCCAGGTCAAAAAACCAGAAAGAATGGTAACTCAGCCTCCAGTGACCAAGGCCCAAACCAGCCAGTGCTCCCCACACTGATAAAACCATAGCCTCTTTCCTGGTGCGCACTAAATAATGGAGGAATGCTTGGGAGTAGATGCATAGCATTCATCTGTCTTTCTAGTTTTATTTCTTAATAATGTATTATGGACTCATTTCACATTTCTAATTTATCGTGGCCCATGATAATGGATGGACAACACACAGAGCTGGGACAGACTCTGTGGATGGTCAAAAATGAATAGGAGGAGGAGGAGAGTGGCAGGGGCTGGTTTTCCTTTGGGAAATCATGCTGACCCTAAGCTTTTCCCTTACAACAAAGGTCCATGTTTTTCACATCAACATTCTTCCGATGAGGCCATATGTCTACAGCTCATGGAATAACACCAAATTAAAGTTGTAGGTCGCCCAAAGGGCAATTGGGAAGATGTGGGAAGGCACCAATCTATTTCCATGAAGAGGTAGCATAAAGGAGGTCACTGGGAGATATATGACTGGGGAAAAAGATGGATGCATCATGTATTGAGAGGAAAAGATCACTCACTGCTCCATTAATATATAGGCAATGTCAGGAGTTCTTAACCTTTTTTAGGTGCTGGAAGCCTCTGGCATCTGGTGAAGCCTAGGGACCTCTTCTCAGAACAATATTTTTTGGTGCATAAAATAAAATACATAGAATTACAAAGAAAGCCAATTGCAGTGAGATAGAGCTAGTGACCTATTTTTCGAAACAAGTTCATAGATCCCAGGTTAAGAATCCCTTATCTGGAGCAAGGCTCCAAGCACTTTGGGAGACTCCATCATGAAGGATTTATAAGAGAACATAAAGACAAGCGACTGGCGGGATGGGAAGGCACGGACGGGCTGTGTGATCTGTGTCCCTGCAGGAAATATGCACAACATTCAGATCACAGATCCATTAAAGTTTTGAAATATTGAATTACATGGTGGGAGAGGTGGATCTAATCCTATTTTTCAACAGACAGCTATCTAATTTTCCCAACTGTCTTTATTATATAATCAATCCCCTGCCTGGGGGTTTTGTGATTTTGGTTGTATCAAACACATATCTGCTTTCGCAATTGTTTCTAGTTCATGGTTATCTAAGCTGTTCCACTGATTTTCAAAATTCTATTTGTGCCCAATCCAAGATAGTTCTGACAATAGTGGCTTTCTAGTAATATTCATCATTTTTCTTTATTTTCTGATCATTTGGTTTGCCATATAAATTTTAGTATGACTCCATCTGATTCTGTAATCTCATGAGTAGTTATATTGGCATTTTATTAAATACCAGTGAGAGTCAGCGTGGCAAAGTAGAGAAAGTGCTGGGCAAGGAGCCAGGAGGACCTGGGTTCTAGTTCTGACATGGCCCCAGAAAAGTCATTTGCCTTTCCTGATGCTACAAGCCACTCACTTAAGACTTAAAGTTTCACTGATATAAGAATCTTCTCAATGAAAGAACCCAACACTGGTGAAATCATAGATTCAGTTTTTAAAAAAATAAAAAAAAAAGCATGCTGGGCCTTGTACTGCGTGCTGGGGATTCCAGGACAACAGAAAATAGTCCCTGCCTCCCAGGCAGCAATTCTCTTGGATACTAAAATCAGAGCACATTCGTGCCCATCTCTACCACCACCTGCAGCCCCACTCTACAGTGACCACTGATGCTCTCTGTGCCTGACTATGGTTCGTTTTTGTTGTTATTGTTATTTTCAAGCTAGAAGTTACTTGGAGACTATGTCCTCTAGAGGGCTGGTAACATTCCCAAGTGCCCCTGACCCAGATTAAAATGTGTTGTTGTGCAGTCGTGTCTAACTCTTCATGACCCTGTTTGGGATTTTCTTGGCAAAAATACTAGAGTGCTTTGCCATTTCTTTCTCCAGCTCATTTTACAGACAAGGAAATTGAGGCCCACAGGGTGAAATGATTTGTCTGGGGCCACACAGCTAGTTAAGTGTCTGAGGCTGGATTTGAACTCAGGTCTTCCTAACTCCAGCCTGGCACTCTGTCCACTGTGCCACCTAGCTGCCCAAGATTAAAATATAATTGGGAGATAGTTCATATAAAAAATAAAAATTTAATAGAACATAGATAATATTAATATGTGGTTTCCTAAGTCAATATTCAGCCCACAGGGATCGTCACGCATGATATCATGGCCCCTGTTTCTATTTAAACTTAATATCACTAATGTAGTCCATACCCCTCCTCTTTCAGATAACAAAAATGAAGCCCAGACAGCTCGATTCATTAGTACAAGGTCACATAAGCGGCCTAACCAAATGCTGTGTGCTTCCTACCATGCAGTCTTCAAGATTATCCACAGGCCAACGAAAATGGGAATTGTTGCAACCGCTGACTCTGGTTCTGTTTTACACATGTAGCAGTAACCACCATTCAAGACTCAAAGCTCCCTCTCCCTGGGGCAGAGGGTGGCTCTCTGGACACCATGCTACTATCATATAGTCCTCATCCTGTCTCCCCCATCCTTAAAAAAAAGCCTTGGCTAGATCCTGCCTTAAGATAGTCGTCCTCTCTCTGTCCTCTGTTCCTCAGCCAAATTCTTAGAAGAAGACACTTACATGATGCTCATACTTCCTCTCTTCATGCTCATTCCTCAACTCTCTGCAATGTGGTTTCCAGCTTTGTGACTCAACCGAAACCACTCTCTCCAAGGTCACCAGTGATTCTCCTATCTGCCAATCCGACGGCCTCTTGTTAATCCTCCTCCTTTGGTTCATCTCTGCAGAGTTGGACGCCGTTGATCATTCTCTCCTCTAGGAGTTTTCATGACAATACTTGCCCAGTTCTCCTACCTCTCTGACCATTCCTCGGTTACCATTGCTTTCTTATCGTCCATATCCTAACTCTGGGCGTACCGCAAGGTTCTGCCCTGGGCCCACTTCCCTTCTCTTTCTTTGCTCTCTTATTTGGTGATGTCATTTGCTCCTTTGGGTTTAACTATTTTCTCTGGGCTGATGACCCGAGACAACACGGTGTAGCGAGCTTGGAATCAGGAAGACCTTCCTCAGATGCCTTGCTAGTTTTGTGACCCTAGGCAAGTCACAGCCTCTCTGGGTCGCAGTTTCCTCATCTATAAAATGAGAGGGCTCAACTCAATGACCTCTAAGATCTCTTACAACTCTTAAGTTCTGATCATACGACTTTGGTGAGGTCACGCAGGGAGAAAGTAAGGGAACATGGGATAGACCCTGGCGTCCTGAGAACAAACCCCAAATCTGAAATCATTTTAGAAAGAAATTTATTAGGTTGTTTGGCAGGGGAAAGCAAGCTGGAAAGGAGGTATGACTCCCTCTCATCCAGGCTCTGGAAGGTTTACATTGTATAAGATTTAGACAAAGGTGCCCACGCACAAACCACACGTATGCAGTGAAGCAATTTTGCCAAGGCAACTTGAAAGCAAGGTAAATTGAGACGGATGGCAGTAAAAATAAAATTTGGGTGAAACCAAAACCCAAAGGGAACCCAAAACACAAGCTTGAGCGGACCCCAAACAAGACCCGGGTGTTTGGGGTAGATCCAAGACCTGGGGGAAGGAACCCCAGGTACTTGTAGCCATCTCTGGCATTCCTAGAGAATTACTAAGGTCAGAGCAACACTCTGGGTTCAAACAATCTCCAGTCACATAAAGTTAAGTTCAAACAGTATTAATAAATGAGAAATTAAAACTCACACCTGACTCAGAGACCAGTCACTGAGATTTGCAATTCTGCTGCCATCTTTAACTCCTCATTCTCACTCATCCCATGTCTCCAACCAATGATCAAGTCTGGTTATTTCTACCTCTGTATCTTATTTCACTTCATTCCCCTTTTTTTCACCCACACCCCTACCACCCTATGTAATGTCAAAGGTCTCTTCTAACTATAAAATCCCATTATTCTAAGTTCATGGGTTGCCACAGCCAAAGAGCTCATCACCTCTCATCCAATCTATTGCAATGGCCTCCTTATCAGCCTCCATGCCTCCAGTCTCTTCCCTATTCCAATCCAACCTTCAACCAGCTGCCAAAGTCATCTTCCTAAAGCACAGGTCTGGCCTCATCACTCCTTCATTCCATAAATTTCAATGGTTCCTGTTATCTCTAATCAAATATTAACTATTCTGGTAGATGTGTAAAGCTCTTTACAATCTTGCCCCAATCTACCTTTGCAACCTTATTACATGTGCTGCTCCTCTTTATATTCTCCAGAGTTCAACCACCCCAGTCTTGGTATTGTGCCTCACACATGATGTTCTCCTCTGCCCTATTCATGGACCGTTCCCTCTTCCTCCTTCACTTCTTAGACTACTCAGAGATTCAAACAAGCTCCTACAAAAAGCCTTCTCTGATGTCCTCAGCAGGTCAGTCAGGCCTTCCCACACTGCCAAATCACCTTCAATCGATTTTGACTATATTTTATTTCTTCCTATCCATGTTGTATAAAATGTAAACTTCCTGAGGTCAGGGCCTACCTCACTTTTGGTTTTGTATTCTCAACAGGGCCTGGAGCAAGGCAGGTGTCTAACAGATGCTCATTCGCTGATTAATTGATAGTTTTTTTTTCTGTTTTTGTTGAATTTACTATAAATTTAAAATGCTAAGCGGATTTTACATAGTATAAATTCATAGCTTTGTATGCAAGCCCCCATTTTTGTTGCAATATATGAGGGCATGCTCATTTTACTTGCTGTTTGTTAGTCAATAATACATACAAATTAAGTCTGTTTATGACATCAGTAATGTGATATAGAAGAGAAATAGGACTAGGAGTCAAATAAATTATCTAGGTTCTAGTATTGACTCCATTTGGGTCTCAGTTTCTCCATGTGTAAAATAAAAGAGTTGAAGCAAAAGACTTCCAAGGCTGTTTTCAGTCATGACAATGTATGTTCCTGTAATTTTAACAGGATGCCTACACGGGGTGAGTCTCAAAGGTCATCTAGTCCAACTACCTCTTTTTGTAAATGAGGAAACAGAAACTCAGAGCTACAAGATGACTTTCCAGATGTCGCACAGTGGAGTCAATGACTGTGGTCATTTGACAACCCTGGTAGAGTATCACTATCCCTATTTTACAGATGGGGAAACTGAAGTTCTCAAAGGTTAAAGTGACTTGCCCAAGGTCATGCAGAAAGGAATAGAGCTGAGATTTGAACCCAGGTCATCTGATTAGTAATTCAGTTTTCTTTCAACTGAGATTGGGTTTGGCAAATCTGTGCCTCTTTCTCCAAAAGGACAATTTGGGCTATGTAATGCCTAAGATCTCTTCCAACTGTAAAATTCCATTAAGTCTTTGCCAAAGAACTCATCACCAAGTGACCAGGCTACTCTTGAAACACAACACAAAGTTAATACAGAATTGTAAGTGACATCAACAGGAAAAAATATAGGATCGAATAAGGTGGTCCCATGGACGGAATGGGGGCTGATGAGTGGATAGCTCAAGTCGTCCATTGGCACCCTCTGGACATCAGGAAGGAACAAAGAAAACCTCCACCATACCCTTCTCCAGGTTGCAATTTTAGGAGGACATAGACGAGAGTTTCCCAGGATGGCCAGGCACGGATAGGTTGCAATTTGTATTGCTGGAAGCCAAGACCAAATCCATGAGATCACAGATCCATCTGACTACTGTAAGCCCAGTATATATACTCTCACTTACCAAAACAAGCAAGTGGGCAAATGTAGTCATCAGCATTAGGGAGGCAACAGGCTAATCAAGCAAGGATTTTCCTCTAACCCAAGAACCAACTTACAGAAGATAGAATCAGTAACACGGTGAGAAAAGCTCATAATGATGCAGCTTTAAAGCTATAAAGGACTTCAGGGGTCACCTAATCTGCCACCTCCTCATTTTACTGAGAAAGAACATGATGCACCTACATTGTCTTATTATAGGAAGAGATAAAACAGATTTGAACATGGTCCTCTGGTGCCAAGTACAGCACGGAGCCCAGAATTAGAAGACCTAAGTTTGAATCTTAGATCTTCTGCTTAATAGTGGTGTAACCTTGGGTCATTCCCTTCTTTTTGGGGGCCTCTCTTTCTTCATCAATAAGAATGGACCAGAGTAGATGATCTCAAAGTTCCCTTATAATTTTGACATTTTCAATTCTGATTGCCTAACTATTCTCTGTGGAGTGGCATCAAGGGACTTAGAATCTCAAAATCTGGGTTTGAATTCCACCTCTGACACTAAATAGCTATAGGACCTTTGGGCCATTTACATCTAGAGTGGTGTTTTCAGGTCTGAGTAATACAGTTTAGAAAGGATTGTGATAAGGTGAAAAGTGTCCAGAGAAGGATGACCAGGATGGTGAAAGGTGTTTAAGTCATGTCATACTAGGACCCATGGAACAGTGGTTAGCCCAAAGAAAAACAGATGCAGCTGGGGCATGCTAAGTGTCTTTGCCAAGACAGGGCTTCATTGAGTGGCTGTCACACAGAGAAAGGACTAGATTTGCTCTATTTGGCCCAAGAGAAACAAACGGGGGAAATAGGTGGAAGTTTCAAAGAGGCCAGTTTAAGTTTGCTATGTGAGTCAGTCAACCAGCACATATTAAACATCTACTGTATGCGAGGCAGTGTGCTAAAGGCTGAGGACACAAAGAAAGGCAAAAACAGCCTCTGCCTTCAAAAAGCTCAAAGACTAATCAGGAAGACAACATGCAAACAAATAGGTACAAGCAAGATAGATGCAGAATAAATTGGGGGCCTCAGAGGGAAGGCATCAAGATGAAGAAGGACTGAGAAAGGCTTCGTGCAGAGGTGGGATTTTAGATGAGCCTTGAAGGAAGCCAGGGAAGCTGGAAGGAAGTGATAAGGAGGGAGAGCATTACAGGCATAGGGGAGAGCCAAGGAAAATGCTCAGTCAAGAGACGGAGCCTCTGGTGTGAGGGACAACAAGAGGCCAGGGTCCCTGAATTGTAAAGCACAAGGAAGGAAATAAGAAGTAAGAAGACTGGAAAGGTAGGAATGGTAAGCCTGGTTATAAAAGATTTTCTATTTGATTATAGAAGCCAATTAGGAGGCAACATGAGCAAATCTGCATTTCAGAAAGATCAGTTTCCCAACTGAATGGAGGACAGATTGGAGGGGAGAGAGAGCTAAGGAGGCCCACCAATAGCTATTGTAATAGTCTAGGCAGGAGGTAACCACCCTGGTGACTCCAAGCCTGACACTCTATCCACTACATCACCTAACTGCCCAAACAGGGCCACCTACCTGCTTAGGGACATAGCAAACAATTAATAATGGCAGCTAGGTGGCATAGAATGCCAGACTTGGAGTCAGAAAGACTCATCTTCCTGAGTTCAAATCTAACCTAGCTGTGTCACCCTGGGCAAGTCCCTTCACCCTGTTTGCCTCAGTTTCTTCATCTGCAATATGAGCTGGAGAAGGAAATGATAAACCACTACAGTATCTCTGCCAAGAAAACTCCAAACTGGGTCACAAAGAGTTGGATGAGTCGCCTCAAAAGGTAGTGAATTCTTCATCTCTGGATATCTCCAAACAAAGGGTGCATGACTGCCTGTCTGGTATGTTATAATGAGGATTCCTTTTAAGGTGTGAATTCAACTAGATGGCTGCTGAAGTTCCTTCCAATTATAACATTCCTTTCTTTGGTGGAGTCCCGTCTCTTCTCTGAGTTTCTGTTGCCTCATCTGTAAAATGGGCATGATAATATGTGCGCCATCTACTTCAATCAATCAACAAGCATTGATCAAGGGCTCCGGGCACTGTGCTAGGCACCTGGGGTACAAAGAAAGGCAGAAACAAGCTCTCAAGACTCTTGGGGAGAAAGCGCCTCCCAGACCATGAGGCACTGTTGGGATTATTATTAGTTCTGGTTTCAGCCTTAACCACTTGTCTGGGTAATGAATCCCCTAAGCTAATTCTCCAAAGTGTGCTATAATGCTTCCTTTCATTTTTCCTCAACTCAGCTCTCTCTTTCATTGAGGAGGGCCTCAGCCTTCTGGTATGCTGGGACTGCATGAACAGGACCCACCTCCTTCGGGATTTTGTAGACAACAACCGCATCCCTTCTCCGCTTTCAGAGGAAGCCAGACTGAGCATCTGAAATCATTTCATTCTGGCCTTGATCACTTTAGGTTGCCTTTCCTAGACATTCTCTTTTCAACAATATGCAGAGAAACTTAGAGATTTTCTGAATAACATTTACAATGAAAATAGAATCACGGAATTTGAAAAGATGGAGGAGCCCTCAGAGGCAACCCAGACCAGTCCAGAGCCCAAAAAGCATCCCCCCTACAACATACCTCTCAGGTCTTAAAGTATCAACCTACCAAGTGGGTATAAGAGAAATTACAAGTTTCTGCATTCTGTTTTGAGCATTTGTCAATGCTTATTTGTGAATCTTTGTGTTTTAACATTTCTTATGTGCAGAGAAAATAAATAGCTACCAAATACCTGATTCATATTGTTTACTGAGTACCTTTCTACTTCTTCCCTTTTGGGAAATTCTATGCATGGGCCAAATGTAATCCATAAGTGATGTTTGTCTGGGGTTCCAAGGTGGGGGTATAAAGAGCCAGAGTATAAGAATAGGAACGCATCCATCTCATCTGAGGCCAGCTCCCCTAGGCCTGAACCCAGTCAGTAGGTGTATAGGTCCAGAGCAATAGAGGGCACAGGTAGAGGGCCTGGTACCTGGCCCCTTGGACACTTATTGTTGGACAAGTATTATTAAAGTGAGGCAGCGAATCCTAATGGAAAGAGCTCTGGGGTCATAGGACCTGGTCGTAAATCTCACTTCTGACACTTAGCTACCTTCGACAAGTCATACAACCTCCACAGCCACTATTGCTTCATCTATGAAATGAAGACATTGGACTTGATGGCTTCTGGGTTCTCTAAAGATCACAAGAACCCATTTTACAGATGAGGAAGATGAGACTCTGAGAAGGAAAGAGCAGAATGGTGAAGTTGGTATCAGCTTGGAACTGGTTTCAAATCCTGATTCTTCCACTTCTTTGTAACCTTGTGGCAAGGCACTTCTCTCTAAACCTCACTTTCCTCATCTGAAAAATCAGAGATTTGGATCCTATAGCCTCTAAGGTCTTTTCTAGATCAAAATCTACGATTAGCTTTAAAAGACTTTGCATTTTTCTGGTTTACAAGAACCAAACGCAGAACCTTGGGGAAAACTCATCTCGATCATCCCCAAAACAGACAAGGAACCTGTAAATGTGTGTGTGTGTGTGTGTGTGTGTGTGTGTGTGTGTGTGCATATATATATATACACAGTAAATGGATGGTTAGAGAGATAGGAGAAGTAGCAGGAGAGCAACACTTGAGGCCAAGGCAAAAGAGAGTATGACACAATGGGATTGTCTGCCATTTTGAATTCTCCAGAGAGATCAAGTTGGATGAGAAATGAAAGAAGAAAGTCCATTGGAAGGAAGTCATAAGGGGCCTTTGAGAGAATAGTTTTAGCTTAAGGAGGAGGAGAGAAACCAGATTATGGAAGGAAGGAGAGTCATTAGGTGTAGACAAAATTAGAGATGGCTTTATAAACGTGGGCTAGTTCCATTACTGGACATATGAAGAAAGTCAAAGGCAGAAAAAGGTCCCATATATTCTAAAATATACATAGCAGTACTTTCTTGTGACAGTAAAAAAAACTGCAAATAAAGTGTCCATTATTTGGAAGATGGCTGAACAAATTGTGGTATATGAACATAATAGAATATAAGAAACAACAAATGGGGGAATATTGAGAGAAACATGAGAAGACTTGTATGAACTGATGCAGAGGGGAGAAAGGGAACGATAGACAATACTAGCCATGTAAATGAAACAACAATAAAAGCAGGCAAAGTCTGATCCCTGATCGATTGCGATGACTGGTCTTAGTCCGGGAGATAATGAAAGGTGCTTTTCTCCTTCTGGTAGACAGGTAGGAGACTTGCAGGAGCAGAATGTAGCATGCATTTTCAGACATAGGTGTTATATCCCTTGGCTTTGCTTAACTGTTTTGTTTTCAATTGCAAGGGAAGGCTCTATGTAAAGTGAAGGGAGGGATGGGGTGGATTTATTGGGAATGGCTGCACTACAAAAAAGACATCAACAAAACATAGATAGATAGATAGATAGATAGATAGATAGATAGATAGACAGACAGACAGACAGACAGATAGATAGATAGATAGATAGATAGATAGATAGATAGATAGATAGACAGATAGATAGATGACTGACTGGATGGATGGATGGATGGATGAATTAGATACACAAATGTGAATAATTTTAGGTAGCATCAGTGTTACTATCTTCATTTTACAGATGAAAAAATCTGACTGTCCCTCATGTCTAGCATGTACTCCCTCCTTACCTCTGCCTCTTAGAATCCCTGGTTCCCTTCAAAATTAACCTGAAGATTTTCCTGATCCACCCAGTTGCTAATGTCTTCTACCATAAGTATTTATTTATTTTGTCTAGTCTGCATATATTTTTATAGTACATGATTACTCCCTCCCCCCATTAGGACATAAGCTCCTTGAGGTCAGGGATTGTCTATCTTTCTGCTTGTACTTGTATTCCCAACACTTAGCACAGTGCCTGGCTCTTAGTAAGTGCTCAATAAATGCCTTGTTGGTTTGTTGATTTATTGACTGAGGGTCAGAGAAGTTAAGGAGCTTGTCCAAATTTGCCCAGCTTAGTGAGTGCCAGAGTCAGAATTCTAACCCAGGTCCTTTGGCTCAGAGTTGCTGAGTACCCACTGGGCATATCGAAATCTTCCTCTACTGTCAGACCAACCTCCCCAATAAACACTACTCATTGAAAGCCTCCAATGTACCTCATTACTCTGAGCAGGTTGTGGATGCTAAGCCTCTTGAATTAATTCTCAGCCCTGCTTTGTTGCTGTGCAGGGTGAGTCATAGTCCTTCTCTGGAGTGTCCTACAAAAAGCTGACTAAGAATAGGCCAACACATTTGAAACACCAGAATTTCCTCCTAGTTTATGTTCACGGTTGGCCTCAAGGCACCTGTGGCTATTTTTAGTCTTCTCGCAATCTTTTATTCATTTGACAAATATTTATTGAGTGCCTACTGTGAGAAAGATATCTGATGACCTATGTGAAGGGCAGAGGCCTTTCATCCAGGTCCAGAGATAGCAGATAACTGTCTGGCTACCAAGGACATGTTGCTGTTGGAAGGTTGACCAGCCCATTGTGGGTTGGATCCATGGAGACCTTCATTTGGAAGTCCATCAAGCAAACCCATGAATATTTTCATTGGAAACCAGGGTCTTGAAAATGGGTGCCCTCTTCTTTGTCATCTCTGACCATTGTCCAGAAGAAACACTGACCAGGAGGAGCTAGGAGGCAGATTCTACCAAGGTTAGACCGTACAGAAAAGAACCTCAGAGGGCACATTCCACACCAGATCCAACAATTAGCATGATGTCATGAGAAGGCTTCTTTAAACATCTCATTTCTTGGATGTTAAAATAAATCTTGATTCAGGCCTCACCCTGATCCATGAGGCAAACTCAGGAAAAGAAAGGTAAAAATATTTTGTTTAGCATACTGAGGCAGCAAGGAGTGGGATGTGGCCATCCCAGATTCAAACTGTCCTCTGCTTTAACATAAGGGCAAAAGTATGTTGATCGGCACAAGTTTTCAATAAGGAGATGAGATTAGAGCTGCCTCAGCTCCTCCCTCTACAGTATCATAGATGGGATTTTCAGGGCTCCATCTCCTGCAGGCTGGCCTCACCAAACCCAAAGTCTAAACAAGGTTAAATGTGGGGTCACGCAGACTGCCTCCGCACAAGAAGCCAACTTGGCACAGTCCTCCACTTTGGTGCTAACCATGCTCGTAGTGCACCAACACAATCAGATCTATATTGCTACTCTATCTTCAACTGCATCATCTTTGTTTTCTAATTACTTTATCTTTTCCTATTACATGTAAAAACAATTTTTAACATTCATTTTTCTTCAAATTTTTAAGTTCCAATTTGTCTCTCTCACTCTCTCCCCACCCTCCTCATTGAAAAGCAGCCAATTTGATAATAACTGCATCATCTTAATCTCTGAGGTTTATAACTGGGAACATGGCTTGGGAATCAGTTCCTTACACCAGGAGAGACACTGTAAACAGACACAGCAAGCAATCCCTTTAAAGAAGACTGGAAAAAAATCTACAAATACTTCATCCATGAAAAATTAGGTAGCCACAATGTTAGCCACTCCCATGAAGACTGAGGCTCCTTCCTATCTACCTAGAACTCATTCGAGGCTTGCTGGACTGAGTCCAGTTGGGTAGGAATGCTGTCAAAGGTGACAGGAACCCAGGTGCAGCACTCCTGACCTATGAGAGGGCATGCTCCTCCCCTGTCTGCCAGGTGGAAGTCTAGAGCCTGCCTATTTTGTAAGGGCAAAACACTGAGTGCATGAACCTAGGTTCTATGCTCCTCCACATTGTTGAGGCCAGGGAACCATATGATGAGGTTTAGGGGTTTTCTAAATGCCAAAATACTGACATGCCAGGTCCTGCCCAAATGAATTCGACTCAAGCCTTCTTTCAGCCAAACAGAAAAACAAACTTTATTAAAGATTCACCATATTGGGTAGAGCCTTAGGAAATCTCACCATTTGTGATGCTCGTTTGAACAAGCTGGCCAGATTCAATAGGCTGAGCTCGATTGAATCCGAGCACCTTCTTGGAGGCAAGATGGATCTTATATACAGAAAGAGTGTGGGAGGGAATCTAGGGGTGGTTCTGGGGTGATGGGAGGAGGGGTTTAGGGAGGGTCTTGAGGAGGAGTCTAAGGCAGATCTTTATGAGACTAGGATAACTAGAGGTCAGACTCCAGGAATGGGATTAAAGGTGGGAAATAGCTGAAGGCTACCTGGAGATGACCGAAAATGGAAGGCCAAGGCTAATTAACCCTAGAGAATTGGGCTTAATGATAATTAAAGGCTTATGGCCTCAGGCAAATGCCTTATCAAGTGGGAAGATTCAAGGAGAGTTCAAGGGGGCTCCCAGAGCCTGTACCCCATCAACACTTGTGGCCTCATTGATTAAGACTTGTAAAAACCTATTGGTCCTTTTCAGGAGGACTAGGCTCTGGGTGCCCCATACATGGGTAGTAAGCTGTCCAAGGTGCACTCAGGTTCTCCTTAGTAAAGTGGATAAAGTAGATAGGGTCAGCTAGGTGGTGCCATAGTGCACAGAGCACCCACCCTCGAGTCAGGAAGATTCATCTTACTCAGTTCAAATCTGGCCTCAGATACTTACTAGCTGTGCGCCCCTGAGCTAGTCACTTAATCCTGTTTCCCTCAGTTTCCTTATCTGTAAAATGAGCTGGAAAAGGAAATGGCAAGCCACTCCAGTATCTCTGCCAAGAAACCCCAAATGGGGTCACGAAGAGTCAGGCATTACTGAACACAACTGAAAAAGAACAACCTAGATGGACATACACTGGCTTGGTAAGTATGCACTTGTAGATAGGGCAAGTGTGGCCCCAAGACCAAAAAGATCCCTGCCCATCCTTCAGTGGCCCTGCCAATTTTTGAGAAGCCAAAAGTATGCTTTGTCATTGCACAAAAATAAAATGGGGGCGGGGTGCCTATCCTAAGAGCCTATCGATGCATACCTGGTCCCACAGGAAGAAAACATTCTCTACATATATCTGGTCTCCATGGATAGTCACGTTCTTATACAGTAACATGGTATAGTTACACCCTGTCTACGGTCCCATTACTTGGCTATTTGTCCCATTCTGATCATAACACAGTGAGCATGGCCTTACAACATAGCGGAGTCATAGCTGGGGTGAAAACTGGGAGATGTTACTTATTTTCTTCCATTCAAATGTAAACAATGAGTAACTCTCCCTCCGCTCTTATGTCAGTACAATTAACTTTGTGCTTAGAACCTTGTATTTGAATTTGTAAACAAATAGTCACATAAGCCCTGGATATCCTGTCCCACCAGGGGTATCTCTTCCCCAAGGTTAAAGGAGTATGGATAGCCAACAATTAGTCCAATTAAAGCTGTGATTGGCATTTTGGATCAAGTATACGTAAGTATTGGGCTCCTCTGATCCCCCAACCCCAAAGGCATGATAGGTTACAAGTGAGGGGATAAGGTCTTAATTATGAGGGTCAAATAAACAGGTGAACAAGGGCCACTGATGGGGTTGGGGTCTCTTTTTAGCCAAACTGGGTCCAGGGGCTGATTAGGAGTTGTGTCCTCTGCTAGACTAAGGTCAGTCACATCAGGCTTCACGTGGGAGCAATGTATCCAGGTCACCCATTCAGCAATCTTGGTGGCAGCATGATTAGTCAGCAGGATCTGGAAGAGCTTCTACCCAATGGTCCCATTGGTCCCTAGTGCCCATAGATTTTGGCAGTTCAATAAAGTCAAGCTGTGTTCAAATGATAGGGTAGCCTACTTTCTCCCCCCTTTTGTCACAGTTTCAATCATGGGGAGTTCAACTGTTGACAAGAAAGGCAGCTAGAGCCTACATAATGACCCTCTGCATAAACACTGTGGACAAACCATGACTGGCAAACTTGCATTATAGGGGCCTCCATTCCCAAATTGTTTTCAGTGCAAGAAGTAATGAACAAGCCGAATTACAGTAGGGTGAGTAGAGAAACCCAACAGAGCTATAGCTTTAGTGATGTCAAGTCCATTGGTAGCATCCATGATCTTCACGAGTCTGGCAAGTATCTCTTGTGTAGCACTCAAACAGCTGTACATGAATCAGGGCAGGTTTGTGGAGGTATTTCCTCAATCATCTCCAGGTTCCAGGTCACTTAAGGAAATTCTCTAGCTAATGCTGCTAGAGCCTGCTAAGTGATAAGACAATATAATTTAGTAAAATGTGACGAAACCTAATCAAATAAGCCTTCTAGTTCATGTTCATGTGGTGAAAACCAGTTTCAGACTTATGGATCTAATCCTATTCACAACAGAGCTATGAGAAGAACACCAAATGAGGAACCCATAATTCACCTTAAATTTTGGAAAATTTAATTTTTACATAGGACTTGCTGTTTCAATTGTTACCCAAACCCTGTATCTGATACAGACAATGCCATCAACAGCTGAAGTAAAAAGTTTTAAAAAAAATTCAGAAGGGCTTGACTTGGAAAATGAGCCTTTTGGTTCCTTAATATTATCAAATGCTTAATAATTAATTAATTAATGTTTAATATTATCAAAGGAAAAAAATTATTTAAAGATTTCTTTACAATTATTAATGTGATTTTATATATAAAATCTTTAATCCCATTTTTAGACCTTGTTACTAAAAAATATTCAAAACCTGTATTTCTCATTAAAAACATTTGGAAGCCAAAATTTGATGGAGTAGTAAACTTTGAAAAAGCAACAAGATCAGACTATTAGAAATCCAAGGACTATAAGATAAATCACACACATACATGCACACACACACACACACACACACAATATGTGTGTGTGTATAGATTTATGTATCGATACAGTAGTATATATATGACAGTATATATATATCATATATATTGATATATATATATCAATATATGTATATATACATACACATGAGATACATATGTGTATGTGTGTGTATATCTATCTATCTATCTATATACATATATACATATTTATAGTCCTTGGATTTCTAACAGTCTAATCTTGTTGCTTCCTTAAAGTTTACTGCTCCATCAAATTTTTTAAAACTTTTACATCTTTATCCTATACCTCCCACTTGAGGATATACATGCACACACACACGTGTACATATATCTGTGTATTTATATATGTATGTAAGCATATATACATAATACACACTTAGATGTGTGTATTATGTATATATACATGTGTGTATATGTGTATATATGTATATACACACACACATAATCCTTCTATCATCCTGAAAGAATAAGATACACCAAAGATCTAGTCTTATACATGAATAGATAACTATTAGCAAGGGGACAGCAAGCCTAAGAACTCATTTACTTAGTTGCTTAAGATATGGAGTCAACCACAAATTCAGGTTAAAAATAGTAAGAGCTTTCATGTTTGTATCCTATTATAGTAATTCAGATTTTTAGTGTTAATCTATTAATCAACAGATTTAATATTACAAGAACAAAAATTTCCCCTGTTTGTCCTCCCCAATTATAGAAATTTGCTCTGAAAGTGAAAAGGATAGACATGGTTATGACAATATCAAGACTGTCCCTTCAAGGGCACTGACTGATCTGATATAAGCCACAACAGGGGAAAAACTCCCTTAGATATGTTTGATTCTAGGCAAGAGCCATAATTAACAGCCAATTATGTAGCAAAGTTCCACATTATTCACAGGGTATTATAGCCAGGCTTAGAATTAACCAAGTGGGGAAGTTGTCTTTTTCCGAAAGGAAATGGCACAATGGGGAAACTGAGTCAAGAGGCTCCTACCTTTGCCTATGCAAGGTCATCCCCTCAACTCTCCCAGGCATAGACACCCACTTCTAGCAGTTCCCAGACTGCACTCCCTTTGGGTAGCACATGGTATTACCTTAAATGGTAAACTATTGACAATTCAGACAAGCATACTTGAAATCAAAACTCAGAAAAACATCAAATTATAGTCCCAAAAAATTTTACCTCAAATAGAAAAATTTCACGAATCACAGCTTAGGATAGATTTTATTATTACCTTTCTTATGTTCCAATAATAGTTAACAATGAGCACATATAAAGACATCTAATTTATTCTTCATTTGTAAATTAAGAATAATTACAATATGGAGTTTCATACATACAGTGAATACATCATAGTTGACTCAAAACCACAGAAGAATGCTGACTACAGTGAGTCTCTGATCTGTATTGCCTATTAACTTCTAAGGCAAAAATGAAATCTTTGAATCTAAGGCCTATTTGGTACCAAATTAGCTAAAAGATGTAACTTTAATGCATACCATTCATCAACAGCTACAATTTCATAATTTTTATAAAAGATGGTCAAATAATCTCAGATAAAACATACTCTTTACTGTAAGCAAACCTACAAGTCCCCATACACACACTTTGCCTGGGAGTGGTCCTAGTTTCTCAAACTTCAGTACTTTAGCATTTAACAACATGCTGTCAGGGGGACTTATAGGACTTTATAACCTAGGCAGAATAGAAAATCCTAAAGACTTCACAGACAAGGATGACTTAAGAGGTTTTTGCTACCCCCTTGTTTTAACAATCCAGCTAGCAGCTGCTGTGGGGGTGTAAAACCAACAACAACCAGCTCACAGAACGCTGCAAGCCCAGCTTCTTTTGATCTGCTTTACTAAGGAAAGCAATGTTAAGGCGTTTACAATCTTACTTTAATCCAGCATACAAATATCATTCACTCAGCTCAGGGGAAAAAGTCAGCACCCTGAACTTCAGAGCAAATACAAACAAATTACAAACATACATTTATAAACAGACCAAATACAATTCATAGTTACCAGCATCTGAGTTCAGCCGAGAGCTCTACAACAGCTGGCTCAGAGTCACACGTCATCACTGCTGCAGCTCAGAGCTCCAAAAAAGGAAAGCCAACCCCTGGTTTTATATATCTTGTTCAGGGTCAAAGGTGAAGCACACATGTGACTCACCCACGTGACCTAAAATCGTCACAAAAATGCAACTTAAACCCACATGGTCTAAAAGCCTCTGATGTCACAAACATGTCACTCAAACCCATGTAAACTAGTCTTTCCCTTGAGGCAAGGAGGTCACCAAAGACTCCTAATTTAATCAAGGACACAAAGGCCAAACTCTTCAATGGCACTTGTTTGAATAAGTGCTAAGAGCCCATCTTGATTCCCAATACACCCCTAAACAATAAGTTGTTATTGTTAATACCCATTTTAAAGCCAAATATTCCCAATTAAATATTTAACAATGCTGAAATTTTTTGACCACACTCTTTAAATAGCTCAGTTCAAATCTAACAGCATCCAGATTAAAACAGAAGTTGCTTTTCTAACGATACAATGGTTGCTATTTGTCCTTCATTTCAAAGAGGACCAATGATATCACAAGGGTGATGTGTTGACTTGCATGTGAGTTAGATTTAAGTGAGGCAGAGTAGCTCAAAGTTGTCAGCCTCACTCTCTCTTCCTGAGTCACCAAAGAACAAGCTTGACAATGACCTGGGATACAGTGGATGACATCTGACCAAGCTCTAAGTGTTCTACAGCACCTGCTTCAGCTGCCTTCATGGCCATTGGAAAAAAATGTTCTCATCTGACTATTCTGCCTGGAGAAGTCGTCACGTGCTTGGAATAAACACTCACCCACCCTCAACTCACCAATGGGTTTGAGACCCCTCGGTTCCTTCAACCTGGTTTGGTTCATCTGCCAAAATGTTTTACCTGGGTGTGGCTGTGGTGCATGCTGCAGCTTCTTGGAGCCACAAGTGAGGGTTGGGTGACAGCTGGACACCAAAGGTGGATGAGTGGCCCTAAAAAGGACTTGGCTGCCCTCACACCAGAGGTGCTAGTCCTCAGTGAACACCCCATACACCCCGGGAGATGGGATTAGTGTACATGCACAATGATATTTCTGGATCGTCATCTCCTGCAGTCTGGCTGTGAACATACCCAAAACTTAAGCAAGATTTTAAACATGGGGTCACTCACACTGACTTTGCACAAGTGACTGACTTTGCACAAGGGAACCTGGGTATGAATACTGGCTCCAGCACATTTTATTGGCAGAGTGGCTCTGGCAGGCAGAACTCTACAGTGTAATGGAATTGAAAACAAAACCCAGGCTCAAATCTCACCTCTGCCTCCTACTTACCAAGTGGGGTAAAAGATAAAGTGTTGGACTTGGAGTCTGTATTAGTAATTAAGGTGGGTCTTTTTTTTTTTTTTACTGTTTTAGAATGCTAAATTAATTAAGTGCCTTGATTAAGTCTTACTAGGTGCAAAGCTTCAGCCAGGCACCCTTTTGCTAACTAGGTGTAAACCCCAGGCTCACACCTTTTTGCTGATTAGGTATGAATCCTTCAGGCCCTGAACAGGATATAAAAACTCAGAGGCTAGCATTTTGTTTGGGGGTTCTCACTCATTGGAAGAGTGTCAGTGTGGAGACTCTGGGTAGCCGTTAAGGAGCCCCCCCACTTTGAAGAACCCCAAATGTTTGGTTTGAGGGCTCCCACTCACTAGAAGAGTGGCACGTGACTCTGGGCAAGCCATTGTGACTGCCCCCTGGCTTTGCTAACCCAGATGTTGGTCTATATTTGGTCTGTTTATAATATATGTTTGTAATTTGTTTGTATTTGCTCTGAAGTTCAGGTTGCTGGCTTTTCCTCCTGAACTAAGTGAATGATATTTGTATGTGCGATTAAAGTGAGATTGTTAACCCCTTAAAGTTGCTTTCCTTAGTAAATCAGATCAAAGAACCTGTGCTGGCAACTCTTATTGGTGGTCTTTGGGTCTTACACAGCCACAGTAGCTGCTAGCAGATTGTTACTACAGAGTCCAGAAGATCTGAGTTTGAATCCTGCCTCCCATAGTCACTAGTTGTGTGACCCTGAGCCTCTCTGAGCTTCAATTTTCTCATCTATAAAATGGAGGGGTGATAACAGTGCCTCCTTCAAAGAGTTGTTGCAAATGAGATAACACACACAACACACTTTGTTTGGAAACCTTAACATGCTGCAGTTATTATTATTGCATGACCCTGAACAAGTCACTTAACCTTTCTAGGCCCCAGTTTCTTCATCTAAAAAATGCATGGATTGGTCAAAGTGTCCTAAGGTCTCTTCCATTTCTAAATTTATGATCCTATAATTGCTGGGTCTCAGTTTCCCCAATGTAAAATGAGAAAGCTTTCCTACTTAACTCAGATTCTCAAAGGGATCTGTGAATTGAGCTCTTTGAGGACAGGGACATGCTTTTGCTTTCTTAGTACAATGTCTGGCACATGTTAGTTACTTAATAAATATTTGTCAATTGACTGGATATTCCTTCCAGCCAGGCAGATCATAACCACCCATGCCTGGCTACCCTGTGCAACCCATATGTTTAATGCCAGTCTCTTGTCAGTGGGAATCTCAGAAGGTCTTGAAAATGGATGTCTCAAATTTGGATGTCCCCAGATTTTTAAAAAATGAATGTTTAAAATATTTAATATGATTTAATTTTTCAAAAAGCAAAACAAATAAACTATATCGTGATCTTTGCACTTTATGAAAGCAAGAAGAAAAAAGTTAAGAAAAGAAAGGAAATGGATATCTCCCAGAGGGTGACAAAGAGGCACAGGGTGGGTATAAATTGGCTACAGTCTATGAAAACAGGGAATTCTCATTTATTACTACAAATAATTTGTGTTATGTGTATGCTTTGGAGGCATGATTCTTAGTCCCTGGGATGCCCAAGGCACCATTATCTACACATTGCTTATGCATACATGACCTTTCTGACCCTTCTTTTTAGACAGGCAGTTTGGCAGAGGGGCTGGTGTTCTGGACTCAGGAAGAACACGGGTTCAAACCCCATTGTTGACAATTAGCTGCACAGCCATGGTAAGTGATAACACCTCTCTCAGCTTCAGATTCATAGGATCCTTGGGATTTAGAGGGAAACAAGACCAACCCTTTCACTTGACACATGCCCAGAATCACCTAACTAGTAGGTATGTAAGACAGGATTTGAACCCAGGTCTTTGAGAGTCCAAGACGATGAGCCGGTGATTTTCGGTACTACTCGTGGTAGAAGAAGAAGGGGTTTCTACTCAGTGGGCCCCCTTGGATACAGTCCCTCCAGGTGACAAGATGTGATCTCATTAAGGGGTAGAGAAGGACGACATTCTCTACCAATGTAATGGCAGTGGAGAGGGTACTCGACTAGCTAGGCTTGCGCTAGGCTCCCTGACTGCCTTTGCTTCTCTTATGGGTTTTCTTCCTTTAGGCCTTTCCCAGTTTCCTCAGCTGCCAATGCTGACCCCTCTACGGCTGCGTTCCATCTTTTGTGTGCTTAACTTGTTTATTCTGGTTTATTGGTGTCGTCTCTCCCATTAAAATATAAACTCGTTGAGAGCAGGGACTGTTTTTGTTCTGCCCTTGAATCCCCAGGATTTGATGCCTGGTACAAGGTAAGTACTTCAGATGCTTACTAGCCGTGTAACCTCGGGCAAGTCATTTAACCGTGTTTACCTCAGTTTCCTCTACTGGAAAATCAAGACAATAACATTGCCTTCCTTCTAAGTTGTTGTGAGGATCTAATGAGGTAACATCTGTAAAGCACTTTGCCCAGGGTCTGGCATATAGTAGGTGCTACATAAATGTTAACTATTATTATTAATGTAGCATCGACCTTGTCAACATCAGGTGTGAGGCGGGGTGAGGATTATGTCCCCTGGTGCAATTGTGGCTGATGGCGGGGAAATGCCTGCATTGGAGGATTCAACCACCACCAGGAGAGAGGTCACCAGAAAACAAAAAAATCAAGGTTGGAAGTGTGATCAGACGATGTCTAGTGCAGAAATGCAAAATGGCTAATTAGCAGAATTGCTAAGCTGCATTGTGCCTTGATGAGGTTTATCTCGCAGCCTGCTAACATATTGCAGCAGTACTCACAAGCAAAGGACTGATCCTAATCATTCCGTAATGCAGGCTGTGTTATTTGATGCTGAGTATTCTTTTTTCTGCATGGGAATAAACATACATGGGTACACTGGGTAACTTTTTTTTTTTTACTTTCCTCTTTTCTGGGAAACTCTTTCGACTTTGAGCCCTAACTATTATTATTGTACTATATAATTAGTAACTTTCCCCAGGATGCTGGAATGAAGGCGATGAGCCAATGAATGTGGGAACTAGGGAGACTGCCTCCCCTATGGAGCAGTCAGGTTTCCCTTAGCAATGAAACTGATACACAATCACATGGCTGGGCTACCAGAGAGTGGGTCAGGTCACCAGTCCTGGGTGTCACAACCAGCTGGTAACCTCAAGCTACTCTTATGCTAAATAAGCATTTCTTTTGTGTGGAGGAAATAAATAGCTGTCCTATTCCTGGTCTACACTGTACATTGAGAACCTTTCTCCTCTCTTTTTTGGGGAGAACCTACACTTAAACCAAATCTAAGTTTTCTTTAAGTGATTTTTTTCTGGGACTCTGGGGTATGGGCATAAAGAGCCAGAGCCAAGAAGAAAGAGCCTGGGGCCTTCTCTTTAGAAGTCAGGTTCCCCCAGGTTTGAAGTCGATCATACAAGAGCCCAGAGCTAAGCTGCCCTTTAGTGAAAGAGGGTGACCTACAGCCCCCTGGGCTACTTGCTACACTTTCGTTTAAACAATGGGAAGAAATGCCTTCGCAATACCACCTCAAAGCCAAAAAGGATAAAGGAAAGGTAATGAGGAGTCATTTGTGGGCAGAGAAGAGCTTTGGTACTTCTGAACTTGAGAAAGCCCGACCACTTTGGAACCAATGCTTCAGAAATCTAAGAAAGGATTCGTGCTGAAGATGGAAGGCTAGAACAGTGAGCAATCTCTTCGAGCTTGTCTGTGTGGGACCGTGTGCTTATTTGCCAGTCAATGTCACCTGAATCGTGAAAAGAGAATGATATATATGCCTGCCCTTTTCTTCTGTTTCCTTGACATGCATTTCAAGACTATAAGGAATAGTTCACAGAACCCAAGCAGCCCGGAAGCTCCTCACCATTGCCACAAGCCCCAGTGGTTTATCAGTGTCACTAAAAGCTCCAGATGGATTTTCAACCCTGTTCACAGAAAATGTCTGTGGGTTTGGCTCCGGAATCCATGACCACAGCCCACTCACCACTCAGTGAGTTAAACCAGCCCCATGAGAAGACGAGATAAGACAGGGCCTATCAGATTTTCATGGTGTACTGGAAAGAGGGCTGGACTGAGATCAGCAGAATCTGGGTTCAAATCCTATCTTAGACACTTAGCTATGTGACCATGGGGAAGTTCTTTGGGTTTTTTTTTTTCATGTATAAGATGGAGATAACGGTAACACCTTGCTGATTACTGATTTGAACTTAGGTGGAGGACTCTGGGTACAGAATGTTGGGACAATCCAATGAAAATGGAAAGTGTTTTGCAAACTGTAAACCAGTACACAAATGTCAGCTATTATTATTCCTGCGCTCTCACTGGATGCCCAGGGCTGGCTCACCAGTTGCTCCAATCCTGGCACCAAACAAAGGAACAAGCAAGTAAGAGACTACAGCAGACAAGCGGGGTAGGTTATTTTCAGCTGTCATGGAAAATGCTTCTGAACTTGAATGTCAGGGAACTGGATCATTATTACAAGGCTGGTATGCTCCTGCCAGAACGGTGCACGTTTGTTCACAGGCTTCAAAATGAGAAGAGAAAGCTTGGGGGTTGGGGGGGTGCGGGAGGGTGAATCTTCTTAGCATTAGCAGGCTGTGTGCAGAGCTGTCTGTCACTGCACGCACACACATGGCACGCGCGCACACACACACACACGCACAGGTCATGAAATTCATTAGAACCACCAACCTGTAAGAT
This sequence comes from Trichosurus vulpecula, assembly GCF_011100635.1. Classification (NCBI taxonomy): domain Eukaryota; kingdom Metazoa; phylum Chordata; class Mammalia; order Diprotodontia; family Phalangeridae; genus Trichosurus; species Trichosurus vulpecula. Next base: position 427,962,874 of record NC_050575.1, on the reverse strand, counting down.
TCTAAGTCAAGAATAACATTTAGCAAATGGCACAATGATGTAGGTGGGAAAGATCTGAGAACAGAGAACAGAAGAGAGAGCATGACAGCTAAGTTGCTTGGCAGCTATGTCACAGAATGACCTTTTTTGACTCAAGTAAGGCCCTCTAACTTACGGCAAAGTCACCCATCTACAGAACAGAAGTGAGGGTGTCACAGTCTTTCCAAGCCGGAAGGAATCACAGAGAAGCCACACCAATCCTTCCCTGTCATCATGACCTGGGGCAGCTTTTTCAAAAGGTATGATGGTGCTGGGAGGGTTTATACAAGTCCTGGGACTTCCTCAATGGAAAAATTCCCAGTGGGTTTTCTGCCAATGAGGGTCTGAATGTGCTCTGGAACTCTGAGTCTTAGTGGCCTGGTCCCCAGAGAACTGAAGAGACACCCTTAATGTCACATAGATGGTCTGTGGTCGAGGCAGGATTTGGACCCGGACCTTCCTAGTTCTGGAGCCAGCTCTTGATCTACTACCCCATCATGATGACAATGATGATGATAACAGCACTTATAAAGCACCTACTACGTGCCAGATACTGTGCCAGGTGCTTTACAAATATCTCACTTGGTCCTCACCACCACCCTGGCAGTCTGGCACTAACAGTATCTCTATTCCGCAGATGAGAAGACTGTGGCAAACGGAGGTTAAGTGACTTGCCCAGGCTCACACAGTTAGTAAATGTCTGAGGCTGGATTTAAACTCAGGTCTTCCATGACTCCAGGCCCAGCATTCTATCCATTGCTGAGCCGCCTAGCTGCCTATTTAAAATAAATGTCATTATTACAGGGGGCAGCGAAGCAGCGCAGTAGATAATGTTGGACATGGATGCAGAAGACCGGAGTTCAAATCCAGACTCGGAACCATAACAGCTGTGTGAGCCTGACCAAGTCCCTTCACTTCCATTCGCTTCAATTTCTTCATCCGTAAAATCGGGATAATATTAGCACCTACTTTCCAGGGTTGCAGTAAGGGCCAAATGAGATAACGATTGTAAAAAGCTTTGCAAAGTATAATTGTGGTTCGATTATTTCAGTCATGTCAGACTCTTCGTGACCCCATTTGGGGTTTTCTTGGCAGAAACACTGGAGCGGTTTGCCATTTACTTTCCAGCTTATTTTACGGATAAGGAAACTGAGGCATTCAGGGTGATGTGACTTGCCCAGCGTCACACAGCTAGTAAGTGTCCACGATCAGATTTGATCTCAGGTCTTCCTGATTCCAAGGCTGGTGCTCTATCCATTGCACCACCTAGCTGCAATATTGCAAGCCTTAAAGTGCCAAATAAAGGCTAGCCGTTATTACATCACAGTAATTTTGGGATATAACCCCCCCCCCATCCTACTCACCCAATCCAAGAAAGAAACGAGGAAAAAGAGTTCATCGAACCCAACCTGACAGTGACCACCATCTGACAGTGTAAGCAGTGTGTCGCACCCATAGTCCCCTCCTTCAATTCAAGTCCACAAGCATCAAGTGCCTATTATGCTTTAGGCATTGGGCATATAAAGGTAAAAATGAAGCAGCCCCTGCCCTCAAGGTTCTTACATTTTACTGGCAGGAAACAACACACACGCAAAGAAGTCCTTACAAAATGAATGCCTCCAAAATACAAAGTAATTTCTGAATAGGAGGGCACTAACTCCACATATCCTTTCCCCATTGTGACTTTCCCCATCGTGGTTTCAATACATTGCAGGTCGGCATGAGAAATGACATGGGAATTTGGGGGGAGTTTTGCGGAAGCCACAGACAACGGGTGAAGGCCAGCACAGGTCACAGAAAAAGTTTAGAAATTCAGAAATGCATAAAGTATATGCATAATACAAGTATAATTTCAATATATTTTATCCTATAATACCATCATAACTCAGACTTCTCTGATACAAAGAGAGGGCCAAAAAATTTTACATGGATTTTTCAGATGGAGCGCATGCTCCTAAGTCCCTCGATGTGGAGGAGATAACTGTATTGGGGAATGAGGAGAGGCCTCCCGGAGAAGCTGCCAACATCAGATGGATCTGTTTGTTCTTTGAAGGGGAAGAGAAGAGGGGAGAACATTCCAGGAATGAGGAACAGCCTGCGAGAGAGAGTGCTATGTGTGAGGAATAGTAAGAAGGTCAGTTTGGTTGGACCACAGAAACTATGAATGGGGGAAAAAAGTATGAAATGAGCCTGGAAAGATCAGCTGGAAGCTCATTGGGAAAGTCTTTCACTACCCAACAAAGGTGTTCCTGGGGGTAATAGGGAGCCACTGGAGTTCACGAAGCAGGAGAGTGACACAGTTGTAACAACACTTTAAGAAAACACTTTGGCAGCTGCATGAAGGATGTATTAGAGGTGAGGAAGAAACAATTAGAAGGCTCTGAATAAAAGGGAGGTGGCCGTGTGAGCACTTCCTCATCTTGATTCCACGGCCAAGATGGGTCATTAAAATGACTCCACACTGGGCTTCATTTTTGTCCTTTTCCTGCTTATGTTGGCGCAGTCATGGTGCAGAAGGTCCTCCTGGTTCTGCTCACGTTACTCTGCCTCAGTTTCCAGAAGCCTAAGGCTGCTCTGGCCTACTTGGGGCAGCGGGGTGCTGGGCAAGAATGGATAGCTCCACAAAGTCCTGCTAGTCTAGGGGAAATGATTTTTTGGTTTAAGATGAGCTCTTGAATGCTCTCCCTTCATGGAGAAGGAATGTCCCAGTCTATACATCCCAGACTTGATGCCCCTCCCAACCAATCCCACTTCTACAAAGATAACATATAGCAAATAACAAATAAACCCACTTAAACAAACCAATAGCAAACAAAAATTAGAAAATGTATATATATAATATACATATACATATGTATATATATATATGTATATATGAGGATATGCGCCAGACAATACACAGAGTGAATGAGTTCTCCCATGACTTAATCTCAAGAGAGATCCAAGATAAGATCCAAGGAGAAATTCCTTGGGGTCTCTAGTGCAGTAAGCTGGGGATAGACATGATTAAAGTTTCTTCACACATCTGCCAGCTTAGCTACACATCGGTTTCTTCCCAGAGTCTTTCTAGCCCCTCTAAGACCACTCCCTGAAGAGATGCTGGAACCTTGTGTCTTCTGTCTTAAAGCTGGAAGTCAGAAGACAAAGAGCTTCCTTCCCTCAAGACTTTACCAATCCCCACATCAAGAAGGCATGGATCAGGAAATAATCCCCATCAATGAAGAGAGTCTAGTGCAGCTGCACTTTGAGGGTCAGATTAAACATATTCTATTGGGGGAAATGCCAGTATTTGATCCAAGAGGTAATAGGAAGCCAATGGAGTCTATTGGGTGTGGTGGGGAGAGAGGGGAAAGGCGGGGGTGGGGGGGAACAAAGCTAAGATTTAGGAAAATCATTTTGGTGTACAACTGGGTCTTTTAACTCTAAATGTGTTACACAAAATTCATTTAGAACAGATAAAACATACCCTCAGATCAGGGAACTGGAGTCCGTGAACTTGTTGGTTTTTAAAAATATTTGGACAACTGCATTTCAATATAATTGGTTTCCTTTGCAATCCTATATATTTTATTCTATGCATTAAAAATTTTTTTTCTGAGAAGAGGTCCATAAGCTTCACCAGATAACCAAAGGTATCCAGGGGCCTTAGAGGAGAAAATAAGTTTAAGTAACTTGGCTCAGAAAGCCTAAGGGACATGCCCATGGTCAGGGGAAGCTAGGCGGCAAAGTGGGTAACAGCACTGTGCCTGGAGTCAGGAAGACCTGAGTGCAAATCCAGCCTCAGATACTTACTGGCTCTGTGGTCCTGGACAAGTCACTTAACCTCTGTCTGCCTCAGTTTCCCCATCTGTAAAATGGGTGTAAGAATAGCACCTGCCTCCCAGGGTTATTGTGAAAATTAAGTGAAATAATGTTTGTAAAGTGCTTAGCACAGAGCCTGGCATATAGTAGGCACTCTATAAATGCTAGTTATCACCATCATTATCATTTTACCTTGTATGCGTTACTTCTGTCCACGTCTTATACCCCTACTATATTGTAGTAGGGATCATCTCTGTATATCTCTGTATATCTCACAATGCCTAACAGAATTCCTGGCGTATAGTCGACCCTTAATAAATGCAGAGAGAAGAGTATGAGATTGAGAGTTAAAACACCCAAACCAAATATCAGTTTTTCCACCTGCTGCCTATTTGGCCTAAAGAAATCACTTTGCCTCTTAGGACTCAGTTTCCTTCTCTGTAAAATGAGGCAGTTGGACCAGCTGGCCTGTAAGATCCCTTCCTGTTGTAGATCCTATGGTTCTAAGTGTTCATTCAGTTGAATTCTCAAGTCCTTTCGCTTTGTTGGTATACCAGCTGGCAACCCCTAACCTTGTCAAAGGACCCCACATGCTCATGTTCCAAAGTTGAGATCAACCCTGTGGGCGTGTACAGGTGGCTTCCGGAGTTGGCATAGCCTGAGAAGAGAGAGCCTGGCTGGGATCCAGACTTGCCACTCAGCCAAAGATCTCCTCCATTCTTCTCCACAGCTCCCTCAGAAATGCCCATCAGGCCCTGCTTTCTCCCCCACAAAGGGAGTCTCAGGAAGAGTCTGACATTTGCCAACCTGCCATGATGGGTACACTTTTCTCAAAGAGTCTTCAGAAAGTAGAACTGCTAAGAACTTCAGATCATACCCAACTCAAACCCTCATCTCACAAATAGGGGCTAGTGACTACATAGACATTAGGAGCCAGGACTCTGGGTGTTTGCCAGACTCTGGTCTCCCCGCTTCACTATCCTGGCTTCCTCCTCCCTTCAGTTCTGGAAGTCATATTTCTGTCCCTGTAAAAAAGCTTGTAATGGCAAGCAGGGTGGGACTTTTCACTGTTTTTTCTTTTGGAGTGCTTCTCAGCACTAAGGCGATCAAGTGCCTTTGACTGAGTCTTTGATTGAATCAAGAGTATTTGATGACCAGCCTAAGTCACATGAGTTTGAGTCACATGGTTGTGACACCCTCCGTGCGTTGACCTTGAAGAAGTGTATATATACTCTGAGGTTAGCATTTTGTTTTGGGGCTCACTCATTGGAAAAGTGTTCATGTGATTTAGCCAAACAAGACTCTGGGTAGCCATTAAGGAGCCCCCCGGCTTTGAAAACCTAGATGTTGGTGCTTCTCTCTCTGGTAACTATGTATGTATTGCTATGGATAGACAGTTAGAAGCCCTGTCTGCTGATTTGCGTTATTTACTTTGTTTATATAATTTCTGCTTGTAATTCCTGCTTGTAATTTCTGTCTATATTCTCTCTGAAGTTCACAGTGCCAACTTTTTCCCCTGAACTAAGTAAATGATGTATATGTTTAATTAAAGTTAGATCGCAAACCTTTAAAGTTGCTGTCCCTAGAAAAGAAGATCAAAGAATCTGTGTTAGCAGCCCTCCTGTGTGCTGGTGTTTTTGGCCTCATACCTCCAAAGCAGCTGCAAGCAGTGTTGTTCTTACAGAGCCGAACTCTCCTTCTTAAATAGGTTAAGTGGCTGAAGGATATGAACAATTTTCAAAAGAATTTCAAAATATTAACAACCATATTTTAAACGCTTAAGACCAAAGATAATAAAAGCAATAAAAATCAGAACAACCTTGGGGTTTCACTTCACAGACAGCAAATTCACAGAGATGGGGATAGCAAGTTGTGGGGGAGGGGGAGACTGTGGAAAGATGAACACACTAACACCCTATGAAAGAATTGGGAATTGGTCCAAGCACTCTGGAAAACCAGTGAGAATTTCTTAAGACAAATCACTAAACTGTATCCTTGTGGACAGAGCTACAACTAGGGATCCTGGCACCTGGGGTCAATTCAGTTTAGGGCAGGACAGTTCAAACATGAGTACAGTTATCCTAGGAGAGAAGAACCCTGGGGAATTCAGTCCTGAGGTCACAAAGAGGTTAGGCAGGCGGGGGGAAGGAGAGTGAATGTAAACAGAAGAAGGAGATAGAAGGAGAGGGAGAGAAAGGAAAAGAGAGAGGGGAAAAGAAAGGAAGAGAAGGTTAAGAGAGGAAGGGATAGGGAGAGGAGAGGAGGAAAGAAGTAGCCCCAAGAAAGGAGAGATGGAACTCAGGGACAACATGAGAAAGAAGTGTTTCCCTCAAATGTTGACATCCTGGGACAAAATTCTAGTTGTTCCTTTCTAGTTACAGCTCCATACTCCATTCACCCCACCCCACCCCAGATCAGCATGGATGGGGTCTGTCAATATATTTCAGATCCAAAAGGGGTCTGTGGCCAAGTTAGCATAGAAAACACTCTCATATACAAACTCTAAACTCGGGTTTAGACTGAGTGGCCTATTAAGAAGTCAAATTAATGCAATGACTAACCTGCCTGCCTTGTGACCCAAGATGCAGAATGAGACATACATTTTTTAGATGTGGCCAATGTGGGAATTTGTTCTATTTATTTATTACACGTGTTTTGTTTTTCTTTCTTTTTTTTTAGTGGATGGCGGAGGAAGTGAGAGAAAGAGAAGATAAATGCTTATTGATTGAAAACAACATATACACACACATATATAAAACAACTAGGAAATGTCTGAAGCTAGATTTGAAGTCAGGTCTTTCTGACTCCAAGCCGAGCACTCTATCTACTGCACCACTCAGACACTTCTATGTGCTTCCTTTTGATAAGACTTGTCTTGAAATCTTCATATGCCACGATCTTGAAGCCCTTCACCAACTGATTGGCCTCCCTAGATATCCTTCATATTATTGTAGCAGAGGGAGATTTGATAGATTGGGGTCCTCTGATTTCCCCAGACACTCCATAAAAAATGTCCATCTTTAAGTGTCAACATGGCACCCCAGGTAACTGTCGGCCCATATGACTGGACTCCAGGCCTCTCTTAATGAGGCCTGAGACTTTATCAGTTTTCTTGGCTGCCAAATCATGTTGTTGAGTTATATTGATCTTGGTGTCAACCAAAACTCCCAGATCTCCCTTCAGTGAACTGTGGCGTAGCCAGCCCTCCTCCATCTTGTGTTCATGCAGAGGATCTTTTGACCCCAAGTATAAGACTTTACATTTTATCTCCATTGGATTTCCATCTCTAGGACCAAAAGTCAGTCCCCCATAGATAAGGAACAAGCAGTTCTCAAAAGAAGAATTGCAAAGTACGAATAACCATGTGATAGAAGGTTCTGGATAATTAATAATAAAAGAAATTCACATTAAACCACCCAGTGTGTTCACTGCCCAGCAAATTGGGAAAGATGACAAAAGATGGGAGTGGTCAAGGGTGGAGGGGTTATTAATGATAGAGACCAGCCTTATGCCATCTATAAATCTGACAAACATGACATCTCTGCTTATATCCATGTCATTGATAAAATATTAAATACAGGACCAGGTACAGAATACTGTGGCATTCTACTGGAGACTCCCTTCTAAATAGACGTTGAACCGCTAATGACTGCTCTTTGGGTCCAGGCATTAAATTAGTTCCAAATCCCCCTAACTGTAGAATTGTATATAGCCCCAATCTTTCCCACAAGAATAGTATGGGAAATTGGTCAAATGCTTTGCCAAAATCCTGAGGCCTTCTCCTCCGATTGGTCAGTTTCTCCCAAAGAAAGTGCCCATGTTCAGACTTTTTGTGACATGGCCCACTTGGGTACCTTCTCCCTCCTCTTCCCCTCCGCTCTCCATTTTTCAGCTTCCTTTTATGTTTTGTCTTCCCCATTAGAAGCTAAGCTCCTTGAGGGCTAGGACTATCTTTCTTTTTAACTTTCTTTGTATCCCCAGCGCTTACGCTTTGTTGCTGTTCTCCTGGTATTTGGTCACGTCCAGCTCTCCATGGTGGTTTCTTGGCAAAGATACTAGAGTGGTTTACCATTTCCGACTCCAGAGTGTTCCCATTTTACAGATGAGAAACTGAGGCAAATAGGGGTTAAATGATTTGCCCAGGGTCACAGAGCTAGTATATATCCGAGCCTGTGTTTCAACTCCGATCTTCCTGACTCCAGACCGAGGGCTCTATCCACTGAACCACCCTGATGCCCTACCCGGTACTTAATAAATGCTTATTGACCATGTCTTTTATCTGTTCTGTGCAATATTTCAGAGAACTGGGACAGAGGCCTATACAGACAAATCTGACCCACCAAAGTCAGAAAACGGACAGACCATGAGGCTGCTAGACAAGAATCATGTAGGAAGCCAGACTTCACAAACCACACGGTTAGCATGGTCTTCCAAAGACATTCTTTGAGTGCACTAATGGGAAGGGATTGATGGATAAACACTGGTCCTTTTGATCCCCTCACACGTTCTTCCATACACTAGTCTTCTGAAGTGATAGAGAGTAATAAATACATTCTCATGAAAACCAGGTCCAGTTCTGTGCCATATGAGTGTGGACAAGTCATTTCATACAAGAGTTTCCCTCTTGTAAAATGCAGATGGTAGTATATTTACTACTTAAATCGGGGTTAAAATAGCATTTTGTAAATTCTATTTTTAGTTATCATTATTTGGTACTTCCAGCTGTCAGTAGCATATGCTAACACAAGAGCGGTGGTCTAGCTCATCCCAAACTACATTCCCCCAATGGAAGGGATGAATTTGCTTGATGTGAATACATCAGATGACAAGGGCGTCTGTAGCAAAGGGCTACAACCCAGGAATGGGGGCTAGAGAAACCTGCTGAGGTGACAATTTCACCATGTTTAATTTACAAAGCCGAGGATCAAGAGTTGAACCCATTGCCAGGGAGCAAGATTTCTATCCAATGGTATCCAAGAGCTCTCCCTACTTATTATTTATCAGATTTCATTTATTGGGTATGGTTGTTTGTCCTTCATTCTCAAAGAGGACCAATCACATCAGGAAGAGATGTGTTGACTTGTGTGTGAACTGGATTTAAATGAATCATAGTTGCATCCAGTGGCAGGACAAAAGTCAGAATCACTGGCAATTGCCTGGGAGGCAGTGATGACCTTGGCATCAAGAGAGGCCTGGAGTCCAGTTATGTGGGCCGACAGTTACATGGGGTGCCATGGTGACTTGGCACCTCATGTAAAGATGGACATTTTTCATGGAGTGTCTGGGACAATCAGAAGACCCCAATCTATGAAATATCCCTCTGCTACAATAATATGGAGGATGTCCAGCGAGGCCAATCAGTTGGTGAAGGGCTTCAAGATCATGGCATATGAAGACAACCAGGCATCATGCCTGACCAAACTCTAAGTGTTCCACAGCACAAATTGTTCTCATCCAACCGTTCCACCAGGGCAAGTCTTCACATATTTGGGGTAGATAGGCCCCTAACTCACTGACAGGTCTGAGGCTTGTTTGTTGCTCTCAACCTAGTTTAGCCCTTCTACCAAGAAAATTTTACCGGGCATGGCTGCTGCCCATGCTACAACTCCCTGGAGCCTCCTTCTCACACTCTCTTTGATTGGGTTTAGGGATAGGGACTGGACCTGTGGGTTTGTTGATACATGGAATTCCTGATGAAAACTCTTTCTCCCATGCAGAGTGGCCCCTTCTCTGCCATTTAATCTGAGGAACTACCTGGCACTCTGAGGGGTTCAGGAATTTGCCTAGGATCACAAAACTGTGTGTGTCAGAGGCAGGGCTTGAATGAAGTCTTCTTGGCTTCAGGGCTGCCTTTCTGTGAATTCTCCTCCGCTGCTTCTTCTATCTGTTGGATGCCATTTGTCAGGCATGTTGGAGTGGAGAGTCCTTTCCTATATGGATTGGATAAGATGCCAACCTTCCAGTTCTCAAATTCTGTGATTGAAAATGTTTAAAACCCTTCATGTTTATTTCATTTGAGGCTCATAATGCTTCAGGAGATGGGTGCTACAGGCATTATCATTATTCCCATTTAGGGGGCACCTAGGTGGCACAGTGGATAGGGTGCCGGGTCTGGAGTCAGAAAGAATCTTCTTCCTAAGTTCAAATCCAGACTCAGACACTTACTAGCTGTGCGACTCTGGGCAAGTCACTTAACCCTGTTTGCCTCAGTTTCCTCATCTATAAAGTGAGCTGGAGAAGGAAATAGAGAACCACTCCAGTATCTTTGCCAAGAAAACCCCAAATGGGCTCACGAAGAGTCAGATGTAACTGACTTACAAATAAGAAAACAGGCCCAGAGCTGTTGAGTGACTTGCCCAAGGTCATATCACAAGTAAGGCAGGCAGGGGTACGACTGGAATCCAGATCAGCCTGACTCTCAGTTCAGTCTGTTTTCCACATATTGTGGCTCCCCTTGAAATCCTACAATAATGACAACAATATTAGTCATAGTGACGATAAGAGTGGGCATTTATATTGTGGTCCGGTATTCTACTTCACATACATCCTCGTGGGGTCCCCAAGGCAGCCCTGTAAGCTTACAATTCCATTTTATAAATAGATTCCCTCGGGTACAGAGCCTAGTCATTATTACAAGTAGTGTTGGAATCCCAGTGTCTCCTAATTTTCTTACGCTGCCTTCTCAATGCCTCCCTAATACCTCACGTTTGCATCAGACTGTATCATTTCTAAAAAACCCGGTCTTAATTATTTTCTGAGGCAGACAGGGCAAGTGTGATGAACAAACAACCATAAGGATACAGATTCTGAGCTGGAAAGGATCTGAAGGTTCATCCAATCCAACCGCTTCATTGTACAGATGTGGAACCTGAGGCCCAGGTAGGTTAAGTGACTTGCCGTGCATCACTCAGGGAGCAAGCGGGTCAGAAATAAAATTCAAACTCCAGAGACTCTGAGAGGTTAAGTGACTAAGACTTTGGGGCTGGGGAACCTGTGACCTCAAGGCCACGTGTGGCCCTCTAGGTCTTCAAGTGTAGCTCTTTGACTGAATTCTTGAGGACTTGCACTTGAGGACCTAGAAGGACGCATGTGGCCTTGAGGCTGCAGGTTCCCCACCCCTGGACTAAGCGAAAGGCCTGAGTTCACAGATCGCAGACCCAGCACTGCAACTCCACTCTTCCGATTATTTATCCAAGGCTCATGTCATTTCATTGTTATATTTCTATCCAGAAATCTATCAATAAAATGTACTTGACAAAAGTAGGGGAATAAACTCTCTCTTGGTTGGGGTGGATCAGGGGCCTGTTGGCACCTGAATTGGAACCTTGAGAGGCAGCCTGGCATAAGGGGTGATGCGCTGGACCTGAGCCAGGAAGGCCTAGGTTCAAATCTCACCTCTGATACTAACTATGTATATGACTCTGGGCAAAATCTCTTCACCTCCTGGGCCTCAGTTTCCCCATATATAAAATGAGAGGATTGGACTCAACCACCTCTGAGGTCCATTCAAGCTTGGCTCTCTGAGCTTATGATTCTATAGGAATCATAATGACCAAGCCTGGCCCCCCAAAAGACAAGAGAAATGGACCTCCTTCTCTTCCTTGCCAAGGTGGGAGGCTATGGATACAGAATATCATATATTCGGTCCAACTTGGTTGATGCATTGGTAAGTTTTGCTGAACTGCTTTTTTTTTCTTTTTTTTCCTTTGTTACAAGGAATGACTCAGTGGGGAGGAGGGGAAGAAGGAGAAGGGACACATTTAGAAATGAAGGTGATGTAAAAACAAACTATATCACCAGAAAAGAGTGGTAGGATTGCCCAAGAAAAGAAAGTAAAGACATTCCAGGTGTAGAGAATGGAATCCACAAAGGGGGAGGTAGGAAAGCATGGGGGAGGGCTCTATGAATGTGAATGACCTCATTGGACAAAGGCTTTTTCTGCTAAGGCATCTGGTGCCCTCTCTCCACCCCACCCTGCCACCCCTTCTTTCTTATTATGGCTGGTGGCTTTCATCTGGAAGTCTAAAGATCATAGACACCCCTCTGTCTACTGGGGGCACACTTGGGCCCCAGCTGGGTGGGAATACTTTATAAGAATCTGCTCATTCATTTTCACCCCCATTTCTTCAAAAGGGAGAAAGTATCATTCTTTCTCTTTTACTGGGTGGTAGGGAGACACCAAAGAACAGGCAAGCAAAGGAACCTTCCCAAGGTCATGGGATGAGTCAGCCAGGACGAAAGCCTGCAACAGCTGCTCTGACTCTCCAGTGAAGGTTGGATATGCAGACCTGAAGGAGAGGACAGTATGTTCCCAGAGAATAACATCTTGCATTTATATAGTGCCTTTCCACAAAAAGCTCAGAACACAGTACGGACATTATTTTATTAGTCTTCCCGCATCACCATGATTTAAGGAAGAGAAAGACACAGTTACGCTGTTTTATCAGATGTGAAACCCACAGGACACCGTGGGATGATGGATGTTAGACACTTTGTACACCGTAAAGTGTTAGTTGTGTCAGTTTTTATTGTTGTGACCATTTTCTTGGATTGTTTGGGTCCAGACCTGTGATTTCCTCCATAGAGAGAGGTCTTAGAGCAGAAACTCCTTCTGCTGTTGCAGATGGACAAACCTGTATGATTAGAGTTGTCTGGGGAAGTGAGAGGTTAGGTAGCTTATCCACCAGCTAGTGCTAGTGTTTGTTAGAAGCAGAACTTGAACCCAGATCCTCCGGAAGCTAAGGTCAAACCTTTATCCATCATACCACACTGCCTTGTTATCATAGTTGTGGTTGCTCATGAGGAGCAGTAGAGTACTGTGGATGGCCCACTTACCTGAGAACAAGGAAGAACAGAGGAGAAAGGGAGGGGAGAGGAAGGTTGGGAGGAGAGGTGGAGGGCAGGACTGTGTTAAAACCATGCCACTCACTTAACTTTTTTTCATGTTATTAAAATATTTATTGTCATAAAGTGTGACACATTTTATTGGTAGTCACTTAACTTCTCATTGCTCTAGGTAACTTTAAGACTATGAGTTGCTGTGAAGGAGCCAACCTGCACTAGTAGAGGGATTTTCTTCATCCAGGAGTTCCCTTTACTTGTGAAATCACAAATCTCATCCTTATTACTATTAAAAGCTATTACTTTTACTATTAAAAGCAACTGGCTGGGCAGAGAGCATGCAATATGCGTGGAAAGTAAGGTTTAAGTCCAGGGTTCTGGAGAGGCAGGTAGCAAGCCCACCATGCTCTGCTTTAGTCCAATAATAACTCCCATTTCCATAAAAGGTTTAAGGTCTGCTAAAGGCTTCATGTGAGTATTGTTCTCTCCATTTTGCAAATAAGGAAAGTAACACTCCAAAAGGTAACGTGATGTCCCCTGGGGCCCCACAGCTGGGAAATGTCAACACCAGGACTTCAGCCTCAGCCTCATCTAATTCTAGACACAGCCTTCCCTCCACTGCGCTATAGGGTCATATTCCCCAGTGCAGGGCCCTTTGTGACCCTTGTATCTCACGTGTGTGGGGAAAGCTTTGTAGCATTGCACTTACAGTATAGCTTTGGATCTGGGAAGATAACGGATTTGTTGTGGGTTGGGGTGCTGAGAACCTGGAAAATAAGGGTACAAGCGGGTCTGCCTCAAAAGAGTCTGACCACTCAAGCCTTCCTTCAGTCAAAGTAGCAGGGTTCATCGTGCCACCAATAGATTCTTAGTAAATCTGTGCATTTGATGAGTATGGGACTGATATTTATATACAAAAAAGGGGGAAAGGGTCAATGAAAAGGTCTAGATGGGATTAAAGAGTGGTAAGTAGCCTGGGCTGGGCCAGGTACAGACAAAGGAGTTGAGTGGTTGGAGAGCCACAGTGAAAGGACTATTGAGTATCTAGGTGGACTGGCCTGGGCCTGATGCCTCAGGCAAACCCCAGGGACTGGGCTGTGTGGGAAAATTCAGCACCTCCTCTTACACTCTAATGAGGGAAACAACATGGATATATATTAATAAAACCAAAACATGTGAATAATAAAAAGAAGGAAATTGGGGAATCAGGAAAGGCTTCATCATATATAATTATATATTAGATATACTCATTCCAGAAAGGAAAATTCTTGCCACCAAAGTCTTAGTAACTGTCAGATGGTTCAACATCAGACACTGAAATGATTTTATCAAAGAAGAGGCCAGATCATCTACTTTGTTGCTGTGCCTTAAGGACTATGGCACCTTTCCACTTGACTTTTGGCTGAATCCTTCCATATGTGTGGTCTCTCCCACTCACAATGTGAGCTTCTTGAAAGGGGGGACTGTCTCTGCTTTGCTATTTGTATCCACAGTGCTCTATACAACAGTAAGTACTAAACAAATGCTTTATTTATTCACTTATATTATTACTACTCTATGCTACTATAAAAACTCATGTTTGTACAGCACGTGAAAGTTTTCTTCTAAACTCCCCTCTGGGAGGGACATTGTGATTTAGTGGCAACAAGTGCAGCTTTGGAGTCAGAAAACCTGCATCCAAGTTCTGCTCTGACACTGGCCCCCGGGGTCCCCCATGTTCTGCTTTGGAAGGGTCTTCTAGGCTCCTAAGATCATAGGTCTGGAGCTGGAAGGGATCTGGAAGGCCAGCTAGTCCGACTCCTTCATTTTACATACAAGGCAACTGAAGCCCAACGTCACCCAAGCAGCAAGCCTCAGAGGTAGAATTTGAACCCAGAATGGCAAGCTCCAACCCCATTTCCCATTATTCCCAGCCACACATTCTTACTGGCCATCTTGATGCTTCATGCGAATCCTCTGCAACCCACCCCTGCTATTCACTACTAGAACCATAATCTTCACTACTGGAAAGAGTGTATTACTCCCCTGTGATTCCAGTCCCCAAGACATAGTAGAGAGAGAGCTGGGCTAAAGGCCAAAAAGACCTGGACCCAAGTACAACCTCTTCCTCAAGCTGGGTGTGTGACCCTCCTCTCTTCTCAGTGTGGGGAGTGGATGGGTGAAATGCCTTTACAAGCCACCAACAAAACCTAAAACAAAGCCTGTAGCCACCAAAACCCTTCTCAACAAACCCAAATTACTGTGGGCTTCTTCGCTTAAATTTGGATTTTTCAATGTCCTTGAAAAGGAGTTTGTAGGATGCACATGAAGGTGTGTACACTTTGGCTATAAAACCTAAATGAAAAGCAAAGAGCTAATGCTCTCAAATCAATATTTCACAGATCACTTTTTCTGCAATATCAATCTTTTTTCTCTATTATTAATTATTGCAAAAGAGGCTTTTCCATGAAAGGAAGGAAGAAGGTGCCTGTTTTGCTATTTTCCTTGACACTAATCGATACATAGTCAAACAGGGTCCTCTCCTCCCCTAAGACTATTCGCTGCAGAGAAGGAACATTGGAAAAGAGATTCCCTCACCTATGAATCCCCTGTGTCAATGAAATCACAGGCCCAATCCCCATCCTTATGGCTCCACTTACTATCCTTGTAACTTTCCAAATTAAGTCCCTGTCCCTGGCCACAATTCTTCTCTCTATGTGTTGTCTCTTTCTACTGGAATGTAAGATCCTCAAGCACAGAAATTGTCATCATTTTTGTATGGTACCCATAAGTCTTTGCACCCAATAATCACTTAATAAATGCTTATTCATTCGTTCATTCATTTCTATGGTCTGTGTGATTCTGGACAAGGCCCTCAACCTCTCAGTACCCCAGGCTATTCTAAATCAACTCTCAATTGCCTCCCATCCATCTGCCAGTCTGCACTGGACATGAGAGTGTGCCAAACCAAGGAAATCACGAGGCAGAACCAAAAACAGACATAACAAACTGTGAAGGACATAGGGCAAGTATTAACCATTCCCATTTTGCAGGTGAGGAAACTGAAATTCAGAAAGGTTGTCACAATTTTACAGGTTTGACAGCTGGAAAGGACCTTAGAGATTATATAGTCAAACCCTCTATTTTACAGATAAGAAGAATGAGTGATTTGTTCCAGGTCACACAGCTCCTGAGTGATAGGCCTGATATTCAGACCCAAGGTCTTCTAGCTCCAGCCTGAGGGCTTTTTCTCCTGCCATGAATAGTGATCCCAAACCTCCTGTCTGCAAGTTCCCTTTCCCTCCCCCTCACCCCGCCCCCCACAAACCTGATTGCAGAGCTGAGCTTAAAGAGACTGGTTCAAGGCCAGGTACACCACAGACATCTGGGTATATAAATATGTACGTGTATGTTTGTGGCTGTGTGTGTCCATCTCTAAGTAAATGGAGGTCTCTAAATAAAATCCGAAATTTAAGAAAAATATATGATAAATTTTGGATATATATATATATATATGGGTATAGATAGATAGATAGATAGATAGATAGATGATGGATGGATACATTTCATATTACCTTTTGCTTTTTTTTCTAATCTGTGCTGCTGCTCATATAAACAAAATTTCGCAGGTCAGACTTGCCTCCTTAGAGAGAGATAGAGACAGAGAAACAGAGACAGAGGAAGAGAGAATACAAAATAAGGAAGGAACAATGCTCTTTTTGATGCATCTTGTCTCTGCCTTCTCTTTTTGTTCTTTGCTTCATTTCTTTTCCTGAAGAATGTAATCCAAGATTTTCACTTAGAGAAGGGAAGGAGAAGGAAGGAGACTTGATTAAGCATTTACTATGTCAGGCACTGGGCTAAAAACCAGGGCTGCAAATACAAGCTGGCAAGATGGTCTCTACCAAGGGGTTCACCTTGTAATAAGGGAAGAAAGCACAAAAGGGGTGCTGGAAAGGGGGGCAGGGTGGAAGATGGATGGAGATGTCCAAGAAGTGCTGCAAAGGCCTGGAAATAATAGACAAGAGAAGGCCAAAGCTGGCAAATCAAAGCCCACGGTGGTTTCAAGGGCAGAGTATGTTTTTTCCAGGGGAAAGGGAGTGGCAATGATGGCCCAAGTGATGTCATGGCTGGAGATGTCCAAACTCAAGAAGCTCTAAGTCAACCTTTAATTGTATATACTTTTGTACATTTGTGTAGAGATGTCTGAAGGCCTGGAATTTATCAGTGATTCCCCTCTTGGAGATGTGTGGTTCCCACTGCTCTCTATGGTAATTGGCTTGGCAGATCTGTAAGGCCTGTTTTTTCCTTCCATTTTCGTCTGTGATCAGATTCCCAAACTGAGCTACATCTCTGACAAACATCTTATCAGTTCTCTATTTTAAACTGTAGTCCAGAAATGCAAATCCTGTTCTCAGACACCATTTTGTAGCCAACTGTTCCTTTCCCAAATCGACTTCCTCATTCTTCATTTTCATTTGGCAGCAGCAATGAATATACCACCTGTGTCCCTAAAGTCTTCTTCTTCTTCTTCTTTTTTTTTTTTTTTGCTTAGTACTTCGTATTCTTTAGCTGTGATGGAATCTGGATTCCTTCTGCTAGTTTTTGTCCCAGCCTCCTTTCCTCCTATGAATCACTATGTATACAAAGAATGTGTAGTGGCTGTCAGCTTTGACAAGAAACTGTAGGTTTTCTTCACCATCCCAGGTAGTTGCCCCAGCAGGATAACAAATATCTCAATTGTGTCAGCTCAGTGCCTCTGTGTCTCTCTCATCAGGGAATTACCAAGACCCTACTCTTTTCTCTTCTTCCTCTGTGATCAGACCTCTTATCTTGGGTTATCTGTAGATACAGCTCACCATTCCTTGAAGACAAGAAGCTACTTTCTCTTGAAAATGGTCTAGCTCCCCTCATACCTTCCTCATCCTGTTGACTCCACTCCTAATGTTTAGTGGTCCTGCCCTATTTCTGTCACATTCTCCCTGCTTCAATGTTTGGACATAAACCAAGATTGCCTTTCACATGCTCTTACTTCTTTGCTTCTACAAGATCATGAGAAGAATTGATATATACCTCAAACTTCCCTTTTTTTGGAAACCATCTACTGCCTACATAAAGCCAACCAGACAAAAGTTCTTATGCCCTTGTCTGAATTCTACATAACATAACCTCACAAAGGCTTGGAGAGGGGGCCACCCTTCTTTCTGGCTCTCTCTCTCCCTCTACCAAATTACCTAATAAATTTCTTTCTAAAACTCAGATTTTGGGGTTTGTTCTCATGAACAATACCAAAGTGGCCTCTTCCGCCACATTTTATTTTCCCAAAGCACTTTGCTTTGAATCGATCATATCCTTCCACAGTTAGAGCACAATATGTTCAAGAGCAGGGCCTGTGTCAGGTCTAGTATAACCCAGAACCAGAATAAGTACTTAATAAATATTTCTTGAAAAGAGTTGCATTCATTTGGCAAAAATGAGAACAGTGTGTCACAAGGCAGGGCTTCTTAACTTTGTTCACGTCCTGGACCTCTCTGGCTACAGTCTGATGAAGTCAATGGGCCCCTTCCTAGAATCTTGTTTTTAAATGCATCCAATAAAAAACTTAAGATTGTGAAGGAAACCAATTATACTGAATTATAGATGCATTTTTCCCATCAAAATTCCTAGAACCACTTGAAATCTACCTACCCACTTCTTGGGGGGCTCAGGTTAATTCTCACCTTAGTGCTCCCCAAAGGGAACCACAGAACCTTGTGTTTTGGTACAAGGTAAAGGGAGAAAATCTTAAGACTAGAAATGTTTCCTCTACTCCATTCCAACACTCACAATGAATCTGTGAGCAGCTTCAGGCAGTTTTGACCTCCAACGATGCCTGTCCGTCCTTTGCAGCTCTGGTCCATATTCTCTCCTAAATTCATGACCAGGGGTGCACCCAATGTTCTGAAGGGGAGGTAGAAGGGTAGATGTAACACTAGCGCTCTCTTCATTCAAGTTCAATTTGGGACAAAATGAAGCGTTCATACATCATTGAATGGCTAACAAGGTGGAGTTTTCCTTCATCCTAACACAGCAAGGGCGTGCACCAAGGATCCAGAGACCTTAGTTACAGCTCTAATAGGTATCATTTCTCTCGCTTCCTCTGAAAAAGCATCTGGTCAGCAGGTCAGCAGGACAGCTGATGGCATGGCCCCTTGTGTGATCTCAGGTACTGCCCAAGTCCAAGGGGCTCAGACAGCACTTTGGGGGGGGGGGCTTTTATATCCTTAGGTGACTAGAAAGCTGTGTTAGACCAACCAGGTCCCAGGGGCCAGCCATGCCTTCTTTTAGGAAAAGTGAATACATTTTGCAGGAGGGAAGTAGGATGGGCCTAACCCCTCTCCAATCACTGAAGGGCTTCCTCCATTTCTTCCGGTATTCAAGGGCACCCAAAGAGCAAATGGGCCATCCTATGATATTGCTCACTCTTGACACATGGCCAGCCCATCATTTTTCCTCATCCCTTTCTTTGATAATATCCTTTACTTAGGTCCTTCTTCCTCCTCCTGTCCCTGTCATGTGTTGCTGCCTGCTCATATTCACTCAGTGCTTCTCCCCTGCCCTCTGGTTCTACTAATCATTAATGATTCAGAGAATGTGCTGTTCCATGACTCACAGTCCTGCAACACCAGCTAAATGTCCATGTTTTTTAAATTGGTCTCTGTTTCTGGGTGAAGTTTGGGATTTTTAAAGGAGTTTTGCAATTTCCTGAAGGCAATTTAGCTCACTATCCTGTTGAATTCCGGGCCCAATTTATCATCAAGATGAACTGTCCATCCAAATACATACATACATACATACATATATATATACACACACACATACATACATACATATATGTATGTATGTATATATATGTATATATATGTATGTATATATATATGTGTGTGTGTGCGCTGGTGTGTGTATGTATGTATGTATGTATACTGATTATCAATCTCTATGGGTTGTCCATCTCACAGCATATCATAATCTGAACAATCAGCATTCTTCATCCACTTTGTTTTTCCAGTGTACATTGGCATTTAGGTGGCACAGTTGCACAAAGCATTAAACCTGGAGTCAGGAAGACCTGAGTTCACATCTGGCCTCAGAAGCTTCAAAAAGTGTGTCCCATGCAAGTCACTTAACCTCTCAGCCTCAGTTTCCTCATCTATAAAATGGGAAAAACAGTGGCATCTATTTCACAGGGTTGTTAAAATAAGATAATAGTTGTAAAGCACTTTGTAAACTTCAAAGCACTATATATGCTCTAGCTATCATTATTGTTATATAATGTGTGATATAGTTATTAGAATTAGAATTGTAATATTTTGTTGTTATTTTTGCATAGATGAGTCAAATTCTTTTGAGAGGTTATAGATCTCTTCTAGGAGGATCTTCACCAATCCAGGGCTTGATGCAACCAGCATTATGTCATCTACCACTAGGATCATCATCTAGATGAGTTCACCATACTCAGGGAATCCCTCTTCAACTTGAATGAGGCACTGGATCTTCTCCATGACAATAGAAAACACCTTGTCAAGCAGACATTTTCCTGTTTTGTGCATCTCCTGACATTTTTTATTAGAGGACTGTTGAATGAGATTACCTTTGATGTTGTATCTTTCAATGATCTTGACTATTTTGAATGGATGGATGGATAGATGGATGGATGAATGGATGGATAGATGGCTGGATGGTTGGATGGATGATGGGGAGATGGATGGATGGATGGATAAATGGTTGGATGGATGGATGGATGGATGGATGGATAGATGGCTGGGTGGTTGGATGGATGATGGGGAGATGGATGGATGGATGGATGGATAGATGGATGGATGAATGGATGGATGGATAAATGGATGGATGGATGGATGGATGGATAGATGGATGAATGGATGGATGGGTAAATGGATGGATAGATGGATGATGAGGAGATGGATGTATGAATGGATAGAAGATAGGGGGATGGATGGATGGATGGCAGGGATCTTGTAGGAACTTCTTGCTGCTTTTAAGGAGGCATTTTGTCTTATTGAATCAAATATATTTTTATCATCACTCAACAATAAGCTCAGTGGGATTTTGTAATCGCTGCATCTTTCATTTAATTATGTTATGGTAATGATGTGGTCTACTGTGGAGTGTCACTTACAAAAACTTGCTTGTTCCCTACTGATAACCTTGTCCAGCATGCCCTTGATGCATGTGTGGCTGACTCTCCTAAAACTGATATATAGCTGGAAAAGTGGTCACATCAGTTCACAGCTGCCGATGTTCTCTTGGTTACCTGTTTTTATCATGAAGGTTAGAAAGTTGTGGTTTTTTCCCCATATATTTGGCATCTCCTCTTTCTTCAGATTACTTAAGACTTAACTCCCTCAATGGCCTCCCAAATGAGTTACCTCAAGCCTGGTCCAATCTAATTGCTTTTCCCTTCTTCGTTCTTTTTGGTACCATTTCTTCCTTCTCTAGAAGCACATCTGGAGCTAGGATTTTAGAGTCTATATGTAGTGGATACACTACCCCTTGGTAATGAAAAGAATTATATTTTTGAAAGATCTTTGCAAGTCTTTTCTATCTTTCATCTACTTTTTGCCCTTCTAGTTTCATTCCTCCACTATAATATTAACTTGAAATTATAGGGACATCAAAAATATATGCATCTAATGTTCAGTAAGAAAATAAGCTTAACTTTCCCTATTTTGATTCTGATTTCCCTAGCTCACCTTTCGCCCAGATTGTGCCATGTTGCAAGACCCCTAGACTAGCATTTAGAGGTTCTGTTCATATATTTCAAGGCCAAAAGTGTTCTACAGCCCAATCAGTTTGAGAAAAGTTAACAACACACTATCCCAGATGTAGAATGATCATCATTTTATACAAAGGCAAGATTATATTTTCATATTATTTTTAATATTTTTAATTTAACAGCTGCTATGTACAAAGCACTGGACTTTTTTTTTAATAAAAAGTTGCTGTCCTCATGGAGCTTATAATCTCCTGGAGAATACAATATATACACAGATAAGCAAATACAAGACAATATGAGGAGAGAGAGAGTCTTAACAATTAGGTACGTTAAGGCACCCCACAGGAGACAGCATATGAGTTGATCCTCGAAGGAAGTCTAGCATTCCAAGAGGTGGAGGTATGAAAGTGGTGTCTTTTAGGCACAGGTGACAGCTTCTACAAAGGCAGAGAGGTTGACAATGGAATACTAAGTCCATGAGAGAAGCCCATAGGCCAGTTTGGCAAAAAGGTGGTCTCTGTGAAGGGGATCAATGTGAAATAAACTTAGAAGACTTTGCTTGAGCATTATATAGACCAATGCTTTGTTCACTGTAAGTCTCTGAACTTGCAATGATAAAAAATTAATTAAAAATCAAACACGTAATGGATCCAAGGTGTTTCTGGCAGCACTTGCCTGTGGTGCATCATGCAACTGCATTACAGCCTTGGTTCAGAACACAAAGCATGCGCACTTTTCACTGCACACATTAACAAACCACATAACACCAACAAACACTGCCAGAATGCGAAAAGGGGTCATGAGTGGAAAAAGTTTAAGAAATCCTGAAACAGAAGATTAAACACATCTAAAAACAATAATACTTATTTAATAATAATAAACTGAATGATCCTAACCTGATCTAATAATGATAGCTAACATATACATAGGTTTTTAAGGATTGTAAAGCACTTTACGTTATCTCATTTTTGTTTGAATGTGAAGGGGTTTATAAAGGTCTTTATCTGAGGATCATATATAGAAGAGGAAAGAGCCTCAGAAGGCATCTTGTCCAACCCCCTATGACTTCCCAAAATGTCACCCACATAGGAAGTGGCAGAGCCAAGATTTTGAAACCAGCTTCTTTCCACCATACTATGCTGTTTCACCAGTTGGGAAATATCTATTGTATTCAAACAAAATATAGTTGTAATTTCTTTAAAAAAAAAAAAAGAGTAAACCCATATGTGTCTGAAATTTCCTGTCTATAAAATGGGATTAAAGCTAGCTACTTCAGGAGTCTGTTACAAATTGGAATTTGTTGTGGGTTCTGCTATACCATTCGAACCCGCATCCCTTTTTCAAGGAAGAAGGTATTACCTATAATCAATTGTAGTAGCAATTTAGATTTAAAGATCTTTCCCACCCATTAATAAGCCATGTGACCTGCTCATGTCACAGGAAATCTAAGTCATGTGTGGTGGGAGGAGCTTCCTGACAGGAAAAGGAATTATGTCACAGGAAATGCTGAGAGAGAGAGAGAGAGAGAGAGAGAGAGAGAGAGAGAGAGAGAGAGAGAGAGAGAGAGAGAGAGAGAGAGAGAGAGAGAGAGAGAGAGAGAGAGAGAGAGAGAGCAGTTATGGCTGCTAATGGCTGCTGTCGTGATGGTTAGAACTGAACAGGCTGACTTAGCTGTACTGTCAGTTTGGGAGTTTGTTTTGGGGAAGACCCTAGCAGGGGGTTGGAGGGGTTTTGGGATGGCGAGGCTCCATATTGTTATGTACGGAATGTTTTACTGCTCTGATAGATGGGATAAATGGATTGTGGGATACAGTTCTCTGGTGTCTGAATGAATGGTTTACCTCTTTTACCTTCTATATGAAGAGTCTCTCATACTTTGCGATCCAGAACTACATAGGCATATTCACATTTATCATTGATGTTGTGTTTATTGCCTTACTGATACATCGATTCATCTTGGCTTTTGAAGCCATAACCGATCAAATTCCTGCATATGATTCATTTAGTGGAAAGCTAAAAAATATGGAGGCCTTTTAAACTATTTGTAAGTAAGCATACAAAATCCAAAGGAAAGAATAAAGGTAAATTGTTGAGTCATCTCCATCTCTTTTAATGGGATTTTTAAAGGGGGATCTAGCCTCTTGCCTTCTTTCCCAACACCTGCTAGTTCTGTGATATTCCCAAGATTATAAATGACAGTGACAATTAGCACTACAGGTAATTAGTGCTTTGAACTTTGGGCAGTGACTGAAAACCAAAGATAAAATTAGAAGGAATTGCTTTCTCCATGGAGTGAGATGGGTTTTCTCTACTGTTACCTTAAACAGACAACTCAACTCAACTCAACTCAATAAACATTAATTAAGCAGCTACTACATGCAAGGCACCATCCATAGGGGTCTGGATACAAAGACAAGAATGAAACAGCCCCTGCCCTCAAGAAGTTTACTTTCCATTGAAGGGATACAACAAATACGCAGACAAATATAACACAAGGTAATTTGAAAAGGAGAAAGAAAGCACTTGTAACTGGGAGGATTAAGCAAAGCTTCACACAGATAAGGTGGGCAGCTAGGTGGTGCAGTGGGTAGAGTATTGAGTCGTTCAAATCTGGCCTCAGGCACTAGCTGTGTGACCCTGGGTCAGTCACTTAACCCCTGTCTGTCACACAGATTGGAGCAATGTTGTAAAGGAAATGCGGGGAGGCCTTTGGGGTTTTAGACTGACCAGAATATAGCACAAAATAATGGGCTTTTTTGTGCTTGTTGCAGTTGCAGGCAGATGTACATACATAGATATGTTTGTAACAACAACCACAAAAAGGGGCCTGTTTTTTGCTCTATATTCTGGTAAGCCCCAAACCTCAAAGGCTCTCCCCACTTCCCACATCTCTCCAATCTATTGGTGCCTTTCCACTACTACTGCTTCTAGTTTGGGGACTCAAAAACCTTTCCCTGGACTCTTACAATCTCTTTCTAATTTCCTTGACTCTGCTTTTTCCCCCTCCATCCATCCAGTAGATTCTACCCAAGTCAGCCAGTCAATAAACATTTATTAAGTGTTTACTACGTGTTTCCTTAGTATGTGTTAAGCACTAGGGATATAAAGACAGGAAGAAGACAATCCTCCCTCAAGGAACTCTCAGTCTAATTTCAGAAGGATTCTTTTGCTCCTGTACCTCCTCTGCTCCAAATTATTCCATGGATCTCCTATTGTCCATTGAATAATGACTAATTTCATAACCTGGCATTCATTTTATAGCCCTAATCTATTTTTACCAGCCTATTCCTCCCTGAAAGGAATTCTTTCTAGAATTCCTTAAAGGAATGCTGCGCTCGAACAAAATGGATTACTTTCTGTTTTTCCAATTCACTTGTCATTTTCCTAACTGTGCCAAAACCATTAATTCTCAAACTTTTGGGTCTCAGAATGCCTTTGCACTCTTTTTTTTTTAATTTTTTGTTTTTGTTTTTTTGGCAGGGCAATTGGGGTTAAGTGTCTTGCCCAAGGTCACACAGCTAGTACATGTGTCAAGTGTCTGAGGTCAGATTTGAACTCAGGTCCTCCTGACTGCAGGGCCGGTGCTGTACTCACTGCACCACCCAGCTGCCCCGATGCCTTTGCACTCTTAAAAATTCTTGTGAACCCCCAAAGAACTTTTCTTTATGTGAGCTATAGCTGGTGATATTTACCATATTAGAAAATTTTAGATCTTATCAATATTGTGAAAATAGTTTTGACTTCGTGGACACCCTGAAAAGGTCTCAGGGGATACCCGCCCCTCAGCCCCAGGACCACAGCTTGGTTGAACCAAATTATCAGCTCTCCTTTCTTTCTCTTCACCTCTACCTGCATTTCTACCTTTTGAAACACTGCTTTTCCCATTAGATTGTAAATTCTTTGAGGGCAGGGACTGTCTTGCGCCTCTTTTTGTATCCCTAGAATTTAACAGAGTGTCTGTTAGACATGTAGCAATAAATGTTGGTTGATGATTGTACTCATCCTCTAAGAACCAGCTTAAATGTCTTTCCTCCCTGAAGCCTTCCTTCTCCAACGGCACCAGGCAGAAGTAAGCTTTCCCTCCTGATGGGCTTCGTCTGAGCATCTCTTTGGACATTTACCTTTCGTTTTTCATTGTTTTGTAGGTATTTCCGTAGGTGCCTAATTATCCCTCCTAGTCGGTAATGCCACACATTGCTTCATCTAGAATAGGTATTTAGGAAATGTTGGCTCATTTGAATTTAAATATGACAAATCAGATGCGAATTGGAGCAACCATTTTGGGCTTGATTTTGTAATTATGTAAGAAAAGTGACGAAAACTATGTACTTTTAAAAACAGACATCCTTCTTTGATAATATACCCCCAGGAATGTCAAATACAGAAACAAAAGTCCAATATATACCAAAATGTCCATGGGAAAGGATTGGGGTTCCTCATGGTTTTGCAGGGGTAGGGAATGGCAGAATAAATTGTGGTAGATGAATGTAATAGAAAGTTGTTACAAACATTATGATATATGAATGTAATGAAAAGTTAATATAAACAAATTATGGTATATAAGCTTGGTGGAATTCTATTGTGATGTGAGAAATGACCAAAGAAATGATTTTGGAAAAGCCTGGAAAGACTTGTATGAACTGATACAGAATGAAGTATGCAGAACCAGGAGAAAAATATATACAATAACATTGTAAATACAAACCACTTTGAAAGGAAGGTTAGGGGAAGTTGTTTCACACAATCAGGACATACAAGAAGACATCTATGAAAATAAGGAGGTGGGGGTAGGGGAGCAACTGATTTGAACTTCATTTCTGTCTGGACTCATCAAAGGCAGTTGAGTATGTAGATACTCATTCAACAAGGAGATGGGAAGGAATGAGGACAAAAGAGATGGGAGAATTAGAAGGAAGGTTGTTTTCAAAGAGGACCAATGACATGACCAGAGTGATCTCTTGACTTGTGTGTGAATCGGATTTAAGTGAGACAGAACCTCACTCTTTATACCTAAGTCACTGAATTCCAGGGGCAGAACAAAAGTCAGGACAACTGATGATGGCCCAGGATGCAATCAGTGGATGACCTGACGTCTTCCATGTCTGACCAAGCCATAAGCACTGCACTGTGCCTGCTTCAGCCGCCTTCATGACTATTGGAACACATTATTATCATCCACCCATTCTGCCGGGGAAAGTCTTCACATGCTTGGGGTGGACATCTCCCTAAGTCACCAGCAGGTTTGAAGGAAGGTAGATTGAAGGGATTAGTCCTAAGTAAAACAAAGATATTTAAAACTTTTTAAGGTAGCAAAGAACAGGGATCCAAGGGGTTGCCCATCAACTAGGAATGGCTGACCAAGTTATGGGATATAAATATGATAGAATGTCACTGTGCTGCAAGACATAATGAAGGGGATGGTTTCAACGAAGCCTGGAAAGACTCATGTGGACTAATGCGGAGTAAAATGAGCCAAACCAGAGAACAATTTATACAATAATGACAGTACTGCAAGAACAAATAATTTTAAAAGACTTAAGAACTCTGACCAACACCATAACCAACCACAATTCCAGCTGGCTGATGGTGAATCCTGACAGAGAGCTAATGAACTCAGGGTGAAGAATGAGACACAAATTTTTTGGAGGAGGTCAATGTAGGAATTTTGTTTTGGTTGACTATTCATATTTATTAAAAACAAAATGGGGGAAGGGGTTTCTTTTTAATGAAGGAAAGTGAAAAGAAAAAAAACGGATTTTTGTTAATCGTAAAATAATAATGATAGATGATTTTTTAAAATAAAGTCAAAAATACCAAAATGATGCTCAAGCACATGGGTGAAATGCCTTCTCTGCCCACCAGCAAAACCTAAAAACAAAGCCTGTCTCCAGGAAGCTCTTTTCAAAAAAAACCCCAAATTACCACAGACTTTACTTAAGTTTGGATTTTTCAATTTTTGTAGGATATACATGAAGGTGTGTACATTTTGGCTATGAAACCTAAATGAAAAGCAAAAAAGATTTGCTCTCAAATCAATATTTTACAGACCATGCTTTCTGCAATACTGATCTTTTTTCTCCATTATTAATTATTGCAACAGAGGCTTTCCCAAGAAAAAAAGGAAGAAGGTGCCTGTTTTGCTATTTCCCTTGACATTAATCAATACATAGTCAAACAGGGTCTTCTCCTCCCCTAAGAGCCAGAAAAATCAACATGAGGAGTCCAATCTTAGCTCACAAAAGGCTGGAGAGGAAGGGCCAAAAGGTCTCCAGTGATTAGCAGCTGGTACAGATGGGGCAGGGAAGCTGGGGGGAATTCAGTCAGCAGGAAGAGGAGCAGAAGGCTGATTTCACACCTGGGAGGGACCAGCTGGCCAGTTCTGAAGATTGTTATCTTTACCCTAGAGGGAATGAAAGGGGTGGCGGGGGGGGGGGGGGGGGGGGGGGGGGGGGGGGATATGATTCTCTTGACCAAAATGAAGTGGACACCCTCAGTTCCCAGGACCCCCTGAATCAGAAGAAGTGCAATTCAGAATCATTTCCAGAGGATTATGGTTAGCTGCCTAGAAGCATTTTTCAATATTGCTTTCTAAATGTTATGTTTCATTGATCAAGTTTTGGCCCATGTGAATGTATGAACAGACTCGTTGGATCTATGGCCTCTGTACTGATGAATTGTTCTATGGTCTGTTTCACATTCAGATCCCAGACCACCATCGGGCACTCCACTCATGCCTTATCTTCTTGTTAAACTGTGGCCAATCTGCTCCTTCCCACCTGAACAAGGACCCAGTACACTGGACCAGAGACTCAAACCTTCACATCTAGAGCTCCCTCAATCCATGCTCCTAGTCCCTGGGGAAATTAATCCACCATCTTTAGAGCTCCCTCCTTTGGGACCACACCAGTTGATTGATGACTGACAGTGTCTAAGCTAGCCCAACTGCCTAAACTATCAACCACAGCAGAAGTGTCAAACCTGAGACTTCAAAACTACCTGATGTGGCCTAACCAGATTAAAAATGTAATTGGGAAATGTTTAACAAGAATAAATAAAAATGCAATACAACATAGATAATGTTAATTTGTAGTTTTCTAATTCATTAAATGGCCATAATGGAGAATCCTTTCTATTTGAGTTTGACACCAACAATCTGAGACTCTAGTGTTTTTGTTTTTGAATGTTCATTCTTTTTGACTCCTCTCTCTTGGTTTGTCTCCTTGAAAAAAAAATGCTGTAAAGTGAAAGATCATGGGCCTTTTCTCCTCCAAGGCAATGTGGCCCCATGAATACGGGCCTCACAGTTAGTTCTTTTCCATTTTAGGGAAAGATTAATCTAGAGTGTTCAACCTTGTGAGCTTTGAAAGCTCAGGCCAATGAACCTCTGGGCTACTGAGTCTATACCAGGTTTTGCAGCCAACATCAATACCCAGGGAACAAGGAGTGACTTTTAAGATCGAGCTCAGCTAAATCTGAGCCTAGGACTCAGTAGGCAGCGTGCCACCTTTGCGTGTAATTTTGTAGTATTTAGTACGAATACTGTATAGAATGTAGTATATACTATGTGAGAAAAATACTGAAAAACTGCTAAGATTGAACCCACTCAGAAAAAAGAAAATTTAATTAATAAAAAATTATCATGTCCTTCCCTTCTCATAAAAGTATATGTGCAAATAAATTTATCAGCACGTATTTTATTCTATTTAAATTGTATTTTATTTGTTGCAACAACACAAATTTCACACACGTAATAAACACATAAAATGAATTTTTAAAAAAGTAAGAGCACTCTCCCCAAAGACTAATGTGGAATTTGGGAGGGTATGTCCCCCCGGGGGCAATGTTTGCAATTTTGGTTTTATTTATATCTTTGAAGTAAATATCCCTTTGTAAAAGCTAACTGATATTAAGAAGTTAAATGGAATTAGGGGTTCTACTAGCTGTCACCTAGCGGGGGTGGGAATACAACCAGTGTAAGCCCAAGCCAATGGCATTAGAGAAAAGACACCCAAAATCCCCTAGGGAAGTTAGATGGTGAAGAGGAGAGAGCTCAGGCCTGGAGTCAGGATGACCTGAATTCAAATTTGACCTCAGACACTACCTGTGTGACCCCAGGATCTCTCTGGCAGTAATGCTGTTTTGTTATTTAATAGTCAGCCGAGTGACCCTGGGCAAGTCACTTAACCGTGTTTGCCTCAATTTCCTCATCTGTAAAAGGAACTGGAGAAGGAAATGGCAAACCCCTCCAGTATCTTTGCCAAGAAAACCTCAAATGGGGTCGAAGAGTCCAACACAACTACAAAGGATGAATAACACCACCAAAAACCCTGAGGGAGAGATGTAACCAAGCTGACTAGGAAAACAGGCTAAAGCTTACCTTCTATTCATTCATTCATTCATTCATGGCACTCCTCCCCCAGAAGATACAAATTACTTTCCAAGCACTATCTCCAAACACTTGAAGGATCCCTGAGCCCAGAGGGTGTAACGATAATGATGAGACACTTACATGGAGAAGTAGCTTGGCTGTAGATAGAGCTCCAGAGCCAGGAAATCAGCCATCAGCAAATAGTTATTAAGTACCTACTGTGTCAGGCATTCTGTCAACAAATACCCATGAAGCATGCGTTATATGCCAGGCATTGTGCTAAGCCCACAAAAAGGCCAAAGGCAGTCCTTCCTCTCTCTCCAGGAACTCACATTCCAATGAGCAAGGCAACATGCAAACAATCTCCTGTGTGGACCAGATATCTACAGGGTAAATTGGGGGTGGTCTCAGAGGGAAGGCACTGGCATTAGGAGCAGCTGAGTGACTCTGGACAAACCCCTCCCGACTTTAGGTGATTCTCTGAGACTAGAGGTTGCAGAGAAAGCGCCCATCTGCTCTGGGGAGAGTTTTCTCACTCGGGAGTTCCCCAGACCAACAAAAACCCAGGTTTAGTCCCTATTCCTAATGTCTACAGAGTGCTTTGTAGAGTACACTTTGCAAAGAGTTTTATACATAGTTGAGTCTCATCACGGTTCTGGGCCATGAAATGGCTAGGTGGAGTGCTGGGATTAAATTCAGGAAGAACTGAGTTTCAATTCTGCTTCAAGCACTTATTAGCTGTGTGACCCCAGGCATCTCCCTTAACCTCTCTGAGTTTCAGGTCCCTCACCTGTGAGATGGGGATGCTGACATCACCTGCCACACACCTAGGGAGATTCTATGTGCGTGCGTGTTTTACATGTATATGAAAATACAGGCTCCAATGACATTCTATGTGCTTGTATATACATACATGTGTGCATTTCCCGTGTGTGTGTAAGCAGAGGCTCAGACGAGACTGTCTATGCGGTCTACATGTCTGTCTAAATCTGTGTGTGTTAATACATGTGTAAAATGCTGTGCAAGGTGCTGTAAAAATGCGAGCTATTATTATAACTAATTTGACAGATGAGGAAACTGAGGCTCCCCACGGCTCACTAAGAGGCCATGTGCTATGGACCATGGAGCTGAAGTCAAAGGATCTGGATTCCAATCCTGATTCTGCCTCCTATGTGAATTGGGTGATTTAGACTTTCTTCACCTGTAGATGAAGGGAGTGGACTAGGCGGCCTCCAGAACTTATCTAGCCCCAGACCTGTGTCCCCCTGACCCGCCCCAGGCAACACTCTATCTCCCTATTTTACAGACGGAAGAAGAAAACAAGCATTTATACCACACCTACTGTGTGCCAGGCATGTGCTAAGCACCTTACAGATAGCACCTCCTTTGATGCTCCCACAATGCTTCGGGGTAGGTGACGTCACAATTCCCATTTTACAGACGAGGAAACGGGCAGATAGAGGTGAAGGGACTTTCCCAGGGTTATACCTAGAAAGTTTCTAAGACTGGATCTGAGCTCAGGTACTGGGTACAGAAAGAAATGCCACAATATTACATCACCAGTGAGAATGAGGAGTAGAATTTCGTTTCCCAAGTCCGGCTGCCCTGCACCGGTCACTTCATCGCCAACGGGAATGCTATAGAGTGGTTTTCTATTGTTCTCATCTGTGAGTTGAATCATCCTTCCTTTGATTTAGGTTTAGGTTTAGGGGAAAGGAAAGCCTTTGTTCTCGGTCTGTAAGGGGTATCCTGTCTGGGCCCTGAGGGACCAACCCTGGCCTGACCTTGAACTTGACCCCCCATGGGTAGCAGCAACCGGTTCCTGTGGAATGGTGGGAAAAGCACTGGATTGGGAAGCAAAGAATGTGGGTTCAAAACCTAATTCTGACACTTCTAACCCATGTGTCCTTGAAGAAGTTGTAAAAAAATAGTTGGGTCTTAGTTTTCTCATCCACAAAGTGATGGGGGAGGGGAAAGGGATTACTCAATCTCTAAAGTCTCTTCCAGCTCCAGATCCTATGGGCCTATGACCCAGGCTTAAATCTCAGCGTTAGTGATTATTAACAAGTCATAACCTCCCCAGGCCTCAGTTTCCTCATCCGTAAGATGGAAGGGCTGGAGTAGATTAGGGTCAAAAATGCAGGGCCCATGAACTTTTAAATACATTTATTTTAGTAACTGTATTTCAATATAATTTGTAATTCAACAAAATTGGTTTCCTTTGTAATCCTGTGAATGTTATTTTAAGCCTCTAGAAACATCATCCTATGAAGTCCAGAGGTTTCACCAGACAGCATTCCCAGTGCTTAGCACAGTGCCCGGCCCCTAGAAGGCACTTAATCAGTGTTTCTTGGCTATTGACCGCCAAAGGGGTCCATGACACAGTGAAGGTTAAGAGTCCCTGAATTAAATAATCTCTGAAATCCCTTACAACTTGAATTTCCAATGATCATTATGTATATTTCCCTAGCTACCTTTCTACATGCTCACTTACCCACACACATAGTTTGGACAGACATCCCTACCCAGGCCGTCCCCTTAGGCACAGAAAAACTGCCTTTGAATTTCAAGCGGACACATCATCCTTTGCCACAATTCTCCATCCCCCAGTCCTCCCAAACCTACCGCTCCAAGTGTCCCCTTGGCTAAATTAGATTAGCCTTGCACAGGTTAGCTGCCCATCTCATCTCAAAGGGACCCCAATTTTAAGAGCACCATCACCACTTAAAGAGCAGCCCTGAGCAGCTGTAAGACTGCATTTCTAGAAGATGAGTCAGCAAAGCAGGAAATTCTCCTTGCACAAGCAAGACCTTCTTTTCTGTGGGTGTGTGGTATCGAGGGTAGGAGAGGGAGCAGGTCTTAGCCTCCTAGCTCCAAGCCACTTCGAACACTGAACAATGCAGTTGACCTGTGAGTGGAGAAATGTTGACACACAACCTGCCAAGCTGAATTGTTCCAACATGTTTTGGGGAAAGCTCAGGTGCTTCCAAATAAGGAACAGAACAAACAAGGAACTTGGTGGCTGCTGCCAATGGCTAAATAACTGGGCATGGAAGGAGTGAGTAGAGGGCTCTGAGTGCCCAGCGGCCCCTTAAAAATGGGGCTACAAAAGAAAGGCCTCAGAGAGGAGTCTCATGTTAGCTTTCACAAACTCCTTGGTTTAGACCAGGGGTAGGGAACCTGTGGCCCTCCAGGTCCTCAAGTGCAGCATTTGACTGAATCCAAACTTCACAGAACAAATCCCTTAATAAAAGGATGTGTTCTGTAAAACTAGGACTCACTCAAAAGGCTGCACCCAAGGACCTAGAAGGCCACATGTTCCCCACCCCTGGTTTAAACCCAGAAAGATCCTCAGTGACACATTTTGGAGTTGGAAGAGACCTTCATGGCCTTTTAATTCAAACCACACTTGAAACCCAAATCCTCTCTACAAAACACCCTACAAGTGGCCACCTATTCCTGCCTAAACACCTACAGTGAGGGGACCCCAGTGCCTCCAAAGTCAATCCACTTAACTTTGAAGACAACGCTAAGAGTCAGCAAGTTTTTCCTGACATCAAGTCCAAATTGGCTTCTTCACAACTTCTACCCAAGGCTTCTAGTTTTTCCCTCTGGCGTCAAGCAGAAGAAGGCCAATCCCGCCTCCACATGACGTCCTTCAAACACTGGAATTCAGCTATTGGGTTCCCCACGAGTCCTTTTTCCTCCAGGCCAGATACACCTAGCTTCTTTGATTATGGCATACGTTGAATCTCTTCTCCATCCTGCTTGTCCTGATACTCTTCAATTTAGCCATATCCTTCTTACAACAAGGTACTCAGACCCAAGCTCAATGCCATAGATGTGTTCACAGTCCAATGGCTCATTAAATTTTTTAAACTATATTATTTGTGGTTTTGTCTTTCTACCCATGCCTCCTCCAGATTAAATCCTTCTTTGGGATAAAGAGAAAAACAATTAAAAATATCTCAGGGACAGAGTTCAAGGTTCCAGCCTAAGGAGGAGAAGAGACTTGCCCCTGCCTTCACTCTTACACCACCCCCGCCCTTTCTGTTGTTGTTCCGTTGGATTCTTCATGATTCCATTTGGGGTTTTCTTGGCAAAGATACTGAAGTCCTTCTCTAGCTCATTTGACCAATGAGGAAACTGAGGCAACCAGGGTTAAGCATCTTGCCCAGGGTCGCACATCTAGCGAGTATCTGAGGCCAGCTCTGAACTCAGAAAGAAGAGTTCCAGACTCCAGGCCCAGCATTCTATCCACATAGCTGCCCTTCTCCCTCCCCTTCATGCATCGTTTTCTCTCATTGGCACGTAAGCTCCTTGAGGGCAGGAAATTGTCTTGCTTGTTTGTCGTTCTATAGCTGGCACTATCATGGCACCTGTGAAATAGAAAGAACTTCATAAACACCATTCATTCATTCAGTTTCCTACTGTTTGAAGTAAAGGTGTTGGAACAGATGACATAAAACCCCCTCCAGCTCAAAATTCTCAGATTGCTGTACAGCAGAGGCTGAATTGCCCTATAGGGGCCATCTCATGAGCAAATTCAGAGTGGGAAGGAGAGAATGTGGGAACTGGGGGATCTGCTTCGAGCAGGTGCTGGCCCAATGCTGAAAGCATTTTGGGATAAATCCTGAGTGGTCCCTTGGCCTCCTCTGGCCTATAATGGAAGTGCCAGGGTGGGGCAGATTGTATGTGTGTGTGTGTGTATGTGTGTGTGTGTGTGTGTGTGTGTGTGTGTATGTGTGTGTGTGTGTGTGTGTGAGAGAGAGAGAGAGAGAGAGAGAGAGAGAGAGAGAGAGAGCGGGGAGAGGAGTGAAAGGGAGAACAGAGGAGAGGAGAAGAGAGGAGAGGAGAGGAGAGGAGGGAAGGGGGGAGGGGAAGGAGGGGGGGGGGAGAGGGAGGGAGAGAGAGAGAGAAAGAGAGAGATTCCATACGCTACTGTCTTCCTTTGATTCTCCAAGTGGCATCATACAACTTGGAGAGTTTTGTTGAGGGGTAGAGGTGAGCTGGCTTTTCTCCACCACAGCATGAGGGCAAACATAACCTGGCAGCTAGTGCCAGAGGCCTTTAATTAGATGAGATTGCACCTGGACTTCTGCTGGTGTGTTTGTTTTGTCAGCATACTTTGTGTTCTGATCTTAGGTGAGTGACTGTGTCCTGAGATGGACATGTCCAGGCTTAGAGGTGACCTCGTAAGGTCAAGAGGTCCAGAAATCCTGGGTTTCGTTATGTAGGGGCTCAAAAATTGGGGGTGGGGCACGGAGCAAAAAGATCTCTGGCGAGTATTCCAGTGCTCTTGGAGAAAACAGAACCAAAGGGATTGACCCAAGTCCGGCTGTAGCCACGTACTTGTTTGGGCAGTGCAGAGTTGATGAAATGTCAAGTACTTAAATTAGCATGATTGAAGTTGCTTATTTTTAAGGTTTAAGTCACACCCTTCCAGAAAATTGTTACAGTCATTACAAGTTGTTTTAAGATTGTTGTTGGGTTTGGTTTGTTGTTTCAGTTTTGTTTTGGTCAAACGCATGATTATGAGTCTTTCTTTTGTGTGTCAAAATAACCTACCTGTAACTTACCCAAGAGGCAGCTAGGTGGCTCAATGGGTAGAGAGCCGGACTTGGAGTCAGGAAAACCTGAATTCAAATTCTACCTCAGACACTCACTAGCTGGGGGACCCTGGGCAAGTCACTTAACTGCCGTTTGCCTCAATCTGCTAGAGAAGGAAATGGCAAACCATTGTCCTTGCCAAGAAAACCCCATGGGGGTTTGGACACGACTGAACAACAGCTCACCTGACTCACATTGCTACTAAGTATCTTTTTACTTTCCCTTTTGGGGGAAACCCTGGAAGTGAGCTAAGATAGAAGTCAAAATCCTCCAGAGTGCTTCATGGGAGTTTGAATGAGCTGAAGAGTCTTAGGAAAGGCAGCCTAACTGGAATCATTAATCAGGAGGATTTTCTTTACCTGGAGTCCCATTGGGTCAAAGTCTGTGAAAAGATTTCTGGGAGTCCATGGATGGGGGAAAACATTACATCTTTATTTTCACTAACCTTTGGTCTCCTTTGTAATCCTATATATTTTATTTTCTGTGTTAAAAACATTGTAAGAAGGAGTCTGTAGGCTTCCCCAGACTACCAAAGGGGTCCATGAAAACAAAAAAACCCTTAAGAATCCCTACATTCAAGTCAGGCTCCCCAACACTGAACCTGGTCCAAACCACTCGGTCTCGAACAGGGAGTGGCTCCGTGTCTTAGCCTGTGCGCCCAGCAGCAGTTCCTCAAGGTTAGAAGCAAAATGCCAGGGTTAGTCTAAAATAATCCTATCTAGCTTCAAAATTCTCATTCTGTTAAACAACTCTTTGTTTGGGATTTTTTTTCCCCATTAATTCTAAGGCACATTTCCTCCAATTCTTTAAGACAGATGGAGGAAAGGAAAGGGAGAAAGATACCTTCATATGCAGGAGTAAATTAGGGCTGCCAGTATACCCTGAGATCAGTGGGGTAAGGGGATGAAAAGGGGGGGGAGAGAAAGGAGGAAGAGGAGGATGGAGGGGGAAGAGGAGGAAAGCAGGCTGGTGGATGTGAGGAAGGGGTGGGGAGAAGGAGAGAATGTTCTGAGTCCTGAGCAAGGAATGAAAAGCAAATATGATAAGGCTTCTCCAAGGATTAGCAGGGGGAAGGAGAGAAGGAGACCAAGCTGTGGGTGTTTTCACACTGGCCAGAGCAAGAAAAAGCACTAGTCTCTCCCTGTGTCCCTCCAACCTCCCCCGCCCCACCCTGCTTTCCTCTGGCCCAGATGCTCAAGCCTGGGAGGGCTCTTCCTCCTGGGCCCATTCAAAAGGCCCCAGCTTTGAATCAGGCTCAGACTGTGCCTCCTCCCCCATCGCTGGAGTGAGACAGCAGGGCTCCCCACATCCAGGAACTCGGAAGGAAGTGACATGTTTTCCCTCTTGAATGGAAAAGCCTGAAGTGGTGGCAGCCTCCACATTTGTCCCCAGGCTTATCTGACTCTGTTCATCACAGTCAGCTGGTTTCTCAGGCGCTGCTCTGCACTTAGCCTGAGTCTGACCAGAATAAGGTCCATAGAAATTGGAGGCAGGATCTCAGCTGGAGAGAAGGAAAGGACCTCCAGAGGCCATTGAGGCCAACTCCCTCATTTTACAGAAGGGGAAAATGAGGCACAGAGAGGGAGCAAAGACTTCAATCAGATAGGGACCTCAGAGTGGAGAAAGAGCAGGATTTCTAGTGGGGAGATGTGTTGTTTCCAAACCTGTCCCAGATCCTTCCTGGTTGTGAGATTTTGGCAAAATCACTTATGCTCTCAGAACATCGGTTACATCATTCAGAAAATTCACTAGATCAGTCCAATAAAGTTTTATTAAGTATTTCATGTGCCTGGCACTGAGTTAGTCCTAGACACTAGTATACAAAGACAAAATAATCACTGCCTCAAAGCCCTTGCATTCTGCTGGGGTGTCTATAACACGAACACAGAGAAGTTAATAGTATACCATGACT
This sequence comes from Trichosurus vulpecula, assembly GCF_011100635.1. Lineage (NCBI taxonomy): Eukaryota > Metazoa > Chordata > Mammalia > Diprotodontia > Phalangeridae > Trichosurus > Trichosurus vulpecula. The sequence goes on along the minus strand of NC_050575.1, from coordinate 427,925,572 downwards.
GTGACGCTCATGTGCTTAATAAACTACAGAAGTTCTCTGTTACCTTTAGTATCAAATACACACTCCTCTGCTTGGATTTAAAGGCATTCACAATCTGGCTCCAGCCTAACTTTCTAGGCTTTTTAGACATGAATACACTGGGCTTCTTGCTTTTCCTCCCCTCATGACCTTCTATGTGTACCTTTTGAACGTCTTGTTGCATGGGCCTAGGATGGAGTTTCTGCTCAATTCTACCTCCTGGAATTCCTTTTTCCTTCAAAATTCAGCTCAAGCAGCACCTTCTCTGCTAAGTCTTACCTAATATTTCCCAGCTACTGGGGCCCTGCCCTCCAAAGATTACCTGGGACATTGTATATTCTTAGAGTTAATGTTATCTTCCCAGATAAATTATAAATTCCAAAAGTCAGGATTGTTTCATTTTTCCTTTTATGCACAGTGCCCGCTACCACTACAATGCCTAGGACCTAATAGGTAATTAATAAATTCTTGTTGATTGATTAATAATTGTAATAACTGTGTCATAACTATAATAACTGGTCTCAGACACTTACTAGTTGTGTGGCTCTGGGCGAGTCACTAAACCCTGTTTGCCTCAGTTTCCTCCTCTGTAAAATGAGCTGGAGAAGGAAATGGTGAACCACTCTAGCATCTTTGCCAAGAAAACCTCAAATGGGGTCACAAAGAGGCAGACATGACTGAGAAACACAACAAAAACCTTTGTGGGATGGAGGTGTAGGAGCAGATGAGGAAGCCAAGGTCAAGACAAGGAAAGTGACTTAGCCAAGGTCATAGCAGAGCTGAGATTTGACTCAGTCTTCTGATTCCAAACCTGGCCTTCTTTTACCTCCACCGGGATGCAGATTGGTCATCAAGTCCTTAGCACTTTCATGTTGTCGCTCTGTCAGTTTTTAGCCCTATCTGCCCCTTCATGACCCCATTTGGGGTTTTCCTGGCAAAGATATGGGAGTGGTTTGCCACCTGGTGTCATGCAAATGGCGGCAGCACCCCTGGGGAGGATCATTGCCCTGTCCTTCCTTCCAGAGAAGTGAGTCTAGCTTTCGGAGCTGGCTTTCAGGAAAAGCTTCAAATGAGGAAGGTTCATTTTTCCGTTGTTACATCCATCTGCATCTGAGTGACAGGGTTGTCCTCTTTCCAAATCGCCAGCCACAATTCTGTCTGTAATAACCATGGCCAGCAATGCCTCCTTTGGGTAGTTAGCATTTGTCAATCTGTGAAAGCACCGGCAGGCCCTAGTGGGCCCCATCTAGCATCTCATTGATAGCATCTACTAGTCCTTGGTCCTATTATACAACCAAGGAATCTCAGAATTGGAAGGGACCTTTTGTATATGGCAGCCCTATGCTGTTGCATTTTGGGATAGCTCTATTTCCTGACATCAAGACTAAATATGGAGAGACTGGGAATTGTAGGTGACGGAAAAAGAAAATATAGCAATAAAATTATTTTTTAAAGCCTAAAGCTGCCTTCTTGCAGTGTCTCCCCATCGTGTCTAGTTCTGAACTCTAGGGCCGAGGAGAACAAGTCTAATTACCCTCTTCAACCTGACAACCCTTCGAATATCTGAACACATCTATCACGCCCAATTGTGTCTTCTCCTGCTGAACATTACAGTTCCTTGAGCTGATTCCCATAGAACGTAGACTTGAGGCCCTCTGCCATGCTAGCTGCTGTTCTCTGTCTGCTCTTGGGTCTACTGATGTCCCTCCTAAACTATGGCATTTAGAACCATAGAGTATTCTAACTGCAGTCTGAGCAGGGCAGAGGGCAGAAGTACTATCTCTTCTGTATTCCCAGAAGCTACACCTCTCAGTGCAGTCCAAGGTCCAACCCACTGCTGATTCACACATTGACCTTGCAGGCCGCTAAGACCCCCAGCTCTTTTTCAGAATATCTGCTATATAATCACCCTTCCCCCATCTTTTGCTTGTGAAGCTGATTTGTTTGGACCCCAGTGAAAGATTTTACATTTATCCTTGCTAAGTTTCATCCTCTTAGATTCAATCTAACATTCTTCCCTCTCAAGATCTTTTGAGATCTTCACTGTCTTTCAGTGTGCTATACTTTGTGGTCCTGTTATCAGGCATTCTAAGGCATTAAGGTGAAATGGATAGAGGCATAGACTCCAAGTCGACAAAGATCTGGGTTTCAATTTAATTCAACAAAGATTTGTTAAGCACCTGCTGTGTTCCAAGCACCTGCTAGGTTCTTAGGAATACAAACACAAAAACTAAATAGACTCTGCCCTCAAGGAGCTTACTTGGGAAGAAAACACCAGATACCCAGATAGGCGCAAGGACTGAATCTGTGATATCTTTGGTGCAGAGAGGTCCCAGTCAGGAAACTTCCTCTGCCAGCAGAAGTTGACACCTTCTCTACAATTGATCATCTCAGACTTACCTAGAGCATTGAGAGAGTAAATGACTTGCTTGGGGTCATATAACCAGTGTGTGTCTGTGGTAGGACTTGAACCCAGGTCTTCCTAACTCCCAAACCATCTTTCTATTGACTAGGCCACACTGTCTCTTACTTATCTCAATAGGAATAGTAAACGCAAATGTATACACAAAATACAATGTGATGCATGAAGGGGGAGAGTGGGAAACTCTTAATGGGGGAGGGGATTAGGGAAAGTTTCTTGCAGAAAGTGGCCCTTGAGCTAAGCCTAAAGGGAGCCAGGGGATTCTAAGAGGCAGAGATGAGCAAGGAAAATTCACTAGACATCGAAGAACAGCCTCTGCAAGGGCATGGGGATGGGAAAAGGAATATCACGGAGGGCAAGCCAAAAATAGGATGGTTAGAAAAGTAACCTTCGGGGGCAGCTAGGTGGCACAGTGAGTAGAGCACCGGCCCTGGAGTCAGGAAGACCTGAGTTCAAATCCAGCCTCAGACACTTGACACATATACTAGCTGTGTGACCTTGGGCAAGTCACTTAACCCCAATTGCCCTGCCAAACAAAACAAAAACAAAAAAAAAAAAAGAAAAGTAACTTTCATGACATGAAATCATTTGAAATGGGTGTGGAAAAGAGAAGCTGGCCCCAGAATGTGAAACTTTAATGCCAGACAAAGGAACTTATATTTTGTCTTTTATAAAAACATTTTAAATTAAATTTTTAATCAGCAAAATTCTTTCCTCCTCCTCCCCCAATCAAGAATGAAGGACAGGCTCAGATTCAAGGTTGAATCTGCCCCACTAGTAAAAACAAGCATCACGAATGGTAGATTTCTTAAGACAACCCATTAAGGTGAATCCTTAATAAACTTTCTTTTTCCTTGGCTAAAAAAAAAAAAAGAAAAAGAAAAAAGAATGAAGGACAAAGCTTGCCACAAACACATGTCCTCATTGGTTATGTCCAAAAAAAAATATGTCTCATTATGTACTCTGAGACCTCCCCCTCTCTATTAAGAGGTGGGGAGCTTGGTCCTCTAAAATCATGGTTGGTGATGACACTGATTGGAGTTCCTAATTCATTCTGAGATGTTTACTTTTGCTGTATTGTTGACATTGTATAAATCATTGTCCTGGTTCTGCTTACTTCACTCTGCATCAGTTCATACGTTTCCCTAGGTTTCTCTGAAACCATCCCCTTCATCTTTTCTTACAGCACAGGGGTAGCATTGTATCACGTTTATAGACCATAACTTGTTCAGCCATTCTCTAATTTATAGGCAGCCCCTCAGATTCCCATTCTTTGCCACCCAGAGCTATATTTTTGCACAACCCTAAGAGTTTGCTTTAATCCCTCCCTTAATCTATCCTCCCTCTAAGTCCCCCCTTCTCCCTTTTCCCTCCTATTGAACCCAACTGTGTGTATGTTTGTATGTATTCTCTCTTTTGGCCAGTTTAGATGAAAGTGGAAGTTCAAGTGCCAGCCACTCCTGATCGAGGTCCAGGTCAATTTCTTTGCTACAATACCTTAAATTTTCTTCTATATTTTCAGTCTTTTGACTTTATTTTAACGTTGCCTCACAGAGCCATTGGCTTCTATTTGGTCCATTATAATTTTCAGGGAGTCTGTTGCTTGGGCAAAGTTTTGTACTTAGGTGCCAAGCTGTTAATTTCCCTTCTAATTATTTCAATAGAAGCTGTTAATTTTCTTTCTAATTCTTTCTTTGATTTCTCATTCTTTTTCCAATCTTTTTCAACTAGTGCTCTCATTTCGTTGAAAATTTTTTTTTTTCTTAAATTCTTCCTTCATCTCTTCTAGAAATTCTAGTTGAATTTGTGCCCCCAATGTGTTTTTCTCTGAAGCTTTGCTTGTTAGAGTTTTGGAATCTCTGTCACCATAATAGCTTTTAATGGTAGGATTCTTATTTTTAACTGCCCATCCTCCCAGCCTACTTCCGGACTTCAGATTCATGGTAAGGCTAGGCTCTGTGCACTTCTGGAGGAAGTTCTGGGCTGGTCCTATTGCTGCTTTCTTGAGAGGAGGGGTATTGATTGTTGTGTCGGGGACAGCTCAGGCTGGGGACCTGCAAGCTTTCAGGGCTCTGGATATAGTCTGATTCAGGGCAAAGTCTGATTGTGGTTTCCTTGGTCTGAGCTCTGAAAGTTCATGATTAGGGTTTGGGACTACACAACAATCAACTGCTCCGGGACTCATCCACTACCAGCCAGCTGGGAAGCTCTGCTGGTTCAGAAGGACAGAGTTGTAAGCTCCACTTTGGTCTGGGTTTCCAGCTCTATTATTCCTCTGCAGGCTGCAGGCCAAGCTCAGAGCTAGAACTGAGACCCTGTTCTGCTCCTGGAGTCTGACTCAACACTGTTTCTGTTTCTGAACCTGCTTCTCTCTTAGTATACACAGCCCAGGGCCTGCATATGAAAGAAGCTCCTGTCCTAAGTCTACGCTGGATCTGTGACCTATAACTAGGTAGTGGCAAAGCTACAAGGGGGGCACCTGTCCCCTGGTATGGTTTTGAAAATAGCTAGTATAGAGTACGGTCTCTCCTTACCCTTGGCTATAGTCTCTTTTTGTGTGGTAGAGTGCTCCAATTAGCTGGTCCTGGCCAGACCCTGTCCCCAGTGTCTGAAGTCCTTTATGTCTTCCTATGCCAACTTGATGGTGGAAAAGGGACTTGTGACTTTGTCCTGGCTTTTCCCTTTGGGCTAGAGTGCGGTGCGTCTTCTCAGTCCATTTGGAGTTTTGTAGGAGAGCTAGCTAAACTACTCCCCACTACTATTCCACCTAGGTTCTGCCTCTCCAGTTTGTATTTTATCCTAAAAGTAATAGGAAGCTATTGATACTTAAGTGGGAGAGTGATGTGGTCAGATCTGTGCAACAGATATACCAATTTGGTGGTTGTGCCAAGGATAGATTGGAAGCAGATCAATTAGTAAACTATTGGAATAGTCCAGATGAAAAAGGTGGTGAGGGTGTGAATTCCGGTAACAGCGGAGGGGGGAGGGGGAGATGTATGTAAATAGTTATAGGGGTAAAAAAATCAACAACTGATTAGGGGTGGGGCTGAGTGAAAACAGAAAGTTGGGGATGGCTCCTGGGTCTTAAACCTGGGTTACAGAAAAAATGGAGGTAACCTAGATAGAAATAAGGAAGTTGGGATGAGGGGGAGGTTTAAGAAAGTAGGGATTAAGTTCTGTTTGAGATGTCTTGGGGATATGCAGTTTGAAATATGGGACTGGTGCTCCAGAGGGAGATGAAAAATGGATATGTAGATTTGGGAGCTCCTTGTATGTAGATAATGGCTGAATCCCTGGGAGCTGGCCAAGAAGAGGAGAGGAGGAGAAGGGAAGGGGCTCTGATAGAACTGTGGGACACACACATATAGGCTGCTGGATTTGTATGATAATCCCATGAGGAGAATAAAAAGAATTGGTCTGACAGAGAGAAAGAAAACCAAGAGAGAGCAGTGTCATGAAATCCCAGCTGAGGAGAGAGTTCTAAGAGTCTGTATGTTGGGGGAAGTGGGAGATGAGGAGAGAAGGGGTGGGTTGGAATCAACATTTGGCAGCCAAGAAGGAGAGCTAAGAAAATGGTGTTGAATTGGACAATTAAGAGACCACTGGTGACCTTGGAGAGATGTTTCAGTGGAGTTGAAGCCAGATTACAAATGGTGGAGAAGTGAGTGGGAGAAGAGAAGGAGCATGGGAACTTTTCCCAAGACTTTGATTTTGCAAGGTTTGAATCCTTTACTTAGTAACTATATGACTTTGGACAAGTCATTTTTACTGCCTCTGTATCTCAATTTCCTCTCCTATAAAATGAGGCTAATAATAGAACCTTCCTCCCTGGGTTGTTGTGAAGTAAGATCATGTAAAGGAAGGCTATTATTCTGTGTAACACCTACTATACCTGCTCGGTGTGAAAAAGCATTACCTTAATGATTCATTTGGCACACCTGTGAGAAGAAGCCAATATCATTAATCCCGATTTCTGAAGAAGAAACAGGATTGTAATATTTATGAGGGAAAGGACTGACTCAGCGTCTAGCAGCACCAAACCCAAACTAGACTCTTCGTGTAACTAGAGTTACTCTTGAACCAGACAGAATGGGCTTGTGGGAGGGTTAGCCTAGAAGTATTTACCAACCCCAAGGAAATCAGCACTAAATGGGACTGAAGCCTTAGTCGATTCTGTCTGGCCTTTGTGCCCCTGGGGCCTCTTGTTACCTACAAAAGGTAAAAATAAAAAATAATTTTTAAAAAAGATGCTGACTTTAACCTCAAAAGAGATTCATTCTGTACCTGAAAGGTACAGTGGGTGAGGGCTGGATTTGGAGGCCAGAGAATGAGTTAGAATCCTGCTTCACATAGGACCCTGGGCAGGTCACTTTACTTTTCTTGGCCTCAAAGACAGAGATAATAAACCTTCATGGAGTTGTTGTGAGGAGCAAATGAAATAAGACACATAGAGCTTTTTGTAAACTTTAAAGGGCTATGGAAATGCTAGCTACCTGACAAATGGACAGGAAAGCCTCCACAGCCCCTCATGCCCCCCAAGTTAACCATTTCCATTTGGGACAGCTCAAGTTGGTGGGAAGTTTTTCTTTCTATCAAGATGAAATTCGCCTCTTTGCAATTTCCACTTGTTCCTGGTTCTGACCTCTGGGGCCTAGCAAACAGGCCTAATCCCTCTTCCACAGAACAGCCCTTTAGACACCCCTCCATGTCACCCCTATCTTCTGCTTATCTCCCACTTCCTTTCTGCTAAGAGGACAAATGTGAAGGTGAGCAAGGGGGATTAGGCCTTTTCTCCAGAGGGAGCAGGGACCAGGGGAAAGAGATTTGGCTTGTTTTCCCCTTGCTCCTGGCTCCATGAATTTAATAGAAAAAGCTCTGGTTTTAGATCAGGAGACACATTCAAGTCTGAACTGTGGAGAAGCCAAGGACTCATTTGCTCAGCTGGAGCACACGGATCAGGGGCTCCCCTTGGCTCACCCCAATTATATACATGGGAAGCCTGGGCCAGATTACCTACCCACTCTCAGGGTCTCAGTATCCCTTGCTGTAAAGTGAGGGAGTTGCATTAGACAATTTCTGAGGCCCTTCCAGCTCCAAGGACCTTGATGCTACAACCTTCAATCCATCTAGTATTCATTAATCTATCATGTGGCAGGCACTGTGCTAGGCACTGGGGATAGCAAGACTTTAAGAACAAGTCCCCGCCCTCAAGAAACTTATGTTCTACTGCCCTCATATACATTGATATTTAAACAAGCATTTTATGGCTTTCATTGACCCATTATCTATAATTAAGGTCCTTAAATAGAAATTAATTTTGAGATAGATGAATGGCAAAGTAGTGTTGGGCCTAGGAATCAAAGTCCTGACACTCACTCAGTGTGTGGCCCTGGGCAAGTCACTTAAGCATTGCCTGCCTCAGTTTCCTCAACTGTAAAATGGAGATAAAGATAGGACCTACCTGTCAGGGTTGATGGGAGGATCAAACGGCATAATATTTGTAAAGCATTTGACATGGTGCCTGGCACATAGTAGGTGCATAATAAATGTTTATTCCCTCTCTCCTCTGAGATGCATTATCAGTGAGGCTCTTCCCACCGTGAGCTTCGCTCCACAGCCTGGACATTAGTTGAGTGATATGATTATTTTCTTTTTTATGCATAGGTGTCAGGGCTCAGAACAGGGTGGGATGGTATTTACATTTTTGGCCAGCTGCCACATCCCACATGGGGTGGGTCACCTGCTCCTAAAGAGGCAGGGTAGCCTCCAAGTAGCCAGGCTCCAGATAATTTCAGCCTATTAGCTGACAAAGACAAAACAAACAAACAAACAACCTCAGGCCCTGCCCTGAAGGAGCTTACAATCCACTTACATCCATTAATAGATATTTCAAGCAACAGACATTTCCTCTTGGATTGTTTTATTAAGTAAAGAGGGAAATTGAGGTGTCACAGAATTGGGAAGTTAACTTCTAAACTAGAACTTGGAATTATGTGCAACTGCAAACCCTGAGCATCCCTCCCTTCCCCAACGGTCCCTCTTCCTGGAACTCCCCCTACTGCTTTGGGGACTATTTCGCTCACTCAGACCCAAGGATGTGAGCTTCATGGGACAGACATCACACAAGGCTAGCCCTTTTGGAGCTCTTTTCAAACTCCCAATATCATCCTTCCATGATTCAGAAAGTAATCCCACTCACCTGGGCATTACATCACTTTACTCATCCCTCCCCTTTGCTTCCAATGTCTCATCTCAGAGTGAAGCCAATATCCACTGTCTTCATCCATTGACTCTAAGCTCTTTTAATGTCACATAACATCTCATTCTAAAATTTGTTATCCAGCCACCACAATAAGCCTCATTTACAAAGGGATGAGAGGGAGAGAAGGAGGAAGGAAGGAAGGAAGGAGGGAAGGAGGGACTAGGAAGGACTATCGACACCTAGAGTAATTAAACTGCCCACCAGATCTGTATATCTATACTATGTCCATACTTTCCTGATGGAGCAATAGACAAAGAGAATAGGGGAAGGAGGGAGGGAAGGAAAAAGAAAGGAAACAAGGGACAGAGGAAGAGAAGCAGAAACCGAGGAAGATTGGTTTTCAGGAGGCAGATGATTCAAATAGCTCTGAACAAATAAGGAAAGCAGGCAGGGCAGCACTGACAGAGTAATTCTTGCTTGATTGTGGGAGGCAAGCTAATAAAGATTAAGATGGAGCAGGTGGCATTGAGTAGGCGAGGAAGAAAAAAAAAACCTTTTCTCTTCCCCCTCCTCCAATCCTCCAGGAGAATCCAAATACAGCTAGAAGGGTCCTTCAATCCTGATTCTGTTACTCACTGGCTGTGTGACTTTGGACAAGTCATTTAACCTCTCTGTAACTCGGTTTCCTCATCTATAAAATGAAGGAGGTGGGCTAGAAGGACCCTAAGGTCATTTTCTAGTTTAAAAAACAAGATACTAAAAACTTATGCCATCTAGTTCAAAATCTCCATTCTACAGATGAGAAGAGTAAGGCTCAGAGAAGAGAAGGAGCCAACAGCTTGTTAGTGACTGAGCCAAGAATAGATCCTGGGGTCTCCTTGCTCTTGGGCCCCTGCTAGGACACCCCCACTGTATTGAGGGGTAGGGATCTCATGGTAGATGAGCAGAGACCCAGTAAACCTGAAGAAAACAAACCAAGTCATTAAACCACTTTGCCCCCCTTACCTAATTGGCTCTTTCTGAAACCTACACTCACTGGCGCCCATGCAACATTTTCAAGTGTGTGGGTTGGGGAGTGGGGAGGCTGTGTTCTTTTTCAATTTTCTATCACATCACTAACATTCATTCACTCAACAAGCATTTACTAAGCTCCTACTGTGTGCCAGATTGGGGACCCAAAGATGACAACAATCCTTAAGGACCTGATGTTCTACCTTCTATTCCCATTGTTTCAGAACTGACCTAGGACTTCATCAGTAGAGGATCTCCCAATGAGGGCATCTCTGAGGGAGATCGCACTGAGGGATACCGGGACTGGGACCCTGTTAGAGGTCAAGGCCAACACCCTCATTTTACAGATGAGGAAACTGAGGTCCAGAGAAGTTAATGGTCTTGCCCAGGATCACAGAGCTAATGTCAGAGGCAGGATTCGAACACAGGGCTTCCTGACTCCACGTCTACTGTGCCACTTAGCTTCCAAAGCAGATCAGCCTCTGCATGTTTGCTCGGGGCCCTGAGTGGTGAAGTGATTTGCCAAGGCAGGTCTAGAACTCAGGTCTTCCTGACTGAAGCCATCATTCTCTTTACTGCTGCCTCTCTAACCTAACCCTTACAATGATACTTTTATGGGGGAGGAGGGAGAACTTGTGATTGTTCTCTAGAAATATCCCAGCACCCTTCAGCTCACCTGATTTAAATGCCAATTAAGCTGTGTCAATCAATAGTTTGCTGGCTCCAAGCCCCACCTGTGACTTCTCTTCCTTGCCTTTGTTTGCACTCTAGCCTTCTCTGGTGACCTTCCAAGAACAGCTTCATTGGTAAACCCTGGGGCATCAGAAAAGGGCCCCTCTCCCTACTTTCTGCTCTGGTCCTGTGTTCCCTTCCTAAAACGAAGGCACCTACCCATACACATGTCACTTCTCTTTGCCCAGAGATGCAGTGTTGCTTCTCAGGTGAGTTCTCAGCATTTTCTTTCATACGGTGCTTCTGTGGAAGTAGGCAAGAATTACACACCTTTGCTAGGACTGCCCTGTTCTAGTGCTCTTGGTAGTCCTGGGGTGTGAGTGTGTTCCTGAGGACACATCACAGACCCAGGAGGCAGCTTCCTCAGGGCAGAGGAAATCTGCCTTGCAACTTTTAGCAGATTTCCTGTCCATATTATGGCTTAATGGTAACTGCTTTATGGAGGGGTCCTGTTACCTTGAGATCCTGATATCTTGGAACAGGCCAGGAGGAGGGTCCTGGTGGTCATTTAATTTAACAGAGGCTTATTAAGCACTGAATACATATGGTACCAGCCCACTGTCTCTCACATAGTAGGTGTTTAATAAGCATCTATTGGACAGAGAATTGGCCTTGGAGTCAAGAAGGTCACAGATTTAGAGAAGGAAGAGCTATAAATGACCATCAAATCCAATCCCTTTATTTTACAGATAAGTGAATTGAGGCAGAGCTATGTAACTTTCCATGAGTTATTCAGCTAGTAAGTATCTGAACCTAGACTTGGGTTCCAGTCTTGCCTCTGACAAGTAGTAGCTCTCCAGTGCCTAGCACAGTGACTGGCACATAATAGGTACTTATTGCATGTTTATTGACTGACGAATGCCCCAGGTAACTCTCTAAGACTTAAGTTGCTGAGTAGGTGACAATCTGCATCAGAAGTTCTCTATATTAATGAAACCCCAAGTCTGGTTCAATCCAATTATGTTTGAGGCTTTGGGTTAGATTTGGGAACACAAAAGTGAAAAAATGCCACCACCACCCCCCTTGCCCTCAAGCATCTTCCATTCTATTAGGGGAGAAATTATATGTACAGGGATGAGAGTTCCATATGGCAAAGGAGAAATCTGGACATAAACCCTTCAACCGGGGGATCAGAAATGGAGAGAGGAGAGTGCAAGGTCAGGGAGATAGGCCGGCATTTCTGGAGGAAGTAGTATGTGAGCCTTGAAAGAAGATAAGGATTTTGACAAACAGGTCATGGGATCACAGCCATGGAGCAAGAAAAGACCCCAGAGGCCTTTAGGTTTAAACCTTCCCTTTACATACATGGTAACTGAGGCACGGAGAGGTTGTGACTTACCTAGCGTCTCACACAGGCAGGATTTGAATCCAAATCCTGGCTGCCAGACCAGTGTGATATCCATTTCACCATGCTGTAAGATGAAAAATAGGAGCATCTTTCAGGTAAGGGATATGGTCTGTAGGAATGCACGAGGGTGGGAAATGAGATACTGAGTTTGGAGAATAGCTAGTCATCCACTGTGGCAAGAATATGCTGTGTTTGAATGAGAATAATACGCCTAGGCTAGAGGCAGAAGTCGGAAGGGTCTTAAAGACTAGAAGGAGGAGCATACGTTTTATGGCAGAGGCAACTGAAGTCACTGAAGGCTTTTAAGTGGGGAGAGTGGCATGGTCACTTTTTCCGTACTAACTTGATTTTTGTGGCTCAAGTCAAAAATGGATTGAAGAAAGAAGGGTCTGGAGAAAGGTAGACAATTTAGGAGATTATCAACCGGATCAGGTGAAAGATGATGAAGGTCAGAAGTTCAGTGGGACCTGCGTGAACAGAGAGAAGTGTGTCTCTGGGAAAATCACTCCGGAAAACTAACATTTGTTTTGGTTTCATTTTCACAAATTGAGGGCAGGAAGGCAGGGCTTGTACCGAGCTGGCAAGACTCTCTGCCCCTTGGTGATTTCCCCGTTTGGGCTTCTAGTCCCTGCATACTCAATTACATCTGTATAAGCTCCATTACTGAGCTTGATACTTTGTAGCATCCCAGAAGCTGCTGGTGTTATCCAAGGTCTCCTATCATGACTGGTTTTGGCAGTAAGGAAGACCACAGCTTTGACTAATTCAGGTTGATTATTGGCCCTTTAGATTGTCCAATGATGCCCAACTTTCCCCAAGTCCTAGCACTATAGTAATGTATTTGTATTTCATGAGCTCTCCTCTCAGCCTAGAAAGAATGTAGATCAATGAATGGGAATTAAATTCAGATTTGTTTTGAAATTTTTCTCAGTATTCATGGTGCTTATTTGAGATACACTAGAGTGTCTAGAAACACAGGTTGGGAATCCATTTGTGCTAGAAAAAAGAAATTCAATCATTCATTTCAGCAGGCACTTAAAAAATAATTGTTGCTATCTTTTGTTTTTATATCGCCTTCATTTCCAAATATATCCCTCTTCAGTCTCCTAGCCAGCAAGGAATCCCTTGTAACAAAAACATTAAAAAGAAAGAGAAAGGAAAAAAAGTCATTCAGCCTAAACTAACATCTTAACTAAGTAAGAAAGTATGTACGATGCTCCATGCCAGAGCTCAGAACTTAGAATCAAAGAGATCAGGGTTCAGAAAATCCTGGCTGTGCAGCTCAAAGTCTGCTAACTTGTCTCTGCCTCAATTTTCTCGTTACAACAGAGCCTGTCTTAGAGCTTGTTGCGAGGATCAGATGAGATGCTCTAGTGAAAGCATGTTGCAATCCTTGGAGTTGTCTACCAACCTAGTCCTTACTCTTATTACAATCCTCCAACTATCCAACAAAGAGACAAAGGTATAGTTTCCTCATGTCTTCTTTGGGGATAAATCAAATGTTTAAGTGCCTACTACGTACCAAATAGTAAGAAGACAGAAATGAAAACAGTCCATGCCCTCAAGGAGCTTACATTCTACTGGGGAAAAAGGGGATAACAAAAAGTAATTTTGGAGGAAGGGACAATGACACTAAGAAGCGGAAAGAGAAGGGAGTCAGAGAAGGGCTCACATGAGAGTTGGTACCTGAGCTAATTATTGAGAGGGAGAGATATTGAGAGATGGAGGAGAGGAGGGAGGGTGTTCTAGCAAAGCAAAGGCTCGGAAGTGGGGGATGGGATGGTAGGTGTATAAGTTAGCACATAGGCTAGGGACCACCCAACATGATCCTCATGTGACTCCAGTGTCTCTTTTGGGCAACTTGCTTGGGACTGATGGGTGGAGGAGGTTCAGTTCGTGAAGGCAGGAACTTGGAATAGGGAAGGAGTGCCTCATCTAATTTCCCTTGCTTAAAGCTATTATGAAATTTGGCTTTCCAAGTGAAGAGTTTATTAGATTTAAAAGTCGACTTCAAATGATGCCGAGGCATTATTATGTCAGAGAGCTTCAACAGCTCAGTTAAGGCTGAAAAGGATTGTACTTACTGGGCTTTACTTCGGTTTTTAAAGTTAATTTTCAGTGCTTCTAGAAACACCCCTTGCCATGCTTCAGGCAGTCTGCTCTGAGGAATGTTGATTCAATGGGGGCGTGAGAGGATGTCGGGTATAGCTGGACTCAGAAACCTGCCACTGACATTGACTAGCTTTTCAGGATAGCCCCTCAGAAAATTAACCTTCACCTTTCTGCCTTCATTTCCTTATCTGTAAAACAGCAGTAACAGTATTTGGAATACCTCACGAGAGGCAGCAGGGCGGCACAGTTGACAGAGTGCTGGACCTGGAATCAGGAAGATCTGAGTTCAAACCCAATCTCAGATATTTCCTAGCTGTGTGACCCTAGGCAAGTCACTTTACCTCTCTCTACTTCAGCAGACAGTTTCCTCATCTGTAAAACGAGTATAATGGCACCCACCTCACAGGGTTCTTGTGAGGAGCAAACGAGGTGATAATATTTGCCAAGGGTTTTGCAAATTATAAAGCACTACATGAATGCACTATTATTACGATGATGCCATAGTGGAGAGAGGGCCAGCCCAGGGGTCAGGAAGTCCTGGGTTCAAGTGTAAATCCTGACACACATTAACTGTGTGACTCAAGGTGAGTTGCTTATCTTCCGTGGGGTGTCCCAAGGCACCTCTGAGTCTGTAAGTTGTGAAGCAGGGGCTGACCTGCATGGGTGGAGGCAATTTCCTCACCAAGGAGCTCTTAATCCCAATGAAATCACAGGTCTGCTCCAAAACAAATAAACCTCATAGGAATCTTGAGAGAGGGAGGGAGGAAGGAAGGAAGGAAAGAAAGAAGAAAAGAAGAAAGGAGGGAAGGAAGGAAGAAAAGAAAGAAGGAAGAAAGGGAAGGAACGAGGGAAGGAAGAAAGGAAGGAGGGAAAGAAAGAAAGGAAGGAGGGAAGGAAAGAAAAGAAAGAAGGGAAGGAAAGAAGAAAAGAAAGAAGGGAAGGAAGAAAGGAAGGAAGGAGGGAAGGAAAGAAGAAAGGAAAGGAGGGAGGGAGAGAGGAAGAAGCAGAGAGAGCAGAATGCATTGTGACGTAGCTCCCTTTCTTGGAATCTATGCAATCCAAGGTTATGTTAGTTTTTAGTTTTTTTTTTTTTAATGCTACATCCCACTGCTGATTTATACTTAACCTGAAGTTCACTAAAGCCCCTCCATCTTTTTTCAGAACAAATGCTGGTTTCTTTGAGCCACTTGTGAGTGTTTATACCTCAACCCTAATAAGCTGTTAAACTTTTATGGACAATTATTACCTCTTAAAAATGATCACCTACTTGACAACTCACCCCAATTCCATTCCTTTGTCTCATCAATTCCACAGCCACATGCCCCTCTCCTCCCAAATTTGGCCAAACACTATCTGTTTTACCAGTTCTTCCCACCCACCAATCAACTTTATCAACAATTTCCTTAACCTTCTTATTGTAGTGGGAGGAGGAAAAATATTGGCTTTTTTTTTGTTACTGCCATGTCATGAATTTAGTCCCTCATTACTTCTGAGTCAGAAGTAAAGAGGAGGAGGAGGAGGAGGAAGATTGGGCTAAGGCTCTTCTCTCCCAGAAGCACATTGCCCAGAACTCTCCTCTCTAGAAGCCAAGATCCTAAAACTCAAAATTGGAGTTACTCTTAAAAATTGTTTTTTTTGGTGAAACTAATCACCAGGGTTCCTTTCAGTGCAATTTCTACAGCTGGCACTGCCCAATAATTCTCCCTTCTCTGTCTAGAAGGCTCAATTCCACACTGCCTAGGAAATGTTCTCCTAACTAGGGGCTCAGGAATGTCATAATCCTGGGACTCCTTTCTGTGGTCATGTGGGCAGAGACACACAGTTTCTCCAGGATGCCCCGCTCTTCCTCTGGCTGCTTCCATCTCTTGGGCTGGGGACAGTCCACGCTCTGCTTGGGCAAAAACATGCAGCTCAAATGTGCTTTTGTCCCAAGTCAGTCATTAATTATTGGGGAGACTTTGGCTATACTCAGTAGTTGTCTTTACCATAGGGTCATCCAGGCTTAGATGTCAGGAGGATCTGTGGTCTTGGATAAGAAAAAAAAATTAGGTCTTTATAGCAACATCATAAGTTTCCCTTCTAATCTTGTGTATTTTATTCTATACATTTAAAATCATTATTCTGAGAAAGAGTTTATAGATTTTGCCAGACTACCAAAGGGGCCCATGACAGACAAAAGATTAAGACAATCTCTGCTACACAGCTCTTCCAGGTCAGTCTGGCTGTGTTCTTTCTGGTCTGTCCTCTGAATGACAGCAGCAAAAAAAAAAATAAATAAATAAATGGTGAAAAGGGATGAGCATATTTGTCATCTTACCTTTATAGGCCAGCACAAAGAATTGTTCCAAACACACACATATACACGCATATACACACACGCGCCCATATACACACACATGCACGTGCATGTACAGTAAACTCATAGGAGAAGAGGAAAGAATAAACATTTATATAGCACCTATTATGTGCCAGACACTATACAAAATGCTTTCTTACATTTACCATCTCATTTGATCTTTGTGCCAACCCTGGGAAGTAGATGCTGCTATTATCTCCATAACTGGGGAAACTGAGTCAGAGGTTAAGTGACTTGCCCAGGGTCACACAGCTAGTAAGTTTTGATCAGATCTTTCTGATTCCAGGCCTAGTGCTCAATCTGCTGTGCAGCTACCTGGCTGCCACGGACTTTGGAGTCAGAATGGACTCTATGGGTTTTCTAGATCAGTTGCCTCAGTTTACTGATTAGGGCAGTTGGCTAACTCAAGGTCACATGGGTACTAAGTGGTAAATCCAGGATTTGAACCCAGGTCTTCTGACCCTGAACCAGTGCTGGTGCTCTTATCTGGTTGTCTTCCAGGTGCAGAGGCAGCTGTGAGGTATTCCTTGTTTTGTTTTTAAACTCCAGGTGGTCGACCCACTGGGACTGGATCTGGAGGCAGTAAAACTGGGCAGTGAGCCTGGGTAACGAGCTAACTGCTGGTGAAGAGGAGGCTTGGCACAGAGGTTCCTCGGATGGAGACCACCCCTCCCTGCAATGTCAGGGCCCTGTTTTGCCATCTGGGCCTGAGCAGAACAGCGTGGCAGTGGTGCTGAGGGCACTGGATTTGGAATCAGAGCACTTGGGGCTGAATCATAGCTTTAACACAAACAGGACTCTCATCTACTAATAATAGCTGGCATTTATGTGGCATCTATCAGGGGCTGTTTGATCCGCACAACTCCTCTTGGAGGTAGATGCTACTATTATGACCATCTCATATTGGAGAAAACCAAGGCAGACAGAGGTCAAGTGACTTGTGCAAGGTCACACAGCAAGGACGTGTCCGAGGCTGGATTGGAACAAGGTTCTCTAAGACTCCAGGTCCGGTGTCCGCCCTTCTGCTTAAATGCTTCAGTCTTCTGATCTGACCCCCTCATTTAATAGAGGAAGAAACTGAAGCTATTGGAAGTGTCTTGGTGAAAATCCAGCTGTACGCTTACAAGTAGTAAGTGACCATGGCAGTATTTGAACTCAGATCCTCTGACTTCAAAGTAAGCACCACATTGACTACCATCAGGGTGAGTGGCCATGAGAGGAGATGGAAGGGGTACGTCAAAGTGGCTACGTGAAGGCTTTAACTTTTTTTTGGAGGGGGGAGGCTAGGCAATTCAGGTTAAGTGACTTGCCCGAGGTCACACAGCTAATGTCAAATGTCTGAGGCTGAATTTGAACTCAGGTCCTCCTGACTCCAGGGCAGGTGCTCTATTCACTCTGCCACCTAGCTGCCCCAAGGTTTTAACTTTTAAAAGGTACATTATCACTTCCGAATCATTTGTTGTTCAGTCATTTCAGTTGTGACTCATTGTGACCCCATTTGGGGTTTTCTTGGCAGAGATACTGGAGTGGTTTGCCATTTCCTTCTCCAGCTCATTTTGCAGATGAGGAAACTGAGGCAAACAGGGTTAGGTGACTTGCCCAGGGTCACACAGCTGACAATTAAATGACAAAACAGCATTGCTGCCAGAGAAATCCTGCCCACAAACTAGCTAGATAGGACAGTGGATAAAGTGAGGGATCTGGAATAAGAAAGTTCTGAGTTCAAATCTTTTCTCGGATAGATCAGGTCTGAAACTCACACCTCTTGCCCTTGGGGCCCCTCCTTCTCTCTGATTGGAGAGGGTGGACCTTGGAGAGCTCCTCTCAGATCCTTCACCATTTTATGAGATCCCCCAGGGTATTCACCTCATCATTTCTCACCCAGCTACAGGACATCACCCGGTCCTTGCCCCTTGTACCCACTCTTCCAGCTCCCCTGCCCCCCAGTTTAGATTCCTCCTTTAGATTATGAGCCACTTGAGGGCAGGGATAGTCCTATGCCTTTTCTTTATAACCCCAGAACTTTGCACAGTGCCTGGCATAGAGTAAGCACTTAATAGATGTTTACTAACTGAGTCTTAAACCCATTGCTCTTGGTTTTGTCCACTGGGGCACTGAGACCAGCCTTCTTTGTGCTGCCAACTCGTTGTTCCCAGTTTGGTACCTTGGGGCCCAATATGGTTCTGACCTTGTTGAAAGGGCCCTGCATTGGGGTGGGAGAACCTGCATCTGAATCCTGGATCTGCCATTTACTTTTTATATGACTTCTCTGGGTCTTAGTTTTTTCCTACACCAAATGCGAGGGTTGGATTCAAATACCCTTAACGTCCCCATTCACAGCCCTAAATCCGAACTCTTATCTCTCTTCCATTTTTTCCCTCTACTAGAAAGTAGGCATTGTGTGTTAGCTAAACTTTGTCTCTCCTCTAGTGCCTAGCGTGGTGCTTAGCTGTCATGTAGGCCAATGGCAATTAAACTCTCGAAGAACTGAAGCTTCACCTGTATAAAACTGACAGCAAAGTGCCCAGGTGTTTGAGTGTAAAGCTGAGGAGAGGACAACTAAAGAAAGAAAGTCCAGAAGCCACGACTTTGGGAAGTCCTATAAGTATATTATCTAACCCGGAGGCATGCCACTCACTAGTCAAACTGCTAGTAACAGTGGCAGCTGATAGACCACCTGGGTGTGCTGCTGGAGAAGAGTGAGTCAGAGAACTCCGATGAAAGCCTTCGAGCTGACCCTGAGGCTGGGCTGGAGAGTTTCAAATAGTCTAAGATGACAGCCACAACTGCAAATCAAAGAATGTTCATTCCATGTGGCCATGCTGTGATTGTGTGTGAGTGAGGGCAAAGACCATCCCATCTCCAGTGGCATTATGGGGCATCCCTCGCCAGTCCAACTGATCTTCCTAAAGATCTGACCCTGTCACTCCTCCACCCAAGAAGCTCCCAGGACCCCTCTTGGCTCTGTGACAACCTATAAATTCCTCTGTTTGGCTCTTGGAGAGGAGTGAAGGAAATATTTTTTAAAATATTTTGACATATCACTTTTGTTTTTATATCACCTATATTTCCCAGTGTTTCTCTCTTTTCTCTCCTCCTAAGGACACATGTTTTTTAACAAGTGAGTGAAAAAGTGAGGAGAAGACTCCAACAAAACTGAACAACAATCTACCAAGCCTGACATGTTCAATTCTATGCCTATAGTCCACTATCTCTGCAAAGATAGAAGGAAAATGATTTCACACGGCTTTTCCTTGAGACTAAGCTTTTTCCATGACGCTTTCATAGCATTCTGGCTCCATTGCGTTATTGCTCTTTCCATTTATGGTTGCCATATTATTTTCCTTTTGTGCTTACTTGATTTTGTATCAGTTCATGTGTCTTCACATATTTCTCTGAATTCTTCATATTCATTATTTTTTAATAGGGCCACAACATTCCATTATGTCCCAACACCATTATTAAATTAGTATTCCCCAATAAAGGGCAGCTAGATAGGTCAATGGATAGAGCACCAGCCCTGGAGTCAGGGGAACATAAGTTCAAATCTAGCCTCAAACTAACTAGCTGTATGACCCTGGGCAAGTCACTTACCTGTTTACCTCAGTTTACCCATCTATAAAATGAGCTGAAGAAGGAAATGGCAAACAACTCCAGTATCTTTGCCAAGAAAAACCTGAAAGGGGTCACAAAGAGTCAGACATGACTGAACAAAACATTCCACAATGGACAGGCATCCGCTTTGTTTCCAGTTCTTTTACTCCTACAAAAATTGCTTCTATAAATATGTTGGCATAGCCTTTTTATCATTGACCTCATTGAGGTGTGTGCCTATCAGTGGGATCTTTGGGTCAAAGGGCATGAACAAGTTAGTCACTTTATTGGCATAATTTCAAGTTGCTTTTCTAGGATGGTTGGACCGAGTCACAGTTCTACTAACAGTATGTTAGTGTACCTGTCCTTCTGCAACCACTCCAACACACATTATTCACCTCTTTTGTTATCTTTGCCAATTTGTTGGATGAGGTAAAACCTCAGGGTTTTTTTTTAATTTTAATTTCTCTTATTTTTACAATGGAGCCGTCTTTCACGTGACTGTTAATGACTTTCATTTCTTCCTTTGTTTGCTCATGTCCTTTGACTACTTCTCTATTGGAGAATGGCTTTTCATCTTATATATTTGTGTTAGTTCCCCTTATATCTTAGATATCAAACCCTTATCAGAGATATTTGATGAAAAATTCCCCCCACCCTTTAGTTCTTGAAGCCCCTTACAATCTGGCTCCAATTACCATTCCAGGCTTATTCTTCATTACTTTCATTCACACATTCAACAGTTCAATCAAACTGACCTATTTGTATTGCTCATAAATGACATTCCATCTCTTACCCCAAAGCCTTTGCATAGTCTGACCCCATGTTTGGAAATATGCTTCTTCACCCCTACCTAATGGAATCCCTGTCTAATTTTCAAGGCTCAGTTCACGTGCCTTAATCCTAAGGAAGTCTACACTGATATCTCCTTCTCTTTCCCTGCATCTTCTAGTATCCTCCCCCCAGAAATTACTCTGTGTTTACTTTGTGCAAATATATTAAGTTTTCTCCATACTTGTTATTTTCTTCTAATAGAATGTAAGCTCCCTGAGGGCAGGAATAGTTCCTTCCTTCTTCCTTCTTTTCTCCCTCCTTCCCTCCCTCCCTCCCTTCCTCCCTTCCCACCCTCCCTCTCTTCCTCCCTTCCCTCCCTCCTTCCTTCCTCTCTTCCTTCCTCCCTCTCTTCCTCTCTTCCTTCCTTCCTCCTCCTTCCTTCCTCTCTCCCTTTCTCCTCCCTCCCTCCCTCCTTCTTTCTTTCTTTCCTCTCTTCCATCTCTGTATCTCCAGTACAGCACATAGCAGGGACTTAAAAAATTCTTGTTGATTGGCTGAATGTGCCCTCTCAGTAGAAGAGACAGTGCTGTGTAGGGGGAGGACTACTGGACCTGTTGTGAGACAAGTTGTCCTGAAGTTCCACTTTGCCCTTTTGTTAGTCACCTGACTTTGAGCAAATCCCTTGACTTTTCAGGGACTATTTGTCTCTTCTGTAAAATGGGTGTAATATCTTCTAGCTCCTTTAAAGGTGCATATGTACACTCTAGAGCACTGTGGTTCATTCCTATTCATGCAGTGCCAAAAGGACTAGGGATCCCGGGGTCAAAGAGATAATCAGAGGCTGGGGAGTGATTAGTCTCTCCTGTTCAGGCCCCAACATTTAACAGCAACAACTCCCTAAATGGATTATTACGTGGTAATAATTGCCACCCCGAAACCAAACAGTGAAAAGAGCCCAACCTATAATTTCTATATCTGAGTGGGACTTATTAAAGGATGTAATCTACCCAAGCACCACGATCCTAAGGTGATATGAAGTGCCAACAAACCTTCAAGCTCTATAAAAATGATCAGGAAGAAGGCCTCTAAAGTTCCTTGAAGTCTCCCTGTCACTACACAAACCATGGAGAGTGCAGGGATTCATGTTTCTTGGGAATTTGTGGGATTTGAAGCTGGATTGGTTTTGCTTATGTAGAGGAAGTTTATTGCTTAGCAGTAAGGTCTGGCCTTGAAAGTTAAGGGGGCATTGATTGGCCAGGGTACAGGTAGCTGACGTATGTTTGAAAGTTGGGGGGCATTGATTGGTCAAGATCCAGGTGGCTGATCTAGTCTTAACTCTTGATCAGTCTGTTGGCAGCTTGGCCTTGGCAGACAGCAACCTTGGGAAGCAGCTATGAGCTCAGGGCACAGATTTTTTTACAGTGGAAAATACACTGATTCCAGATTCAGAAGACTTCAGTTCAAATCCTATCCCTGGCACTTATTGTCTGCCTTTGGGAAAGTCACTTAATCCACAGAGCCTCAGTTTTCTCATGTATAAAATGAGAGCATTGGACTAGGGAACTTCTGAGGTTCCTGAGAAGTCTAGATCTATGAGCAACCAGAATGAAGCGACTAGCATTTGGTAAGTACCTCTTATGTTCTCAGCACTGTGCTGGGAATATCAGCACAGACATGGAATAGTACCTGCCCTCAAAAAGCTTACATTCAGTAGAATATAATATGTTCATAGATAATTAAGTATACAATATAAATGCAATTGTTTGGATACGGAGTGGTGAATGAAGTGAGTATTGCTGAACCTTGCTAACTGGAATAATGGTAGTATCCTTGACATCAATAGGAAAGTTAGGAAGAAGGATGAGTTTAGGGGGAGAGGTTATAAGTTTGGGCTTGCAGTACCAGCAGGCCATCCATGAGATGTATGACCTTGAGAAAAAGCAGGAAACAACAGTCTATATGGTAAGGCTCATCCCCCAAATTACCAGGTGGGGGGGGAAAATCCTATCGAACTTTTAACAGGTAAGCTAAGAGCTTACAATAGATTATTAATATACTTCAAAGAAAGCTATTTAACTCAACCTGTAGGGAGAAGAAGCAATAACGCATTATACTTAAGAGCAGCACGTAATCTACCAGAGAAGGGAATCTCCCAAAATGGGAGGCGTATTCACAGTTTAGGACGTAGTAATCACAATGGCTAGCATTTTCAGAACTCTTTAAAGTTGACAGAGCACTGTACATATATTATCTCTACATGTATTTACATCCATTGTCTTTACACATATATTATCATTATTATCCAAGAAGCAATAAAAGGAACCCCTCTCCCACAGAACCTTGGGTCATCATTTAACCTCGTAAAACAGAAATTTGAACATCAGTGTGACTCTAGGAGTCACATAAAGCATTGACATCTGAAGCAAGCTCCCCAATACTTTAGGTGAACCTCATGTGGCAGATTTGGGGGGAGAGGTGGGGCATGGACAGAAGCGACCCGGGATAGGCAGTTGTGGATGAAATAAGCATCAATGGAGGACATACTGCACTCTCGAACCCAGATTCATTCCAGTGTATTATACAGCATATTTCCGATGATCTATAAATAAGAAATGACATGAAGGATGTCATCTAGGAAAGGGACAATCAGAGAAAGGAGGTGCACTACACTGGTACTTAGAGAATATGAAGAAATTTGGAGGAAAACCTCCAGAATATTTGGTGAATCTTCTATGGGAGGAATTCTCAGACTTTTTGTGTGTTAAGGTACCCTTTTGGCTTTCCAGTGAAGCCTTCTCAGCAAAATGTTTTTAAATGCATGAAACAAAATACGTAAGATTACAAAGGTATATTGAAATATAGTTAGCAAAAAAATGTTTCTTTTAAAGAACAAGTTCATGTTGCCTAGGCTAAGAATCTTTCTTCCATAGAAAGTTTTTTTGGGGGAAATAAAAAGAATTGCTCTGGATGAGAAGGCATGGGCTTTTATATTTGTTAGGGAGCCAATGGAGTTTATTGAATGGGGGTGACATGGTCTGACCTATGCTTTGGAGGATCAATTTTCCAGCTGGAGTGGAGTGGGGGGAGACTTGAGGCAGGGGGACCTACTGGCAGGCTATTGCAGTAGTCCAGGCATGAAGGAATAAGGGCCTGTACTAAGGTGGTTTTAGTGTCAAGGGAGAGGAGAAGTCACATTGGAGAGGTATTGCAAAAGTGACAGGACTTGGCAGGAAATTTGCTGGTTGGGTGGTAGGCATGAGAGGGTGAGGAGTTGATTAGGACAGGTTGTGAGCCTGAGTGATTGGGAGGAGATGCCCGCAACAGGAATAGGAAGTTTGGAAGGGAGGAGAGCATGGGAGAAGGGGAGATGAGGAACTCAGTTTTAAACATGTTGAATTTAAGATGTCTGTGGGACATCGAGCTCAAGACATCCGATAGGCAGATGGAGATGTGAGTCTGGAGGTCAGGAGAGAGGCTGGGGCTGAATAAATAGATTTGAGAAACATCAGCATACAGATGATGATTGAATCTGTGGGAGTTGGTGAGATCACCAAGTGAAGCAGTATCAGAGGGAGAAGGGAAGAGGCCCCAGCACAGAGCCCTGTAGGATACCCATGGTTAACTCGGATGAAGATCCAGCAAAGGATACTGACATTTTCCTGACATCTCTAGGATACTATCGGTACCCTCACCTTAAATTTAATAATAATAACTAGCACTTTAAGGTTTGCAAAGATATTGTAAATATCTCATTTAATCCTCTCAACAACCCTGGGAGGTAGGAGTTATTATCTCAATTTTACAGATGAAGAAACTGAGGCAAGCAGAATGAAGCGACTTGCCCAGGACCACACAGAAAGTATGTGTCTGATAGCAGATCTGAACTCATGTCTTCCTGACTCCAGGTCAAGGCTCTATATACAGTGCTAAATAAATTCTTTTTTTTTTTTGAGGGGGGAAGGCAGGGCAATTGGGATTAAATGACTTGCCAAAGGTCACACACTTAGTAAGTGTGTCGAGTGTCTGAGGCCGGATTTGAACTCAGGTCCTCCTGACTCCAGCGCCCATACTCTACTCACCATGCCACCTAGCTGCCCCTAAATAAATTCTTTATGGAATTGAATTAATACAAGAGATGTCATACCTTGAGATAAACATACAGGAGAGTGTGGTATGATTATGACAAAGGGGCAAAGAAAGCATTCCAAGGGCTCAGGGAAGGGAGAGAGGGAGGGAGGGGTGCAATGAAGGAAGGCTTCATGGGTCAAATCCCATCCCTTTGGATCAAAGGAGAGAGAACAATTCACAAAATCATGTGAGAGGCCCATAACACAGATGTTGTCTGTGTTCACCGTCGCTATTATTATGAGCTTGTTGTAGCACCCGTACTCTTGGCCTGATTTTCACTCTTCTCTGAATTCCGCGTTGATTTTTAGGAAAAAAAAAAAAGGTGCCCAAGGGTGAATGTGAAGATCTACATACAGAATCAGTATGGAAAACCTGCCTATCCCACCGCCCTGCCCTGGTGAGTCAATTCATGTATCCCAGGATGATTATGGCTCCAAAGCCATGTTTGATTATGTGTTTGCCTTATTGCTACACCTTTTCTGGCTACAGCCCCCAATTTCATCTCCAACTCCACTTTCCTTTTCAGTTTTGGCCCTCAATGGGATTTTAACCTTAGGTGTGGCTTGAGGTGGGTGCTAAGACACCTGGGTTCCGTACTCTGATGCTTAGCTCTTTGTGTGACCTTGAAGAAATCACTTCATCTCACTGTCCGTCCCTTGTAAAATAGAGGTTATATTTGAACTCCCTGTCTCCCAAAGTTATTGTAAAGATAACTAGGAGGTGCAGTGGATAGATCACCAGGCCACAAATCAGGAAAATTCATCTTCCTGAGTTCAAATCCAGCCTCAGATACTTACTAACTGTGTGACTCTGGGCAAGTCACTTAACCCTGTTTGCCTCAGTTTTCTGATCTGTAAAATGAGATGGAGAAAAAAATGGCAAACTATTCCGGTATCTCTGCCAAGAAAACCCCACATGGGGAGCACAAAGAGTTGGACACCCCTCAAAATGACTGAAAAACAACATTGTAAAGACCAGGAATTCCTTACTTATAGTCTGTGGGCTCCTTGGTTTGGAAATGGACTCATTCCTTCTATTGCACAAGTGAAAAAGGCAACTTTCTTTCTTGGCCCTGCAGATTGCAAAGGCAAAGCCAGAAATCTTTTGGAAAAGAATACTGCCCTGATGTTACACTTACATGGAATTAATGTGACTGTAGTCAGTTGTTGTTCTTGTCAAGACATCATGAAGGACAAGGCAAGAAGCTGCTAGACTTAATGGAAGACTCATTTCAGGGAGTTCACGAACTTAGAGAAAATATAAGATTTATTTTCATTATCCTTTGGTTTCCTTTGTATTTTATTTTGTGCATTTAAAAACACGATTCTGAGAAGGACCCATCAGCTTCAGCACATCGCCAAAGGAGCCTTGGTACTGGACAGATGTAAGTGATGACTATTGGTAGGGATGTGGGAGGAGGGGCAGTCGAACTTGTATCTTTGCATAACTGAGCCTCAGATGAACTCCTTCCCTGCCCTGGGTCCTTCCAAAGCACAGCACGCATCCCACATTGTTTCTAGTATGTCTTTGCAGCCATAGTGCCAAGCCTAGTACCTTGTGCTTAGTAACAAACTCTAGTTGAGTTGAATGTAAGCATACTACTAATCCAGACTGGAGGAAAGTCCAGTGTGTCTCAATCTTGCAATTATTTTAATCATTTCAATCTCTGGTAGACCTAGTTCAGTCTCACCTTTCTGGTCTTTCTTCTCTTAGACTCAAATAGATCTGTGCTAACCACTTAGCAAACTGTGTGTGGGTGTGGGTGTGTGGGTGTGTGTGTGGGACAATCCACTATATGTGTGTAATCTTGTACTTGCTTCACTGAGATTGGAATCGAGAGATCTCCCAGACTTGGAAACTGAAGGAAAGGATTTCACTAGGCATCGGCTTAAAGGGAACTTTTGTCTGGTGTGGCAGCAGGGACTCTGGAGTTTATCTATGCAAGGAACATTCTTTTTGTTCCTAAGCCAAGGTAAGGCTTTTGAGTCTGGGGGAAAGAAGCTTGAATCTAAAAGACATGTGATAAATTGGGTCCACTACTTAGTAAGGGTGTCCATAGGCAAATCAGAGCACCTTTGAGACTCAGTTCCACCGTCTGTAAAATGGTAATATTTGCACGATAGGAAGAAAGTCCTATTGTAAAATGCTACCTAAATGTAAGCTAATAATAGTTATTATTCACCTGTTTTTCAATCTTGTCCACTCTTCATGATGTCATTTCAGGTTATTTTTGGCAAAGATACTGTAGTGGCTCACCACTTTCTTCTCCAGTTCATTTTACAGATGAGGAAAGTGAGGCAAACAGAGTGAAGTGACTTGCCCATAGTCACACAACTAGTAAGTATCTGAGGCTGGATTTGATCTCAGGAAGAGTCTTCCTGATTTTTGGCCTGGCACTCAATCCACTGAACCACCTGGCTGCCCAAGCTAATGATACATGAAGATTATCTCAGGAAGGCTTAGTCTGGTATAGTGGAAATAGCTTTGGACAACTGTCAGAAGATGTCAAGTATCAGTTCCTATAATTACTAAGGTCATAGATTTAGAGCTGCACTCTCTTAATTTTGGAGACAAGGAAACTGAGGCCTAAAGAGGTTAAGTGACTTGTCTAGGTATAGCATGTATATACTATGGAGCCACTGACTATCTATTTATGCTGGCAGGCTGGGTCCCCAGGGCAGGGCTACTAGGATTAACCCTCTGGAATTGGAGAAGGTCTTTTCTAATGCTAGAGCTCATAACCTTCCCCCCTCTAAAGATCATCATTGTCATTGGGCAGCTGTGGGTTGCAGTAGCCCTGGAGTCAGGAAGACCTGAATTCAAAACTGGCCTCCGACACTTACTAATGGTGTGACCCTGGGCAAGTCATTTAACCCTGTTTGCCTCAGTTTCCTCATCTATAAAATCAGAGTCAAAGCTATGGTTTTTCCAGTAACAATGTATGGCCATGAGAGTTGGACTCTAAGGAAATCTGAGTGCCCCAGAACTGATGCTTTTGAATTGTGCTAGAGAAGACTTTGGAGAGTCCCTTGGACAGCAAGGAGGTCAAATCAGTCAATACTCAGAGAAGTTAATTCAGGCTATTCACTGGAAGGTCAAATACTGAAGCTGAAGCTTAAATCCTTTGGCCATATAAGGAGAAGACAGGATTTATAGGAAAAAACCCTGATGTTGGGAAAGAGGGAAGGCAAAAGGAAAAGGGGATGGCAGAGGATGAGATGGATAGAGAGTGTCATGGAATCAATGAACATGAACTTGGACAGACTGCAAGAGATAGAGGAGGGTAGAAGAACCTGGCAAGCCATTTTCCATAGGATCACTAAGGGTCAAACATAACTGAATGACTTTATCGCATTCTTTTCTCTCTCTCTTCCCCTCTTGTTGCTCATTCTCTCTGGTGGTGTGGCTTTTAATATGTAAGTGGAGTTTCTGTTTTGAGATTATTGTATTATGTGGTATAAGTTGATGATCTAAACCTAATTTCTGCCAAATGGCTTTCCATTTTCCCCCACAATTTTTGTCACATAGGGAATTCTTCCCCAAGTAATTCATATTGTTGAGTTTATCAAACATTGGGTTATTGAATTCAGTTGTCTCTGATTCTTCTTTAGCCTGTTCTAATCACCTACTTTTCTGTTTTGTAAAGCTAGTACCAAAGAGTTTAGCTGATACTTGTTTATACCATAATTTTGAGTTTGGAAATACTATTCCCTTTCTATTTCTACTCTCCCTCCCTCCAGCCATGATTCCCCCTGCAAGTCTAGGCCTTTTGTTTCTCAAGACAAATTTTATAATTATTTTGTTTGTCTCTCTAAACTATCTCCTTAGTAGTTTGGTATGGTGTATAGGTAATAACATTTTTATTATACTGTCATGACCTAGACTAGTACAGAATATTCTTCCAATTATCCTTTATTTGAGTAGTGTTTTATAATTGTATCTTTATAGTTCTTGAGTATGCCTTGGTAGGTTGACTCTCAGATATTTTATGTGAGTAAATAACAAAGTAGTACACAATTAATTCGAAGGAGGAGAGAGAGGGTTAGCAGCTAGTGGGGATCCTAAGATTGGGAAAAGCTTTGGGTAGGAGATAGGAGGTGGTTGCTAAGCTGGGCTTTTGAGGTGAGAAGAAAGGGAATGCCAGATATAGGTACAACTTAATATAAAGGCCAGAGATAGAAGGTAATGTATGGGAAATGCCTCATAGGCTAATTTAACTGGAATGGAGAGTGTGTTCGGAGAGTCATATGAAATAAGACTGGAAAGATGGATGAGTCAGATTTTTGTGGAGGCCTTTAAATATGAGCTTAAGTATTTTCAGCATTTCTTTTGGGCCAGGCACCATGTTAAACACTGGAAATACAGATGTAGCACCCTCTTTGGTCTTATTCTCCCAATTCCCACTTGTGCTGATGGACTGGGTCTTTGGAGGATGGTAGGCTATTACTACTACTAATTCGGGTTCTAGGGTAACTCTGAGGGGTTGGGTTTCTAATAGTCATGCATGAGCCCCAAATTAGCTTATGCTGTTCATTCATTTCAGTCACCTACATCTTTGTGATGCCATTTTAGGGTTTTCTTGGCAAAGATGCTGGAGTGGTTTGCCATTTCCTTCTCTAGCTCATTTTACAGATGAGGAAACTGAGGCAAACAGGGTTAAGTGACTTGCCCAGAGTCACACAGCTAGTGTCTGAAATTGAATTTGAACTTGGGTCTTCTGGATTTTCAGCATTTAGTAAAGGCATTCACTCAGATAAGAACTACAATTAGTTCAACAACCCTTCCCACCGCCCCCCCCCCCCCCCGGCACTTTCCCTACAAATACCCACAAGATCATTGCAAGACAGAGAGGTGAGCAGATAACTTGTGCCGTGATGTAACTCACAACCTTTAGTACTTTATGTTCTAGACATACTTTCTTGAACCCACGAGGAGCATTCTTCTCAGGTGGAAGGGGTAATACTTCTTGAAACTATCTTGGAATGAAGATTGCATTGTTTCCTCTGGGTCCAACTTCTCCAATCTCAGCTACATGTACTATCTGCTCCTGGCTCAGCCTCTCTGATGAAACTCTTTCTTCCTCCCAACTCAAGCTGTTCCCTCTCAGGGAATTGATTGGGATCCTCCAGATTGGAACTCTTCCACCACTGGTTCATGGCTTAGCTGGACTCCATCTTCTCAAAAGGTCCCAAGATGTTTTCTATGTGGCCTCATACGTCTTTCCTCCAATTGGCCAAACCCCACAATCCTCTTAAATTTATTAAATAGTAGTTCACAACTAGCTTATATTTTGAACATTCAGGTGACATGTCTGGGCTTTCCGTGATTATGTTAATTGTTGTGGGGGTGGAACCCCATCTTTGACACAAAGGAAAAAAAAATGCCTGCCCTTAAGAAGTCTGCATTCTATGCAGGGTTAGTGTATACCTACCAGCAAAGAGAAGATTATTTGAAGTAAATACAAAGTAACATGGATTTGGGGTTTGTTTTTTTTGGAGGGAGGGAAGGGGTAGGAGGGGCATTAGAAGTTGGAGACCAGACAGGAAAAGCCTCAGATAAGAGAGGGCACAAAATCTGAAATTTTCTTGTAGGGAAGGGGTATTAGCAAGTGGTGGTGACGGGCTGGGTGCAATCAGGAAATACTTATATTTTGTTTACCCTAGAGATAGTGACAGCAGGGAACCATTGAATATAGTTGAAGGGGCAGCAGTGACAAACATGTAGATTAAGAATACAGCTCATCTGTAAGATAGAGAGACTAGCCGCCCTGTTTACCTCCTTCAACTGTTGGGACCAAATGAGATGATGACCACCATGTCTTGCAAAACACTGTATGTCTTTTTTTAGGACAGGACTGTCCTGTCTCTGAAATCTGATTATGATCCATTATGAGAGGAGGCTGGGTTTGAAATAAAGACCCAAGACTGAGGTTAATTGAAAAGAAAAATAAATAGATAGGAAGAGATCCTGGGAAATATTGTGAGCAGAGCCAGCCAGCACAGAAGCATCATAAATGGAACACCCAGGGGGCGCGAGGGGCTTTTTATTATTTTTTTTTTCCTGTGCTGAATCTGCAGACAACTTAGCTAGGCTTGTCTTTCTTTCTTTTTTTTTTTAGGTGAGGAATGTTAACGAAGAAGTAGGGGAAAAAATAGCCGGGCTTGAGGTGCGATCCTGTAGCTCTGCAGACTCCAGGCATTTTTTTTAAACTGATTAAAATTAGGCTGAGTGAGCTCTAGAAAGAAGAACAAGGTGAAGAGAAGAAGGTCAGACCAGAGCTCAGAACGAGGTGTGGAAGGGAAGCTCAGGTGAGGGGGAGATTGTGTAATTTCTCCTAGACTTGTTTTGTAGTGGGATGGTCCGAAGCAGAAGTGCCAAGCTGAATGCCAGCTCTGCAAACATCCCTCACCACACCCACGGGCAGGCGGCTCAAACTTCCTTATTTCCAGCCCCAAATGCCTAGTGCGTTATCCACTGGGCCATGAATGCCTTCTGAAGGTCTGATGCTTCACAATTCTGTAATTGCCACATTCCTAGAGTGGGGAAATGCACCCAAATGCTCAGTCACCCTGGTTCTTGGCTGATTTCTTTGCCTGATTCCCTGTTTATGATCTCTCTCTTTCTTTCTTTCTCTCTCTCTCCCTCCCTCCCTCTTCCCCCCTCCCTCTCTCTCTTTTCTCTCCCTCTGTGTCTGCCCTCTCTCTCCCTTTCCCTGACTCTGTCTCTCTCTCCCTCCTTTCTCTGTCTGTCACTTCCCTAGCCCCCCCTCCCTCCTCTCTCTCCCTCTGTCTCCATTTCTCTTCTCTTCCTGGACAGCTGTGCTTGGAGTTCCAGGCACTGAGGGCTCTCGTACCACAATCCGTGCTCACGTGGAGCCAACCTTGGAGGCAGCTCTTTTCTCAGCCTCTGACCTTTCACCCTCTGGTTATCAGTGTTGGTCCAACTCCCATTATTTCCTCTCTCTTCTTGGCTCAAGCCCAGCCCCCACTTCCTAGGTGGCTGCAACAGATGTTCTGTTTTGTTTTTGTTTTGAAAAAGTGAATACAAGGGACCGCAAGGTAGCCCTGGAGTCAGAAGGACCTGAGTTCAAATGTGACCTCAGACACTTACTAGCTGTGTGATCCTGGGCAAGTCACTTGACCTCAATTACCTCAAAAACAGAAAAATAAAAAGGTGACTACAACCCTGCTAGCACATTACTGGACAACTGGACAGCGGAGCTCAATTTCTACTGAGGGCATACAATTTACAAACAGGAAATAGAAGAGGATTTTAGGGTGAGGCAAGCTTTGTCACAGGAGTTGATGCTAACCCAGTTCCCTGGGCTCTAAAACCAATTTTTCCTTCCACAAAACCAGGCTCTGCCCTCACAGAACTTAGATTCTTTTAAGACAGCACTGATGCCTGCAGACACAGTTAGCAATCAGGATTATGGAATGATTTTTAACAAATATAGCCCCCATTAGAATGGAAAGTGGGAATTGTTTTGATTCTGTCTTGGTGACCTCAGCACCTTCTACTACTGTTGCTGCTAGTACCGTTACTACAGCACCTACTATACACCAGGCACTTTTCAAAAGCTTCATAAATATTACATCATTTGATCCTCACATTTTAACGATGTTTAAGTTTAAGTGACTTGTGCAGGCACCCAGCTAGTAAGTGTCTGAGGCCCGATTTGGGCGGCAATGAGAGCAGTTCTTTCACTTTGGTCTTTGAAACCCTCCTTCAGGTTGAGGGGCTGATAGTAAGAGCGTGACAATCTCCTAGATTTTAGAACCGGAGGAGCCTCGAACCTAAAATGCCTGATTTTGCAGAAGAGGGAACTAGGTTTGGAGAGGGATGAGTGACAGAGCCGGGATCTGAAGCCGGGGCAGTAGTTTTCCTGAATCTAGAGCATGGAGGGACCAAGGGAGCCATCTATTCCAAACCCCTCACTTTTCGGAAGAGGAAAATGAGGTCCCGAGTGATGTGTCCAAGTTCACAGCGGGAGTAAATTTCAGGTGTAAAATTTCAAGCTAGGACAGAGTACTGGCCTTGAAAACAGGAAGCCCTGGGTCCCAGTTCTGCCTTACACGCTTCCTTTGTGACCCTGGGCAAGTCGTTTGACTCTCCCAGCTGGGTCAGTCGGGCAACAATCATTTATGCAACTTTTGCTAGGTGATGAAATGGAAAGACAGGTAGCCATGGTCCCAGGGCTCAGAGAGATGGCGGAGCTCAAAGGTGCAAGGTGTCCGTAGCCCTGAAGGAAAGCGCTCTTCTGAGCGGGGGTGGAGGCACCTCTCCTGCAGAGGTAGGGATTTAAGCCGAGTCTCTGAGGAAGCTGGAGCTGTTCCGAGGTAGGGGCGAGTGTTGATGCACGGCCGGCCAGTTCATCTCCCAACCCCAACTTTCACAGAGGAGCGTTTGCACCAGCTGCCCCGGGCCTGGAATGCGCTCCCTCCTCATCTTCACCTCCTGGCTTCCTGGAGGTCCCAGCTAATCTGCCACTTCCTGCAGTAAGCTTTTCCCCACCCCCCTTCATTAGAGTGTCTTGCCTCGGTTGATTATCCCCAATTTATGCAATCTAGATCGGGGCGCACGCTTACGGACTGGCTGCACGGAGAGTTCCCGTTAGACTATAAGCCCCTGGAGTGCAGGCACGGTGCCTGGCGCGGTGCCGGGACAGAGGAGAAAAGTGATGCCGCCCCACCCCCCCCCCCTCGCCGGGCACAGCCAGGCCCGGCACCCCCGGCTTGGCGCCAGCTCTCTCTCCCGGTTAGCTAAGGCGCAAGGGGGGGCAGGGGGCGGGGCGCCCGGAGGGGAGCGCCGAGCGCGTGCGTGCGTGCGTACGACGGCAGAGGCGAGGGGCGGAGAGGGGGAGCTCCGCACGCCGCCGGCCCCGCCTCTTCCCGCCCTCAGGGCCCCGCCCCCAGTGACGTAAGCACCCAGGCCAGCCGGCGCCATTTTGAAAGTGGAGCCGCTCGCCGCCCGCCGCCGCCGCCGCCGCAGCCGCCGGTGCCGCCGCCGGGGGGGAGAAGGAGAGCCGGGAAGCCCCGGAGCGCCGCCCTGCCCTCCTGCCCCGTCGCTCCCCGGCCCCGCCGCCCCCCGCTTCGCGCCCGCGCCCGTAGGGGCCCCCCGCGCCCGGGGAGGGCGGCGGCCTCGGCCCGGAGAGCTTGAGCAGCCCGGCGGGGCCTCCATCGCCCGCGCGCCATGGCAGGTGAGAGCGGGAGCAGGGCGCCTCGGGGCTCCCCCGAGATCCCCACCGGGGATGGGGGCCTGACGGTCCCGACCGGCGCCGCAGCCTCTAGGGTACCTGCCCAAGGGGGACCCACCCCCGGCCCAGGTCGGCCCCTGCCCCTCCCCCACCCCCGCCCGGCCCCGAGAGGAGGGGGAGGGGGAGAGAGGGGGACCCCCCTGAGGTGGCCTACTCCTCCCTTCGACCCCGAGCTGCGGCCTTGCCTGCGCCCGTGATCCGGGAGGAGGAGGAGCGGGACACGCGGGAACCCGGCCTGGAGGCACGAATGGGCGTGGGGGGCTGCACTCCCCGCGGCCTCCGGGCCTTCCGCTCCTCTCCCCCTCCTCCCCTCCCCCCTGACGCTTGGGATCGGGGAGGGGGGGGCGCTTCTTGCAGCTCTTAGTAGAGAGAGATTCGAGGCACCTAAAGAGGTCATGTGCCATTTCACAGAGGCGGAAACTGAGGTCCACGAACGTCCCCGAGGATCGTGTGTTGGGGCTTCTTGAGACCCAAGAGGTCACGGACTTAGAAGACCGTTCATTTGCCAGAGGAGGAAACTGAGGCCCAGAGGGCTTCCTGGGGAGCGCGTCTCTAGAGCCCCCGGAACTCCAGAGGTCATGCTTTATCTCCCGGACCTGCCTTACACGTTGTCTCCTCCTCCGGTCCTGAGCTCCTGGAAGGCAGGCACTGTTGGCCTTTGGTTAGCACAGCGCCTGGCACGCAGTAGGTGCTTAATAAATACCCGATTTGACCCAGGAGCGTTCATTTAGAACTTGAAGGACCTAAGATGCCGCGAAGTAGGATACCCCTCGGTTTTACAGAGAAAGCAACTCGGACCCCAAAAGTTGCTGAGGATCACAGGCTTGAAGGTGGAAGGGACCTAAGAGGTCACATTATTCAAAGGCCCCTCCTGTTAGAAGGAAAAAGGCGGCCCAGAAAGGTTCCTAAGGGGCGCATATTCAGAGGTGTGGGAGGCCCAAGACAGCCAGCCCCCCGTTTTTATAAAGAAATGAAGCTCAGAGAGTTTCCTGAGACCACATCTGGGTCAAGGGTGCAAAGGGGCCAAGCAGTCATGGCATCCAACCTCCTTTATTTTCAAGCAGAAGAAACTGAGGCGGCCCAGAAAAGTTTCCAGACATCATAAATCCATCGAGATCAGCCTCCTCATTTTGTAGATAAGCTGTTGAGGCCCAAGGAGTTTGTGTGGTGCTGATTTGGTGTAGCAAGGGGGTGGAAAATGAATTTAAACTTCTATCATGCTTAAAAGGAAGGCCTTTTTCTGTACCAGTTGTGACAACCCCCCCCCCCCCGTGGGCGTTTGGGGGGCTGGTTCATAGAGTTAAGTAGTTTGTGTGCTTATTAGTTGTGTAGTTAGCTGAGAACCAGTGGAGGAAGAGAAAATCACAGTCTTAAGAGTTGGAAAGGCACCGAGTAGCTATTGATTCCAATCTATTCTAACCTGTACTGGAAAAATGAGAGATTTTATGTACAGACATAGGAGGAAGAGGAGTTCCTATGTATGGGGAAAATCTTTCATTAACAAAGAATGAGAGTAAAGGAAAATACATTTTTTTCCCCAGCAAATTTCCTGGGTCTGAAAGATTTCCATCACTTAAGAGAATCTGGAATAGACCAGTTAATTTTGGTGCCCTCACCATCTCCGCAAATTTTCTTCACTGTGCTTCCATCTATAGCAGTGTGAAAGATAGAAGCATCACAGACTGAGCTAATTCTTTATCTTGAAATCCAGATGGATTTTTGCACTTCAGCTTGTATTTTCTATTTTTTAATGTGTTGGATTGAACTTGTGATTTTGCTAAAAGCACGTTGCTTTTTGGCCTTGTTAATCTAGTAAAATTAAAACTGTTGCACAAGATGGTAAATTACATCTGTTGCTTGGCCCTTTGGATTCTGAGGGGTGGGGTGAAGGAAGAAAGAAACTTCCTTTTGACAGCCTCTTTAGCAGCATTCATTTCAATTACTTTTCCTGTATGTGA
This sequence comes from Trichosurus vulpecula, assembly GCF_011100635.1. Lineage (NCBI taxonomy): Eukaryota > Metazoa > Chordata > Mammalia > Diprotodontia > Phalangeridae > Trichosurus > Trichosurus vulpecula. The sequence continues at coordinate 427,889,661 of NC_050575.1, read as the reverse complement.
TGAATGAGTGATTGGCTGGCTACGAAATGTAGAAAAATGGGTGGTGTTTTTGGGGGGGAGGGGAGGTGTTGGTAGCAAGGTTCAAATGAATCACCATCATTCACGGAGCCAGTAATGTTCCTGAAGTTGTCGCTTCGTGCAGTGTTTCATGGTAGTTTTAGTTTATCAACTGTAACACGGGATATTGTCTATGCAGATTTAAAAAGAAAACTACTTTTCAAATGGTTTAACTTTTTGTGCTGCTTTCGGATCGCTCTTAACTATACGCAGTTAGCATTGTTTTTGGAGAGGAGGTGAAGATTAAGAAAAGTTTTGAACAGAAGTGCAATGTTAGTGATCAGCCAATGAGTTCGTGCTCTTAAAAAAACGTAATTCCAGCATTAAAAAAAACTTGGAAGTTAAGGCTGTTTTTTTTTTTTTGAGTTAATGTACTTTCTCAAGGGTCCAAAGGCACAGAATAGGTCAGAAACTTTTAACAAACTAACTTACTCTCAATAACTTTTTCTTTTTAAGTAACTAGAGTTGTTATGGCTTTTTTTCTTGATCTTAAATCTAGACCTGATCACAATAGTAGAAAAAATTCCTAGTGATCATCTACCAGAGCTTTCTCCAGGTTGGAGACTTGGGGGCACAGAGGTTCTCCTAGCGGGCAGCCGTTGCTAATGGTGCTATGCTAACCTTGGACACTAGCTCTTTGCTTGGGGGGGGGGGGCGGGAAGAAGTGAACAAAACTCCCGACCCGATGTTAATGGGGATTGTTTTTCCTTTTAGGAGCTGGAGGAGGAAATGATATTCAGTGGTGTTTTTCTCAGGTGAAAGGGGCAGTGGATGATGACGTAGCAGAAGGTAAGAATCTTTTTTAACAGTGGAAGAAGTTGAATATAAACTAAGCTGGAGTCTTAAATTTTGATTCTGCAGAAATATTTTCTTGTGGATGATGGCTTTAAAGCTATTGGTTGTGAGAGCCTTGGCCAGCCTCAGAGGCTCTCTGGTAGGGGCTTGATTGGAGGGCAGCAACACCTCTGACTCCTGCCATAAAAACAGTCCTTTGCTCTCTGTTCTGAGTGCTTCATTTTCATCCTCCCACCCACCTGCCTTGGTAGTTTGAGACAATTCATGTCTTAATGTTAAGACGAATAGTTCACACAGAACTACAGACTTAAAAAGAAAAGGTCTTTTGACTTGGGAACCCTGCAGGCTGGCTTGGTGCTTGCTGGAAGCATTTTGCTGCTTGATTTTCTTTGTGATACATTGTACTCATCTTGAAGGTTTTTAGCTTAGACAATCAAGTGTGGAAGCTGTACTTTTGAAGGTTGACTATTTCATACATGTTCTAAAGAGTTTTCTTTTTTCTGTCTTGAAGTTTTTTCTTCTACGATTACAGAAAGATTTAAATGTTGCTGACTTTTTATTTGTTTCTGAAGCTAACTTTTCATATTAATGACCAACATGAGTTCTCAAAAGTAAACATTTCAAAGCTCAAAGTTTTCATTTGTCTCTGGAAAGTATAATAGTATTTATTATTTGTGCTATCAGCAGCTCTAATTTGATGCTTGCCATTTAATGGTATCTAGAAAGTGGCTTGTAATATTAGTGAGTTTTACTACTCATTTGCTACACATTTAAAAATTTTTTCTCATTAGAAATCTTACTTTCAGTGAAATGTGAGAAATTGGCAAACCTTTTGTGTCTGGTTTGAATTATTTTCTCTTCTTCCTGTGTTCTGCCGTCACATAGAAGGAGGGCATTAATGGACTTTCCTATATCTAGATCTGCATGTTTTTTTCCCAGGAGTTGTCACAGATTTGTGTTGAGCCAGCCATGGATCTTTTCCTATCAAGTTGTATCAATGGGGCATGCATTAATGATGTGACTGGCCAGAGTTAGGTGGAGTCCTGATCATGAAATGGATTTTTCTTTCAGGGAAGCCAACTGGCACCAGGTTCATCTTAGAGTGCTTGTGCTTTGAAGTGGGCTTTGCCTTCAGGGAAGCTTTCATGGAGAGGTGGCATTTGAAGTGGGTTTTAGCTTGAGTGAAAGCTCTGAGGTAGGGAACGGAAGGCTTGTCCAGGAAATGTTCCCGACTGGCAGTTGGGACTCTAAAAGGGGTGGGGTGGTGTTCATTTGTGGAGGTCTTTCAGGAGCAGGTTAAGGTATTTGGACTGTATTTGGCAAGTAGTGGAGTTATTAGAGGATAGGTTTGATCTTCACGGGGAAGACCAAGTGTATGGGTTATTGGAAGGTGGAGTGATATGGGGTGGGAGGGACTATTATAATACACCTTTTAGTAGTAGTCTTGTGTCTAAAATAAATTAATTCTTGATTTCATCTGAATTTCAGCTAAGTATTACATGGGTATATGTATATGAAATACCTGTTTTTAACCTTTAGATTGTGAGAACTGAGAACAAATGGATATTTAGAAAGCCATATCACAATCTCTTGTTCTACTACTTTGTGTTGAAATAAAATACATTTTCCATTTTTCCTATTTTTCAAATGGATGCTTTTTTATTTTGTGGGTGATTTTGTTTGCAAAGTTTTTTCTTTCTTTCTTAAATTGATGTCGTTCATATGCCTGCTGGACTATTTCTATGCCTAAGGATTTTGCCTCATTTTCAGTCAACATTTTATTTTGAGAATAAAGCAGGATATCAGGCTTTTTGACGTATCTGTTTTAAGGGGCTGTTCTTTCAAGGGGTCTTTTAGGTCTTGGTTGGGTGATATCTTCTGTGTCAAAGCACTTTACGAGCAAAACCAACATTAAGCAAGGTCATATTTTATATACTTTGCTCCTTTTTTTGAAATTGGGTTCTGTTTTTTTTCCTTACTCAACCTTCTGGGATTGTGGATTTGTTAGTAATTTGTGGGGATGCCAGCTACTAGTTAGGGTTAAAATCGGGTAGATGCTGCATATGAGAAGTTAGAAGGCTGTCTATTTTTGGTTCTGCACTTGCTGTATAACCTTGGGGGAGTTTGCTCATGAATTAAATGAAGAGGTTGGAGTAGAAAATCTTTTCCACAGTCTAATACTAGATAATAATTCACATTTATGTAGTACTTTAAACTTGTACAAAAAACTAGATTTCCAAAACAATGTAAAGTAATAAAGCATGCCTTTACTTTTCTGGTAGACTTGGTAAATTAAGACTCTCACAGTAATCTCATTTCTCACATACTTCCAAATTAAAACCACATACAGTTTGTGTTTTATCTAAGTCTGGGTATATTCTCACCCTTTCACTGAACTTCTTTAGTCTCTTACTAAATTTTTTTCTTTAGAATATTGGGGGTTTTTTTTGGAAAGGGGATAATATTTTTTGACAGTCTTAAAACGAGTGATAATTGTGTGCTTATATGTAGGAGGAAGAATTCTTTGTTGGTACACATAACCAAATTACTGATCATTGAAATAACAAGTTAAAATTTGTCACTCCCTGCTTAATAAACTCCACTGGCTCCCTATTACCACTGTGTTCAAATACAGATCTCACTGACAGGCTGTCTCTTGTGGCTGGAATACTCTCCCTTGCTGTGTCTTCATAATAGCTTCCTTTAAACCTCAGCTCACAAGTGACCTACATAAGGGCTTTCCTAATTTCTCCCCTCTTATCTCCTCCCATTACCTTGTATATATTTTATATAGTCTCACCATTTTCTACCTTGTGGTGATGTGCCTTCCCTACTCATTCTCCCTTCCCCCCCTTCAATTCCCCTTTATGTAATAGTTTCCCAAATTAGAATATAAACTCCTTTAGGGCATACCATCTTCTGTTTGTATTTCTATCTTCAATTTTTAGCACTGTTCCTGGTAGTCAGGCAGCAAGCATTTATTAATAAGCCTATCAGCTATGTGCCAGGCACTGTCAGAGAATCTCTAAGCATTAGGATACGCTGGCAAGGTAAAAACACAGTCCTTTCATAGAAAAGGAGCTCCCATTATAATGGGGAAGACGATGTGTGGAAAAAATATGCGTACAAGATAAAGGCAGTGTGCATGGAGTGGGGTGGGGAGACAAATGAGACCTTCTGAAGATTGGAGCTGAGTCTTGAAGGAAGCTAGGAAGAACTGCTCAGAGGAGGAGAGGAGCAGAGTGGGAACAGCACTTCAGGCATGGGAACAGCCAGTGCAAAAGTATGAGGACTGGGGATGGGAGTGTGCATTTTCAGGAATAGCAAGTAAACCGGTGTAGCTGGATTGTGAGTGTGTGGAAGGAAGCAAAGTGTAGAAGACTGGAAAGCGCTGGGTTGGGAAGGGCTTTAAATGCCAAACAGGATTTTATATCTGATCCTAAAGGTAATAGGAAGCCAGTGGATTTTATTGAGTAGGGCTTTACAGGGTCAGAGCTCTGCTTTAGGAAAATCACAGCAACCAATTAGAAGGCTCTTGGGAGGCGATTGAGAGCCTGCCCCAAGGTGGTGGTGGGCTATGAGGGAAGGGAAGGAAATAAGTGGGGGAGGAATGGAGGATAACCCCAAGGTTGCTGGTCTGGGTAACTGGGAGGAGGAAGGATGATGCCCTTGCTAACCCTGAGGGAGTTTGGTAGAGGGGAGGATGTGCGTGTGGGGGTGGGGTGGGGTGGGGTTCTGTTTTGAATGTGGTGAGTTTAAGGTGACTAAGTCACCTAGTTTGAAATGTCTCAGAGGCAGTTGGTGAGGAGGGTTTGGAGCTCTGGAGAGAGAGTAGCTAGGGCTTGATTTGTAGATCTGGGAATCATCTGCATAAAGATAGTTGAACCTAGGGGAAATGGTGAGATGGGGGGCACTCTGGACTGGTGGATGTGCCAGGGATGAAGACCCCTAAAACGAGACTGAGAAGGAGTGGTCAGGTAGGAGAACCGGGAGAGAGTAGTATTACAGAAACCTGTGGTAGAAGAGTGGAGTGTGGAGAGAGTATCTGGTATCAGAACCTTCAGGAGGTCAAGGAAGAGTAAGATGGAAAAAAGGCTGTAAGAAATGCTTAATAGCATCATTAACATTCGTTGTATGTACCCCCATACCTCATGTAAGCCTCTCATGGCAGGGGCTGTTTGTTTTTTGTCTTTTTATATCCAGCATTTGGCTGTGGTAGGAATTGAATAATTGTGGATTTTAATGGCTAAACTGGAGAACATCTAGAAGATGGCATCAAGGATATTCAAGGGTTTTGAGTCCCAAGAGCATCAGTTGAGTCTGGGGAGGAGAAGACCTAGCAGCACCTGAGAGTGTAAGGTAGCTGAAAGCCTATAGGGAGAGGAGGGCCTGTAGACAGTCTTGTTCAGTTTGGCTCTGGAGGAAAGCACTAGCAGCAATGACTAGAAATTGTCAAGAGGCCCACAGAGGCTTGGTATCAGGAAGCTCTTCCTAAAGCTGCCCCAAAGTGGACTGGGCTACTCCAGGTAGGAGGTTCCCCCCCATCTATATAACAACTTGTCACCTTATAGCATGGCTGAGGTACTTCTTTTCCCAGTATGAACTACAGGAAATAGCTTCTGAAGCTGACCTTCTGGGATTCTTTCTCACTCACCTTCCCCAAGTGCCTTACACAGTGCTTGACCCAGACTAAAGTGCTTAATAAATGCTTGGTGATTGATTCTATGAATCACACAGATCTTTACAGGAAAAGTTTACAACAAAGAAAGGAGAGCCATAGCCAGATAAGAGAGAATTAGGGACTGGGCAGTGTTGGTCTCTGGACATTTTCCCCTAAGACCAGGGTATAAGAATAATAGTGTTCTGATTTATTGTTTAAAAATGAGTGGTAACTTGTTTCAGTAACCAATAATTTGATTTCTCCACCCATCCCCTTTCCTCTCTTAAGTACAAAGTTCTCATTTGTTAATTTGAAACTTCTTTCTTGGGATTTTGCCTATGAAAATATAATTACAATTTATTCTATTAAAGTAAATTTTGGAGGAAATATTAAAAATGAATTCACCTTTTAAAAAAACATCTTGTCAGTTTTCCCCTACTACCATACTTTTAACCATCTTAACATTTTTTTTCCTCTCCACCTGAAATTTCCAATCTAGGGTATTAACTTATTAGATGAATCTTCTCATTTTTTAGTTATATTTATAATTTTATAATATAATCTGTTGCATTGCATCTCTTCAGCACTTTCCCTATTTGTTTTTGGTAGGATTTAAAGGCGTCAGATGAAGGTGAGCTAATTTATTGTTTTTATTAAAATGTTGCTTCACAAACAGCATGTGAGGGTGACTTTTACAGTTTTTTCTTTGGGGTAATAAATAGGAATATGCTTAATGAAGGATGAGTTTAAAAGAAAGTATGTTAGAGCACCATCATTTGTGGATTTGATATATTGCATGTCAAATCCTTTCTCCCAGAAGCTAACTACAGTAAAGGCATAATGTGGTGAAGGTGTTTGTTCTGTCCCTTATTAATGTTTGTGAAGTATAAACCTGAGGTTATTTATCTATAACTGTGAGTGGTCATAGATGAATTGTTTGCATAAGGAAAGGTTTTTGTTTTTAAACATACTGAACGTTACAGGTAATACACTCATTTTCTTTTTTAAAGATAGAATAATGAACTGCTTTTCTTGCCCCTCATAGCATATTGTCAACTATTTTGCCTCAAGATGGCACACTGAATTACAGATTTGTCTTATTGTCTAGCAGTATATTAAGATCGGTCAAAAACAGTTGACTTTTGAAGGTGTTTCTAGAAACTCAGCATGTTGGGTTGATGAATGGCTTCAGTTGGCAAAAGTGTAACTTATATTTAAAATTAATAGCAAAAAGAAAGGTAAGATAATTTTTGTGATTATTTATTACAGTTTTTTCTTTTTAAAAAGGTATTATGGACATAGGGTCAGGAAAACCTAGGTTCCGATCTTACCTCAGGCACCTTCCATTATGTCACTTAATCTGTCGCAGCTTCATTTTTCTCTTCTGTAAAATGTTGTAACAGCTGAGATAATGTACAGAAACCTCTTTACAGACTTTAAATTGCTGTATTGATGCCAGTTATAATTTAGAAGGCAACATAGTAACTATGGAAAGGGTAGTGGATTCGTAATCAAAGGACTTAAGTTTGCATCTGGCTCTGTCTTTCTTGTGTGATCTTGGGCAAGTCAGTTAACCTCCTGGGTCCTCAGTTTCCTCACCTGTAAAATGGAGCCTCTTCCAATTCCAAATCTATGATCTGCATTATTTTGCAACAAGGATTGCTAGGTGAATTTAATATATTAGTTTGCCCAGTAGGCTCATCTTATCCACTGTACTTTTTTATAGCCAGGTTGCTAATAAACAGAATCGACTGGCTTTATTTTCAGTATCATTTCTTCCTTGTTTTCTTGCTTAGCAGTGGTAGAAATTATACTAGTGTCAATGCAATGGTTAAAAGTTGGGCCCATAGAAAGAAATGTAGAGGCCAGGATCTAAACAATTCGCTTACTCAACAATCACTGAAAACCTTGTTGCCCAGTGTCACTGCCTAGGAAGATTGTCACAGTCCCTCTTTGGGGTTTGTAAACAGGGATTTTTGTGAGTCTTCTAGATGATGGTGTCTGTCACTGCTTTCTGGGAGGCGCATTCAGTTGGTTTGTATTGTAAGTTCTTTTGGTACTTCACTAACAGTACCTGCTTGGTCATTCCTGCTTTCACCACTCTTTAGATGTACCAGTATGTACACATGTTGGGACAAGGGCCAGGCAGTAAAAGGGGGGGGCGTTATGAAAGTTTGTTTCTCTAACTTTATTAAAGCAGCTAAATTGAGTATTAGAATCTGGTTTAGGTTACTACACTGTGTTTTTAGGACCCAAATTAGATCTGCTTTAAGCTCTTACAAATCTGGTGAAGGTGAGGAGGGAAAAATACCTTTAGGATTCTGAACTCAATTTTAAAATCTTCACCTCAAAGAGATTAGAAATATAATAGCATGAAAGGCACCTTAGATATCAGTCTAATGTAATTCTCTGATTTTACAGATGAAGAACATGAAGTTGAAAAAAGTTCTGTGATGACCTGAGTTTAACTTTGCTCCTAGTTCGTTACCGAAAGCCACTGATGCTAAGAGTTTTCCCCTATTGTTTGTGAGGAAGGACTATTTAAGACTTAGATTGCCTTCCAAAGTTAGTTATGTCAGCAAGGATTTATTAAGTATCAGACATTGCACGTAAGCTAGGAAGAGGCAGGAAAGGAAAGTCAAATGTTGCACTTTAAAATTTCTCTGAAGTTGAAAGGGAAAGAGATCTTCTTGGTTTTGTGTATAAATGGGTGATTTATTTGTTAATATCTCTTTTCAAAATTTTGGAAAGTAGAGCTTTTGGCTTGTGCTTTCTGAAAGGTTCAGGTCTTTTGCTCTTGTTACCAGGCTCATTTGCCTGGGTTTTTGATTCTGTCCAGTTGATAAAAGATACTGTATGCTGTAGGTGGGAATTTGAAAGTTGTATTGCAATCAATTGCCAGTCCAATTGCTTACTAAGCTATTTGAAATACAATAATTGTTATAGTAATAAACTCATTTTCATAGGCCTTTTATAATGTACCTTTGTGGTTTACTGGAAAATTACTGGATTTTGATTCAGAGGAGCCTGGGTTTGAATACTGCCTTTCCTGACTTTTTTTTAATCCGTGTGACCTTGATAGTAAAGCCTTACTACCTCTGGGCCTCAGTTTCCTCATGTTTAAAAGGGGGAGGGGCATATTAGACTGGAGGAGTTCTGAGATCCTTTCCACCTCTTAAGTTTTTGATACAATCAGGCAGGCTAGCATTTTTCTCCCAGACCTGTGATTTCATCAGTTTAGGGAATTTGTTGTGTGGAAATCTCACATCAATTTAAGTTCAGCAACTTGCCTATAACTCTTGGATAGATTAGTGTTCCATTCACGAAGCTTCCCTTGATGCCTGGTATTGTGGAGTGAGTAGCTGTAGATGGGAATTTCTCACGTAAGCAAAAATGTGAAACTTACAGGGTGCATTCTATTAACGGAAAAATCTGAGGAAAAAGAATGTTTCCAACCTGAGCCAGTGCCTCTTCAAAAAAAAAGTTTTCTTTCAACCAAGTTTGTAGTAGAATTTTTAAGATAACTAATTAAAGTGCCTCTGTCAGAACTTGATAGGTTTAATAGTGATTGAATTGATGACAGGTGTTGGGAGCTGGGCACTTTCCAGGAACTCTGCAGGGCCGGGCAGGCCTCAGGTTGGTCTGCTTTGGTGACCTCACCTTGTGGGGACACATTCAGAAGATGGGCCTTTTTCATGTTCTTTCTGTAAAAGTTAATATTTATTTAGAAGCAGATGGTACCTGCCCTGAAATGCACTGAGAATGCACAGGGTCACAAAGCAGCTGGTGGCAGAGAGGGACTTCAATCCAGGTCTTTCTAACTTGGAGGCTGACTCTGTGCTGCCCCAGAATGCCTCTCAAGTAAATAAGAGGAATGTGATTGAATTCATCTCCTTTATTAATTTCATTAAAGCACAATTTTATAATTAAGGTTTATTTCTGGATGGAAGTAAGTACATGTAATGAAAGATTAAAATTATGGGAAATGTTCTTTTTGTCTGTTGCCATTCTCATCCATCCTCTACTCAGCTGACAAAGTGAATTCTTAATGCGTTACTGACCATGTCACCCATTTTCTACCTCCCCTGGAATAAAATACATGATTCCCTCTTATCTCTAGCATCCTTTAGTATGTAAAAAAAAAAAAAAAGATCCTGTAGCCTTGAAAACTCATCATAACCTGGCCTCCCTACTCCTTAAGTCTTAGATTTTCTTCATCTCCGCATAGTCCATGATCCAGCTGCAGCAGCCTGCTTCTCCATGTCTGGTCTCTGGGCCTTCATGTTTGACTGTCTCAGGGACAAACCCCACCAATACATTGCCACCTCACTTTTGCGTCTTACTTTCCCTGGCCACCTTCAAGTCTCAACTCGAATCCCACCTTCTGTAGGAGGCATCTCTCTCCAGAGATTCTCTCCTGTATACTCACATAACTTGTGTATACCTAGTTATTTATGTGTTGTTTCTGCTATTAGAATGTGAGCTTGGCCATAGTAACCTGGCACATACCAAATGGTGAAATCTTGGTCACTGATTGACTTGAGTACAAAAAATCTACTTCACAAGGATAAGATGGAAAGACTTGGATAGGCAGCAGTTATTCTGAAAAAGATCTGAAAATGTTAGTGGACTACAAGCTCAGTATGAACCAGCCTTTTAATGTGGACTTGGGCTGCATCCAGGGGTGCATGATTTCTGGGAATAGGGATGTGATCATCCCACTGTGCTCTTCCCTTCTCATTCCTCATCTGTAATATTGGTTTTGGTTTGGGGCACCATGGTTTGAGAAGGACATTGATCTGCTGGCGTGTGTCAAAATTGGGGCGGTAAGGAGAGTGGACTGAATCCATTGCTTAGGATCAGTTGAAGGCACTTGGGCTTGTTTAGCCCAGAGAAGAGAAGACTTGGGAAGGGAGCACATGATAGCTGTTTTCAAGTACTTGAAGGGTGGTCTTGTGGAGCTGAACTAGAGCGGCAGAAGCTGCAGTAAGAGCCGCTTGAGGCTGAGTGTCAGCCAATAATGAGAGCTGTCCCAAAGTCACATGAGCTGCTACCTCTCCTTAAAGATCTTCTAACAGAGGTTGGACTGCCATGGATTGGATCTCTGCTGTGCATTCCTTTTCTCCCTGGGCTGGATCTGAGGTCCCTTCTAAATCTCAAATTCTCTATATGAGATCAGATGAGAGAGAGCTCCCTTGCTGGTGGGATCCGAGAACGTGTTGTGGAGGATATGGTGTTTGAGCTTGGCCTTAAGAACCCCTAGACAGTGCTGAGATATTGTGAGCCAAAGTTTGAGACCCACTTGGAAGAGTAATTGTGTTGACTAGGCAGAGCTTCTTAAACTTTTTCATTTGAGACCCCTTCAGACTCCATGTGGGATTGAGACCCACCGTTTAAGAAGCGCTAGGCTAGAATGATTTTGTTGTGTACCTTGCAATGTACTTACTGTATCCTGGGGAATACAGGGATTTGAAGGATGGTCCCTACATTCAGTGCCTTTTGTTTACACTTTAACTGGAGGAAGGAGAGTAACATGAAAGGTCCTTTTTACAGTTAACCTTACACATCTTGACTTTCGCCCGTCTTGATTTTAATATATCTCAGGTTGGCATAAGAAATTGGGAATTTGGGGGGAGTTTTATGAAAGCTGAAGATGACACATGAAGGTAATTAATAAACATTTAATTTAAACAATTACATTTTAATATATTGATGCAGCCTAAAGTTTTAAGGCCTTAAGTCCAAAATGACCTGGCTGTGCCACCCTGGGCAGATCATTTGAATTCTCAGTGCTCTGGGCACAGGTGCAGAGAAGATGGCAGCCTGCTTTGGGAGAGATGTTTCCTCACTTGAAGTTCTCAGTACAAATGAAATCAAAGGCTCCTTCACTATCCCTAAGGTCACTATCTAGCCCATGTGGCCTTGCTTATACTTATGGCCAACTATTGAATCGGATTGTCAATACAGAGCTGGAAAGGACCTCTTGAGATCACCTTAGTTCAACCCCTCCTTTCCCCTCTACCCCTCTCCCTGAAGCCTGGGTGATGTTAAATGATTTGCACATAAGTAGTAACACCAGCCTGCTCATAAAGTCACTTGGGCATTATCTTACAATCCTGTAGTTGGGTATATGTGTATTATTATTTTTCTAATTAACCAAAGTACAGGAGTTTACATTCTTATTACATTTTGTTGTTCCACCTTATTGAGATCTTTGTGGATATGTCACCTGTTGTTCCATTTATCCCTTCCAACTTCATCATCCTTAAATTTGACGAACTTCCCATGTGACTGGCAAAGTCGGTGATTAAAAATATTGCGACCCCAGGGCCCAGGACAGCATGTACTACCAGAGTCTTGGCTGCAGGCTGCGACAGACCTGTTCATTTCGACTTCTTGATTTACACATGTATCTTGGCAAAAATTACTAGTTCATTATTCAAGAAAGACCATTTGGGGTGGGGGTGTAAGTTCCAACAATTCTCTAATGAGTGTTCTCAAGTGGACCCTGTTAAAACTTGGTACATTGACCTTATGAAGAAGATTACTTATGATATTAATGGCAGTATAATGTGAAAATGCGTAGCTATGCAGTGTACTACCTCTCTTGCGCACTTTGTGTAAAACTAGGAAGGAAAAAGCCTAACTTTGTGTACAAACAAATGGAACAATAAATAACTCTTTAACAACTGTATAATCATCCTACACCCACACCTTCTGTTTAAATTAGTATTCAGAGAGAACAAAAATACCAGTTTCTGGAGCTTTCCTTTGGGGTTTTAACAAAATATTTGCCATTTTAGCACACCCTCCAGTGTGTCCAGAAGTTAATTCAGCTGTAAGCAGAACCTCAAGATCTTTGATTTTTCTAACTTGTTCACAACAATGACATACTCTTAACCTGGTAAAAAATGTTTTCTAAAGCTATTCTTTCCCTCTGGGAAGCTACCAAGTGAAGTGTTAAAAGACAAATCATGTTTTAGAACAATTAAGTTAATGACAAATGTAGGAATTCACATGTGTAAACCATAGACCCTTGGAGTTCTAGGGGGCTTGGGGCCCTCTCCCTTTCTCACTGAGAGGTCCTTAACTGTAGGCCCATACATACGGAACCTGGGTTTGGTCCTGGGAGAGCCTATTCTTCTAGTTGTCTTTGGCCCATGTCCAGGGTCTTCCCAAAACATGGTAGAAAAATACTCAATCGTGTTAGGTATGGGATAGTTATTTTCTCCGCACAGAAGACATGTAGATGTATATTGACAAAGACCTGAACTAGTATCACCTACCATCTATAAAACTTTCCTTGGAGGTTGATAATTAAAACACAGGACATTATTTGGGCCTATTGAAAAGGCATTTCAGCTTCACCTCCTGTTTCCATTATTTTAAAGGTCCCAGTTTCCTGGCAAGCTAGGCCATCCTTCTGTAGGTGATCATCTTCTCCTAAGCACTCATCTCAGTAGAGCTAGCACTGACTGATGGACCCAGGAGCTCCTGACATCTCAGACTGACTAAAGTCACTTCCCCAAGCTGGAATCCTCCATCTTAGGATCAGTGTTTAGTCATCAATGCTCAGGAAAACCTGGGGGCCCTGAGACTCTGGTTCACCTACATGTGCACATTGCTCTAGCTGCTGTGTGTGTATCTACCATAGGTGTACCCTAGAATTCTGAAGAGAAGGAGAGCAAAAGTTTTTACTCCCTCTGAAGTCTGAATGTAAATGTTTTTTCCAGGCTCAGTGGCCTTTCCTCTCTGATACAGGCACCTCTTGCTGCCTTCATGGGACCAAGAAACTGATAAGCACTAAGAAACATGCTTCACTGGGAGTGCCCAGGGGAGCCTAGCTGAGTTCCAGATATGCTCCAAGGGGATATGGGCAGCTAGGTGGCGCAGTAAATAGAGTGCCAGCCCTGGAGTCAGGAAGACTCATCTTACTAGCTGTGTTGTGACCCTAGGCAAGTCAGTTAACTCTGTTTGTCTCAGTTTCCTCATCTGTAAAATCAGCTGGACAAGGAAATGGCAAACCATTCCAATATCTTTGCCAAGCAAACCCCAAATGGGGTCACAAAGAGTCAGATACCACTGAAAAATGAATTGGCAACAATTCAATAGGATGCTATGGCCAGAGGAGATGGAGGTGGGGCATGCTAGTCCTCCCTCCCCTCCAAATACAAATTTACTGAGTATTCAAGCCTCATGTAATCGTGGAGAGAGCTAGTCTTGGGCCATAAAAAATAGTTTTTAGGGATTTTTTTGGAAATCTCGGCTCAATTTAAACATGGGGGATAGGACAGGAAGGGGAAAACTATCTAGTTATAACCAGTTTTTCCTATAGTTTATCTTGCTGTTCTTCCCTCAACTTAACCCTTCATTGATCTCTTTTCAGCAAATATTTGTGAGCTCCTGTTTAGTGCCCACCACAGTTTGAAAGAAACATGGTTGAGCTTTGTGAATCCCCTGCTGCAAAGTCACTGCCACCCTCGGGAATTTGGACTCGGAGCTGGGAAAGCTAAGGAGGAGGACTAAGGAGGGAAGCTGGAATGTGAAGCGAGATATTCTTGATCATGAAGTCAGAACCAGGATTAGACTCTGGTCTCCTCCCAGTCTGTGGCTGTGTAGGGATTGACATTGGAGCTTCTGAGTCTAGTCTTTTGTTCTTTGATCTTTCTGTCTCTGACTTCCCTTACTCCCCTCTCCCTTCCCCCAGCTCTGATCTTCTAAGGATGTCTCTTGTCAAACATCCTCATCTATTCTATTTTGTAGCATCCCTCCCCAGGGTTATTCTACTTTACCAGAAGTTCAGGTACTGAGCATATCAGAAAGTACCTTTCAGTAGCAGCTTATTGCTCTGCTTGGTACCTTTCTCAGCCCCTAATTACCTATTAGTTGTTGCAGGAGCAAAATCTGGAGCAACTTGGTCCCTCCCCCGCCAAACACATACTAGGTGCTTAATACATGTCTGAATTGAAAAAAATTTTTTAAGACCAAATTGTTTTCTCTTCCTCTCTGCTTTTGGTAATTTGCTTTAGAAACTCTGAAACCCATAATTGAATGTTGAAAGGGATATATATTATTGGACCGTCTTTTCTGCTCTTAACTGTGCCCTGCTTCTTCACTCTACCCTTATTTTTTCCCCTCTGTAGCTGTTGATATGATCTGTATGCTTATATTAGAACCTTTAGCATCTTTGTGTCACCCAAAGGGAAGCTTTCTTGGATTATAAGAGGGACTGAAGTCACATTCCTCCTTAGCTACTTGGAGGTTGTCAAAAGGCCAACAGGAATAAGAGGTAACCTGAACAACCCGAGTCATCCATTCATTTGAAGAGAGTGCAAAATACTGATTCTCGCTTCTGTGGTGCTGATTTTGGGTGGGGAGGTGATGATGATGCCAGAGATGAGTTCCTACCCACAAAAGCGGTACAGTGGATAGAGTGCTGGGCCTGGAGTAGGGAAGCCTGGGGTTCATTTCCTGGGTAAGTCACTTACCCTGCCTTTCCTCATCTGTAAAATAAGGATAATAATAGCCCCTATTTCCAGGGTTGTTGTGGGGCTAAAATGAGATAATATTTGTAAAGGGCTTTCCAAGTCTTAAGGTTGTATGAAGGTTCTTATAAAGGAGCCAACGAAGGAGGAGGATAAATGGACATCAATTGTCTTTGTACACAGCATAAATATTTGTTAAGTGAAAGAATTGGAGCCTTTAGGAACCATGAGTTTTCATCATTGGCTCTGCCTGGCTCCTGGCTTAAATTCTTCTTCAAACCAGAGCCTATTGGATTTAGACTAAGGTGTTACCATGCTTCCAAAGACCTGTTAATTTATGTTTAAAAGCACATTCACCCTGGAGTTACTAAATTAAAAGCATTTATTGAACCTACTGGGTTCAAGACAATGATCCTCATCTCTGCCATCTGTGAGCTTTACATTCATTCTACTGGGAGGGAATAATATATACACAGCTGGGCAAATTTGAAGGGAATTAGGACTGGGATACCATTAATAGCTGAGGGATCAGAAGAAAACTGATGATTTTTATCATTGCTTCAGAGGCCTGAGGAGGAAGCATGTTACCTGCCTGTTACAGTGATGTCCAATATACAGGGTGTCCCAAAAGTCTTAGTGCAATTTTAAGCTATTAAAGCTTTTGGAACACCCTGTGTTGGCAGAATAAGGTATTACCAGACGTGGCTGTTTTGTTTAATTGTTCTTTATTACAAGGTAGGGAGGGGAGCAGGTAGATAGAATCCCAGTCATTTGAAAAAGATAGGGATGTAAACATTGATAAGCAGTTTTCACAAAGGTTTCATGGAAGGGGGGATGCTGCAGTAGAGACTTGAAGGGGACTGAGGATTCTGAGGATGAGCTGTGTAGGGGCCCAGAGGAAGGTCGTAGTGTGTGATCTGCACACTGGGAATGGGCCAGGGCAGGTGGGCTGTGAGCTGGGTCTGGGAAGGCTGACTTGATCTGCCAGGGAAAGGCTTGATGTGCCCAGCTGAGGAACTGGCATTTTAGCCTAGAAGTAGTGTGGAGCCCTGGTGGACCTGTGTGAGAGATTCTTTTTGATTATGAGCTTAATCATTGACAAGTACAAACATGTCAGTCTGCAGAGAACCTAAGAGAGTTGTATATGAAACTGTGAACTTGGCTATATAGTTTTTCAAAGTGTGGTACACTGTTTACTTTGTCTCTATAACTTTTTTTTTCAGTTTTGTTGATAGCTCTTTTCTTTTGCTTTGCATCTCTCACTACTGTGCCTTTTTTCCCCTCCCTCCCTCTGGCAAATATATAAAGTCAAGTAAAACAAATCAAAACACTGTGTCTGTCTCATTATGTCTCCCTAGTTCATTATTACACCGCCGGGAGGTGAGAGGTAGGCTTCCTCATCAGTCTGCTGAAATCATCATTGGTCAGTGCAATGATCAGGGTTACAAATTCTTTAAAAGTTGTTTTCTTTTAAGCCATTGAGTAATCCTTTAAATTGTTCTCTGGCTTTACCAATTTCACTCTGTCAATCTATACAGATCTGCCCGCGTTTCTCTGAATTCTTTGCGGTGCTATAACAAAAAGACTGGATTTTAAAAAAATTACTTACATGTCCTCTGACTTGGGATTTATGCTTAACAGCAGTATTGGTGGGTCAGAGGGTACAGTTAGTGACTTTTGGAATATAATTCCAAATTATTTTCCAAAAAGATTGTACCATCACTGAACCTTCTCAAGTAGGAAAGCGATTTGGCCGGTTTTTTTGTTTGTTTTAGTAAGGTTATTTTAGCTGTTGTACAGAGGCTAGATTGGAGGTATAGGGGACCAATTAGGAGTCTATTAGAGGTAGAGAAGTACTGAATAATGTGGCTTTATGAATAGAGAGGATGGACTGTTGGATCAGAGAGATACTTGAGATAGGATGGACAATACTTAGTAACTCTTTGAATATATATAAATTGGGGAACAGTAAAGAGTATTGATATTAGGAACTTGATTGACTGGAAAGATGGTGGTTCTAGATACATGGGGAAGTTAAGGTACAGGGACAGGTTTAGGGGGAAAGATACTGAGTTCTAGTTTGGAATTTGAATTTGAGAGGATAGAGATATATAGCTCTTAGTTGGTGATGGAAAACTGGACTTTGAGACAAAGTATGATTGCATATGTAGGTTTGGGAGTCTTTAGTGTAGAGAGTGGTTGAGTCACCTAGAGAGAGAAGAGCTGGTCCTGAGCCTCCAGGCACACTTAGGCTTAGGGCGTCAGCAAGTGGTTGAGAACAGTGTCTTGAAAGTAAAGTTTTGTGTCTCTTGGTAGCCATGGAGGGGAGTTACATGATAAGTTTACATGTTTAAAAGGAAAAGCACATTGTACATAAGAGATTTGCGGTTTCATGTGCAGTCTTTTTTTCTATTCTGCTTTGTTATGGAATTCTTGTTTTATTTCTTAAGTTGGGGGGACAGGAAGAAAGAAAGTAAAGGGAGGAATTTGTGTCTAGGAATTGCTGAGAGGAAAAGAAAGGTGAAGATGGAAAAGTGAAAAGGTGATTGGAAGTAGAGAACAGAATTTTTTATGTGATGGGGTTAGAACCAGGCTGCAGAGAATGAAGAAATGCCTGGGTGGGGAGTAAATAGAGGCAATAAATGTAGATTGCTGGTGTTCTTTTTTTTTTTCTTTTAATGATTTTGGCTGTGAGAAGCAGGAGAGAGGAGATGTGGTGATAGTTGGGAGGTATAGTAGGGTCAAGTGAAGATTTTTAGGAGGATGTAGCTTTGCTACCTTGCTAGGTGGTGCAGTGGATAGAGTGATAGGCTGTGAGTCAGGAGGACCAGAATTCAAATGCAACCGCAGACACTTAATAGCTGTGTGACCCTGGGTAAGTCACTTTACCCTGTTTGCCTCATCTGTAAAATGAGCTGGAAAAAGAAATGGCAAACCATCTTTGCTAAGAAAGCCCCAAATGGGTCCATGAAGAGTTGGACATGACGAAAATAACTGAGCAACAGCAAAAGCCTTGGTTATGTTTATTGGGAGAGAGTGAACCAGTAGAGGAGACATTTGAAGACAGGGAGAGAATATGTGAGCATGTGTGGGGCTGGGGGCGTGGAAGGAGAGGATGGAGTGTAGGTCAAGGTCTGGAGACCTGCAGGGATAGGATTAAGGCTTGGAGAAGGCCCATCTCATTATTATGGACTGGAGCTAAGGATGATGGAAAGAGAGGCTCTAAGAAGAGAAAGTGTAAGCTTCTGCTGGGCAGTATAATAGTTACTCAGGGAAATATTTCATCAGTGAAGGCCCAGCTGACACTACGGTAACCTAGATGACAAATTCATAGTGGACCCAAGCATGTTGAAGCATCTGCGGAAGATGGGGGGAGGGAGTGGCCAGCCAACCTTTCTGCTTGTATCCTTTGCAAAGCCTCAATGGTAATAGCAGCTGGAAAGGGATTGGGCATAAAAGACAGCTTGTGAACTCACAGGGAGGAAAGTGAGGCCAGAGCAGGGTGAGGGACAGCTTGGGATAACAGGGAGGGTGTGGAAATGATTGGAGGTCAGGAGAAGGACAAAGAAGAGTTTTAGGAGTGAGGTGTCCAAGGAGAGGTGGAAAAGCACAGCATTGAAAATGTCCCAGCTCCTCAGAGGACCTGGATTCTTGCCTTCCTCTGGCTCTTGTTCTTAACTTCGTGCTCTCTGGCAAGTCCTGTCACCTCCGGAGAGTTCCATTTCCTCTCCTGGAAAATGAAGTCTGGAAGTTCTGAGGCCCTTTTGGCTCTAAATTTGGGATTCTGTGCGAAGATGGGAGGTTGTAGTCAGAGAGGAATTTCAAAAGCTGGCACCTGGGAAGTAGGATCCCAGTGGGGTGAACCAGAGATTGCTTGAACCTTAAAGGAAGAGAACTCGCTGAGTATTGATGCTGTAGACGGGGTCTGCAGGCGGCACAGAGGGGCATTGGGCAGGTGCTCCTGGGGGAGCTAAGTTTCTGTGATTATAAAAAGTTGAGTGAGTGTTAATTAATCAGTCAGCAGGTATTTCTTAATTGCTGTGTGCTAGGTGATGCAAAAACAGAGATGAAACAATCCTTGTCTGCAAGGCCCTTACATTCTTTTGGGAGGAACAAATGTATATATAAACATCTTGCAATGGGGAGTAGGCCTGTGATATCATTGGTATAGGGAAACCTTCCTGAGGAGTAAACTCCTACACAACTTCTCTGCAACTTAAAAAGTTGTTCAGGGTTCCCTTAGAGCACTGAGAATGAAACCACCTGCCCGTGGGTTTCCTAAAGTTGTAGGTGTCTGAGATGGTTCTGAACCAAAGTTTTCTTGGCTTTGAGGCCAGCTCTGGCCATGCACTGTACCCTACTGCCTCCTGGGTGGAATGATAGAAAGGGAATTTGGGGGGTTACACTAGCATTTGGAAAAGGAAAGTCTGGTAATAGAAGTTCAGAGGGTAGAATGGGAGGGGAGAGGGGGGAGCAAAGTAAAATAGGGGCTGGATAATCTTAGAGCTGGAAAAGAAGAGGAAGAGAGTATTGACTAGTCACAGGCCTGGATCTGAAGACTGCCTTTGGAGCGGAATGGTAGCGCCGTCACTGACGTTTTCAGTCTCCTCCTGTGTAAAACTTGGAGTTCGGACCTGACTACCCTGAAGAAGCCAATGCTTCTGGTGCTAAGCTTAAGATCCTACTGATGACTGTTGATTTTCCTTGTCCTTGCTACTAAGCAACAGCAGCTGTATCATGAGTTGTACAAGAGTAACATTTGTAAGTTCCTTAATTGAACTGTTCCAATAAGCGTCTTTCCATAGGTGTATTTAGGCCAAAAATATAATTTGTAGGAATCTTGTAAACCATTATTTTTGTGATTTCTCAAACTGTGTTTGTGGTCTCTTGCTTCTTTGCGATTGCATTTGCTTATTTCTGATTGTGGGTGCAGCTTTAACTCTTCTTTCATTGACTTCTTCTGCATCAGTGCCACAAAAATGCATTGGGGGCTCAGCGAGAGAGATGCCCGGGGAATGTTTTGGGGGCCTGAAGGACTGGACTGGGTTGGGTTTGGAGAGGAGAACATGGAGAATAAGGTTACCAAGGCAAGCTGGGACAAGCTCTTGGAAGGTGTGAGAATATTAGGCTACAGCAGGCTTTAACATAGTATTCAGACAGTAGGGAGGTTTTTTGTGTAGGACGGTGATGTCATTTTGCCTGTGTTCAGACCTACTTCCAGTGACAAGGGAGCACGATGGTTGTTAGAAAGTTCTCATCATGAACTAGTTTTATTTTTTTTCTCCCCTTTAACCAAGCAGAGTAAGGTTTAATTTTTCCAGATGACAGTCCTTCAGGTATTTGAGGACAGTGGTCATTCTCACTCAGTCTCTTATTGCCAAACACTTCAGTTTTTCAACTGATTCCCATGAGGCATGATTAAGAGTCCCCTTCCTATCCTGGTGATCCTTCTGGGGCACATTCTGATTTACTCATTCCCCCTTTATAGGTGGTGCCCAGAACTGACTGTGCTACCCTAGGTGTGGTCAGACCAGCAGAATACACTGCGGTTGTTAGCTCCATCGATTGGGACACTATTCTCCTGAAGTCGCATTAGTTTTTTTTTGGTGTATTGTCACACTATTGGTATATTGAGCTTTTGAGCAATAAAACACTCTGGTCCTTTCTATACAAATTGCTGTTAAATTAGGTTTCTCCCATGTTCAGCTTGTTCAGGTGACTGAAAAAACAAGTGAATACAGTATTTAAAATTAACAGGAATAAATGTCCATTTTGTTTGTTTCTAATCTGCTAAGATCATTTTGAGAGACTGCATGGTGTGGTAGGAAGAACACTTGATTTCAAGTCAGGAACAATTTGAATTCAAATCCTGCCTTTGATAGTTACCAGAAGCACTTCTGTAATGGCTGGCAGTTATTGTGAATGATTCAGTCATCCGTTGTATTAAAGATCTTTTCCTGCTTTGTCATTGACATATATAATAAATATGCCCTCTGTAAAGTATTGCTAAAATTATTGACTAGGGTGAGATATAATAAATATACTCTCTCTAAAATGTTGCTAAAGTCATTGACTAAGGTGAGACCTAAGCCCTGACCCTGTAGCATTCCAGTGAAGACCTCTCTATTAAACATCATATGATTGCAGCTGGAAGGGCCTGTAGAGATTATCTAATACAGTCTCCTGTTTTGCAACTAAAGAAACTGAGGTCCAGAGAGTTTGTGACTTGCCCAAGGTTATTCAGCTAGTGTCTGGTAAATGGACTTTAATCCAGAGTTTGACCAGTAGACCTCTTTGGTCTGGACCCATGCAGGGACCTCCAGGTATAGATTCTTCTTCTACCAGTCTGGATCAGCACCTGGGCTTGAGCCTTGGAGAACTGCCGGGAGCTCTGAGGGGCTTGCCCTTGGTCACATAGCCAGCGTGTGCTTCCTGACTACTGTACATCACAGCCGTTTAAGCCACCAAGCTATATTATCATTAGCCTTTTTTTTTTTTTCATTGTTCTCATCCAAAGGCAAGAAACTTTGGTAAAAGCCTTGCTGAAATTAAGATTAGCTTGTCCTAAGCATTTCCTTTACATGCAATAACTCTAATCAGAAAAAAGTACGTGCCTTTTTTGGTGAACCCACACTGAAGGACGTGAAACATAGGAGCTGCATGAAGCAGCGTCCATTAGGATATAGGGCTCACGGTCCAAGATTCTCAGTGGGGAAGAGGAGAATGTGGCATTAGAAACTTGGTCTCTTGACTCTTGGTAAAATGAGTGGTCTGGTCTTTTCACTGTAAACCATGATGGTAATAATAGCTCCCATCGAGTGCTTTAAGGTTTGCCAAATGCTTCTTATACGTTCTCCCATTTGATCTCCATAATAACCCTGAGAGGTAGGTGCTGTAACTATCCTTGTTTTCCTTGTGAGGAAATTGAAGCTACAAAGGGGAAGGGAAGGGAATGGGATAAGCATTCATGTAGTGCTGTGCCAGGCACTGTGCTAAATGCTTTACAGATTTACCATTTGATCTTCACAACAAGTCTGTGAGGTAAGTGGTATTGTTATCTTCATTTTACAGCTGAAGAAACTGAGGCAGACGGACATTAAGTAACCTGCCCGGTGTCAGCCAGCTAGTAAGTGTCTGAGGCTGGATTTGAACTCTGATCTTCCTAACTCCAGAGCCAGCACTCCAGGTGCTGTGGTGCTCTTTAACTGCTCTGCTCAGCCTCTAAGAGGCTAAGTCATTTTCCCAGGGCTATAAGCTACTAAGTGTCTGAGGAGGAATTGAAGTCAGACCTTCCTGAATCCAGTTGCTACTGAGCAGCCATGATACCTAATGGCATGCTAGTGAAAGAAAACTGGTAGTAGGCCTCAGTTAAACTGTCATATTTTGAAAGTCTTTCAGGTTTTAGAAAGTGCACTCTTTAGTTTTCAGTGTTGTGATATTTTCTTTGTCCATTTATTTGCAAAATGTGTTGCTTTTTATATCTGGTGACATCTATGTGAGATTACTATAGGAAAAAAGTTGTTAGAAATGCATTATTTCGATATTAGCTCTAACTTAGTGAAGAGATAAAATAACCATGTTATTTCATAGTGCTAGGTTGATATTGTAAGTTGTTGGGATATAAGAAATAGATGTTTTTTGTTTCATCAGTTGCTTATTTTCTAGATTTTTTTTTCAAATAAATTGATAAGCAAATTAGAAACCCTTCATAGTTTCCTGATTTGTTAGGAAACAAGCCTAGTTCAAGTTATACTTGTGACCTTCAAGTGCCTTTCTTTCCAGCTAGCCAGTGTTTCTCTTGTCTCCCCTTTCATGGCCTACCCCATCCCATTTCTGGTTCCCTTTACACACTCTCTCTTTCACAACCTTCTTCTTTCCCTGTGATGGCAGGTAAGAATACTTTTGCCACTATTTCTTTAGGATAACCTTGAGGTTATACCTCAGTCACTTCTTAGTCTGCAGGTGAAGAGTTTTAAGTCAGATATTAAAATGGTATCCTGATAAAGGAGTTATTTTCTAGTTTTTGTTTATAGTTTTAAAATGTGTAAATAAGCCATTACGCAAGTTCTATTATTTACAAAGTGAAATATTCTCATACTGTAGCTTCATATAGATCACCATTTATAACTACTTGCTTTTCAGTGTGATTCCATTTTTGGAGATTCTGACTATCTTGTCTGCAGCGGTTTTTCCATAAATAGCTCAGTGTTGCTTTAGCACGGTAGCCAGATCTCTGAAGAGTGAAAGGCAAGCCTTTAAAAGACCAAGCTATAACTTAGGTTCTTTATATTTATGGCACCTGCATTAAGACCTGAATTTCGTACCTTCAAGGCACAATAAAAACAGGCTGAATGAAACTGTATAATACTAAATTGTCCAATTAAAGGACTGATACTTAAATGAGAAAACTTTTTTTTAAGATTAGTTTTCCATTACCAGAGTAATTCAGTTTTGCATTGTGGTGTGTTACAATGAAATCTTCGTAGGAGGCAGTTCGTAATTTGTCCTTTCTGGGTTGGTTAAAAGCCTTTGACAAAACCAGCAAAACTTTATTGGCTGATAGAGCTAGGACTTTGAAACTTGCAATCGCAAAGCCATATTCATAGAATTTCGTCATTGTGAGGTGACATGCTTGATGTAGTGATCTAAGTCTTTAACAAGTGGCAAACTTATGTGAAGTGGGGAAAGATCTGAACATCTCAGCACCTCATGAGCCCTAGCTGGGAAGGGGCAGATTTAGGGAACATTGCACATCAGCACTGGTCCTAGTGCTGGTGGAGAATAGAAGGAGCCTAGATCTAGCTAGTGTGGTTTCATTGACATGCACAGAGGACCTTCTCTACCAATTACAGGACGGGCTGGATCTGAAATGCAGTCAGGCAAGAGAGATTGTCCCCTCGCTGATGGCAAGCAGGTTGTTCCAAGTCACTGTTATAACAAGGTGACTTGCCAAGATTGAAAGTCATGAAGGTTGGGCCCAGAGGGCCCAGTGAGTGCAAAGAGGAAACAAAAGGATCGGTTTTTAAAGATAATATGATGGTTCTTGGTTTCTCTTAGAGAGTTAACTAAAAAACTAATAGAAATTAATTAGCAGGATATAAAATCTATAAAACTCATTAGCCTTTTATGTATATTACCCATCAGAAAGAGATAGGAAAAGAATTTTCATTCAAAAATACTAAAGAATATATAAAATACCTGGGAATCTACTTGCCAGGACACGAATAAAAATTATATGAATGGAACTGCAAAAAAGACTCTTTACAGAAATAAAGGAAGACAAAGTATTTTAAAGACAACATCACAAAGAGAAAACACTTCTGATGAGATGGAAAAGAGGGAGCTTGTCTGAAGACATTGATGTGATGTACTGACTAATTTTAATTTTTAAAAGACTTTCAGAACATGGAAGTAAGGTCAGATTGTCAAGGATGAATACAAAAGTGGGAAAATAGTCTTGCAGAAATTTCTAAAATTGTAGGTCCCCCATGCACTTAGTAAACCCCATTGGCTTCCTGTTCTTGCCAGGATCCCATAGAAAATCCTCCGGTTAGCATTAAAGCCCTTTACAATGTTCCTCCTTCGTCCCTCTCCCATCTTCTTTCACTGGACCCCCTCCCATCGCTGTGCCAGCAACAGTCAGTCTGATTATTATTGTTCCTGGAATTCAGCATTAAATGTCCTGATTCCAGGCCTTTTCATTTTCTATTCTCCAGGCCTAGAATGTTCTCCCTCTTCACCACTTGGCTTCCCTGGCCTTTGTCAAAATTCAGCTTTAATCTCACCCGTTGCAAGAGGCTTTTCTTGGTCTTCCCTTCCTCAGCTAGCTCTCCTTTATGCTGTGTATATGTCATGTATACTGTAATTAACCATATACATGGTTGTTGACATGTTACTTCTCCTGTTCAAATGTGATTTCCTTGAAGTCAGGAGCCTTTTTTTTCTTTTTTCTTTTGTATCTCCAGCTATTAGCACAGTGCCTAGCACATACAGTTGTTGTTTTGCTATTGTTCAGTGGTTTAGTCATGTCTGACTCTTTGTGACCCCATTTGGGGTTTTCCTGGAAGATAGTGGAGTGGTTTGCCCATTCCTTCTCTAGCTCATTTTACAGAGAAGGAAACTGAGGCAAACGGGGTTAAAGGACTTGAGGCCAGGGTCATACAGCTGCTAAGTGTTTGAGGCTAGCCTCCTGTCCCAGGACTCTGTGCCACCCAGCTTCCAGCACATGCATGGTAAACACTTAAATGCTTATTGATCATTTAATTGGTGAGCCATTAATTATTATCTGTCTTTGAAAGATGATTGTGTATTGTGGTGGTATTACAGGATTGGATAAAAGCAATGTTCCAATTTTTCATAAAAAGAATGAAGTATGGAGACATGAGGCTTGTAAGGGTGACTTTGATTCCTAGAAAAATTCTAGGATCAATTAGACTTACTCATAAGTATTGTTATGTTATATGATTGATTTATATATAATATATATACATTATATGTATACATATATACACACATATGTTCAATATGGAAAAAAAATCATTGATCACAAAGAGCAGGCATGACTTCATCAAGAATAAGTCCTGCTAGTTTAATCTTATTTCCTTTTTAGATAGTGCTACTATACTGGTGCTATAAGGTGGCCAAGAAATCCCATCTTCAGCAGGCTGTCTTGGGAGAGGTGGAGCTTCCTGGACTAAGGAGGCAGTAGAGGCCCCTTGGCCTCTGCCCTGGCAGACCTCTTCCAGAGTATTGTGTTTGGTTTTGGAGATCACATTTTAAAAAGGACATTGATAAGCTGGAGAGTGTCCAGAATAGAAAAAACAAATATTGAAGGGCTGTAAGTCCATGCCGTGTAGAGATCTGTGGTTGAAGGAACTGGGCTTGTTAACTCAGAGCTGGGGAAAAGAGAAGCTTAGGGGGGATAGGATTGTTATCTTCAAGTCTTTGAAGAACTGTCATGTGAAAGCAGAGTTGGCTTTGGTTGGTTTGCTTAGCCCCAAAAGCAGAACCTGTAGCAGTGGGTGGAAGTTGCAAAGTATGGAATTTAGGAGTCAGGAAAATCTGTGTAATCACAGCTGTCTAGATGAGGAATGGGGTCTGACTCCCCTGAAAGTCTTCAGTTAAAGGCTGGATGATCATTTGAAGGTTATGGTGTAGAGGTGATTTTTGCTTGGCTGTGGGGTTGTTAGATGACCTCTGAAGTCCCCATTCTGCTCTGAAATACTATGATTTTTCAAAAAAATAATTATGATTGGCATATTTTGTTATCACCTTCATTTATGAATATGTCCTTCTCCAGCCAAGTGAATTATCCTTGTTAGGGGAAAAAATAATCATTTTAGTGCAACTACAGTGCTCCACACCCATAGTCCCCTGCCTTTCCAGTTGGACTAGATGATCTCCAAAGTCCTGGCAGTGAAGGCAGGTATGCATTCTAGCCTAGTAAGTCCAGTTTATCCCTTTCCCTCATGTAACATCTTGATCATAGAATTCACATTTGTGTAGGGCTTTATAGTTTTTCAACGAGTTTTCTGTCTTTTGGAAATTAGGTGAAGTGTTGTCACCCCCATTTTTCAGATGAGAAAATTAAGGCTCAGAAAAGTTGAATGACTTGCCCATAATAGCTTTACTAGTAAGTAGTAGTGCTGGGTTCCAACTGTGAATTTCACATGCCAGAGCAAACATTCTGTTCACTTGACTGGGCTTATTGGGTGGATCAGGTAAGTAAGGGTCTGTCTTCTCCGAGATCGGACAACTCTGAAAGAAGTGACAGGAGGCTAGAGCGCGCTAGGTGTGTGGGGAGGTGGGGGCAGAGGGGGATGAAGTACAGCTCTTATATTGCAATTTCAGACTGTTGTAAAATATTTCATTTATATTTCTGGGATTTGAAAAGAAATCCGTTTTCTGAGATGCTACCTTTCTTCTACATCCCGTCAGGTAGCTCCTGCTGTTGGTTCATAGGGTCTTGTGTTATGTGCTGCCAGGCTCAGCAGAAAGGATGCCCTTCGGTTTAGCTCTCCAATCAGGTCTGTACTGTACACTTACACGGCTCGATCAGAGGTGGGGGGAGGGGGAGCTTTATAGAGCACTGTATTTTAAAACCGATGTCTACTGGGTAATGTCCCATCGAGATCCCTCCACAGCCCTCAGCCTTCATAGCGGTGAGAAGAAAACAAGCTAGAGCTAGATAGCTGCAGCAAGGCCACTTACCTACTGGGTGCCAGCTTTTTTCTGGTCCTGTGAATTGTTTGTGAATTTTTTTATTCAAGTTGTTTATACTGAATTCTAAATTAGGTTATCAGGGCAGGCTATAAAGAGATCATCAGGAAACACAAACCTCAAGAAGATGAGGCTTGTTTTTTGGTGATTCTGCTCTATTTGTGCTCATTGTTTTAGAAAACAGGTTTGGTCTTGTTCACATTTTTCTTTGGGGTTGGGATCTTTGTTTCTGTTCATTAAAGTTGAAACAAAGACTGGGTGACCCCTGATCAGGTGTGTTGTGGTGGAAATTCTGTTGGGGGGTATGTGTTGAACTAGATGGCCTCTGGAGTCTCCTCCAACTTTGAGAGTCTGTGAAATAGGTTTGGCTTGGTGAGTCGATTAAGTAAATTTGATGTGGTTCTTTACAGTTCTTAACTTTTGGTGTGATAGGAATAAGACATTTCTAAGTGCCAAGTGCGTAGGTACCCAGTTGGTCAGTTTAGGGCCCCAGGCATTACTTAATGATTTTACAAGTCAGGATAGTGTTACTAGGTTTTAAAAAATCAAACTATTAATGACTTAGTAACATTGTTTTAGTTCCTTAGAATTCTCAGAGCACGGTTTGGTTAGTGATTAACTAAAAACTTATTTCAGTGTATTTGTATGCTGGTTGAAGGCATATTAAATTTATGAAAATATTTTAAATTATGAACAATTTCTGTTCAATTTTACATGCTTATAAGGTTATTTAATACTAATCTTATAATAATAAGTGGAGGGTGACACTAGATCAGTTTATGTCTGTGATATTAATAAACTAGTGTTGTGTCCTGGGAATAGATAATTTGGACTGTGAAAGACCCTTTGTTGTTTTAAAACAACAGTAGGACTGAAGTACTATGAATACGAAAAGCAAACAGGTACTTCCTGGCATATTTATCAGTCTCTCAAAGCATGTCTAAAATACCCAGTTTAAAAGGTAACTATTAGGACAGAAAGTTAGATGATAAATTTCTGTAAACTTAGAACCAGGCAGAATCAGGTTCTGCTTAAAGCCTTTTAGATTGCTTTAGTCTGTGGGACTAAGAAAGGGAGGGTGCTGTGGTGGAAACTTCCTGAGCAACACAGTGGCTTTTTCCTCAACTATAGAAGGAGAATAGTTAAACCTACTTGTTATAGATAATTGCAGGTTCAAATAAGATTACTTATACACACACACACATTCACACATGGTGTTTGATAGTAGGGCTGTGGAATTAGGGGCCTTGTAGGTCTGAGCTAAAGCCTTGAGAGTAGAATCACAAATTTGTGTTTCTCTTTGGGTAAAAGCAAATGGTTTCATTTAGTTATAGTGAAAGGGGAAAGATTTTGGATAGTATTCATAAACTCGATTTCTGCAAAGCATTTCACAGCCTTATACCTTTCTTTGTGTGCTGGGTAAGAGTTGAAGTTAGGTTTAAATGTGCATTTTGGATAGGTTAAGACATATTTCAGTGTATTTAGAACTGGTCGAATGTTGGATTATAACTTGGAGTGTTTCCAAGGATTTCTAATTTGTCCTGTTCTGTTGAGTATTTTGTCATTAATTTGGATAACTGCATAAATGGCATAATCACATTTGCCAATGACAAAACCTGGGAGAAAGGAAGAGCTAACACGTTGGATAAGACTATTAGGGGATTGACAGGCTCGAGAGTTGGGTCACATCTCTTAAAATGAAATGTCATAGGGATAACTATAAAGCCTTATATAACTTTTAGTAAATTTAAAAAACAACACCAAATCAGAGATTAGAAAACAATTTCTCATTGGTAGTTTCTAAAAGATCTTTGAATTTTCTGTTAGTCAGAAAAGTTAATATGATTTTAAGCCACTTTAAAAGAATAGCATAAAATCTCTTATGTACTTGTTCTTTTTGTTTGCCACACCCTTAAAATACTTTTAGCTTGCCTTTGCCACCATTAAGCTATTATTTTATATCTCTCCTCCCATTTTGTGCTAAACTCTTAGAAAGAACCTTTTCCACAGGCTTCCTCTCACTTCTTAATCCTTGGCAATCTGACTTTGAGCATTACTACCCTTCAGAAGGAGCTCAAGGTTACTGCAAGGTAAGCAGTGATCTCAGCTGCTCAATTTGATGGTTTCCCCCCCTCTTAGTTCTGATATTTCTTGACTCCTGCAGTGAACCCTAGAAGATGGAAGGAGAATGGGAAGAGATGTAGGGTAGGTTGATGACAGAAAAGGACACCAGAGGACACATTGGAAAGGGAGTATGTGGAGGAAGTGGGGTGGCTGCAGCTCCTGCCTTCCCTGCTGATGCCAAGTGAATCCAGGTTGACCCCTTGTGTGGGTCATTGCTCTAATATCTTGTACTTTACTTTTTTCATTACCACTCGCCTGCTCCCTACCACTTGCCCCATGAACTTCTGCGTAACTTCCTTATCTAGAGTACTGTGTTTCATTCTAGTGGCCTATTTTAGAAAAGATATTAATAAACTAGAACCATCCTCTGAACAGTGACTAGAATGATGGTCTTCAAGCTGATGCCAAATGAGTGCTCCTCCTGTACACTCTTCTCCCCCTTTCCCACTCTATTGCTGTTGTTCATTTTTCACACTCCAAGAGGACCAATGACAAGCTCTTGGGGTCAAGGTACAGTGTGTTTGATTGTGACTGACCAATCCAGTATGAGCTCAGAAGGCACTACCACAGGTCAGGCACAAATAGTCCATTTGACCATATAGGATGGGATGTCTCTATATTTGCACATCTCGTGTTTCTTTTGTGCCACCAAGATTCTACTTTGCTCAGCAAGCACAGTGCCTTCTTTGATGTGGGTGGTCCTGTGCCAGCATCTCCCATGTCTCACAATTGATACTAAAGCTCTTCAGAGAGACCTTGAAGGTGTCCTTGTACAGCTTCTTCTGACCTCTCTGAGTGCTTGCCTTGTGCAAGTTCTCCATAAAATAGTCTTTTAGGTAATTCAGGCTGCGTGGCCAACCTATTGGAGTTGCTATATGCTGGGCGTATGAATGAATGAAGCATTTATTTAGCAGTTGTTATGTTCAAAGCACAGTGTAAGTTCTGAGGACACAAATAGAAAGACACACACGCTCCAGCCTCTCCGTGCCTTTGTGATACTGTGTGATTCTTGTCCATGTTTATGTGAAACCTCTTTAGAGACTCACCAAGTATCTTTGAAGAACTTCAAATAACTTGGGTAATGTTTGTGGGACTGTTGTTTGTCTCATTTTTGCTATGTGATTGGCCTCACCATCTTTCTAGGCACTGTGTCCTTAATTAGGTGTCTTTTGCCATTTTTGATGCACAAATTATAGTTTGTGATAATTGGCAAATGCTTAATTACCTAGTCTGTGCAAGGCACTGGGGATATGAAGATAGACTGGTCATTTTTGGCCTTCTCATGCTCTGGTTCATTCCTGCTTTTGAGCTTTCCCAGGACTGATTATATCACCAGGAAAATTAATGGTAAAATGAGGGACTTTTGTAGCAGCAAGTGCTTAAGATCATTGGATATATGTTCTGCAAGATCTCCGGTTTCTTCCAGCCCAGTCTCCTACTTAATTCTGGGCCCAGCTCATTGCCTTGCTCATTCCTGCAGATTTCATAGGAAGCTTTGTGTCTAGAAGCTTCCATGTTATTAGGACAAGATTATGTATTTATTTATTTTGGCGGGGGGAGGCAAGGCAATTGGGGTTAAGTGATTTATCCAAACACACAGCTAGTACAGTACAAATACACAGCTAGTAAGTGCAAAGTGTCTGAGGCTGGATTTGAACTCAGGTCCTCCTGATTCCAGGGCCGGTGCTCTATTCACTGTGCCACCTAGCTGCCCCAAGGTTATGTATTGTGGGAACAGGAGTAGTTTGAGGACTTTACAAGGTGTCATTGTTTTTGTTTTTTTAATTACATGAGTGAAATCACTCCTGAACTGGAGGGTGAAACCTTGCCCTGACACTTTGGACAAGTCACTTCTGCTCTTATTTAGAGCCTTCTTGTTTGTTGGATTAGAAGGAGACCCATGCTGGAGTCGCCACCTGTTTGGAGATTACAGCCCTCAAGCTAAGAATGGTTTTTATGTTTTTCAATAAAGTTTTATTGCATGGGCTGCATTCTTAGCTCATGGGCCGTACTTAAAGGTTGTGTGGCTGAAGTAAGCATGTGTCTCTTTTTACCAGTTGTTTCATGTCAGTATTTTACAGATTGTTGAACAAAGCTGTTTCTATAATAGCATCTTAGAAAGCGTTATGCAGGAGATATCTTAATTAAGTAGAACCTTTGAAGTGACATTTTGTTCTACCAAGTCAGATTGCTGTTTAAAAATCAGAATCCTGAACAGGCTCTTTTAAACACTGTGTCTTTCATTCAGTTTAGTGACTGTGAAAAGTGGTCTTTTATAGGAAATCAAATACCAAAGCTTTCCTGTTCTCTGGGGATACTGTTGATGTGAACTTGGCTATTCTCATGAAGGCATTCCCATTTTATAGACATGAGGGCAAGGGCTTGAGGCCATGGGTTGCTGATACCTTCTTGGTATCACCCCCCCCACCCCCCACCCCAGCCAATAGCTTTTCTCTTCTTTTTGGAATCTACTCTTCTTTGAGATAGTGGAAATTTTTTGCCTGTAACAGAGTAGGTGACACTTCCGTTGCTTTTGGGAGTTTGCAATGCCTTCAGTCAGGCTCAACTTCTTAAATGCCACTTTCTTCCTCCTGTAGATGTTCTCTGCTTAAATTTCCTACAGAGCTTGAGGAAGGCTCATTCTCTTACTGTTTTTGAGGCTGTACTGTTTGCAATATTCTGTCGCCTCTTAGTATGTTGTGAGTGAGAGTATGCTCTTAAAAGGGGGACACTTAACAATAAAGTGCCTTACAAATATTATCTCGTTTGAATCTGAACAGCCTTGACAGGTCGTTAATACGATTATCCCCATTTTATACATGAGGAAACTGAGGCAGACAGTTTTAAGTGACTTGTTTAGGGAAGGGTCATAGCTATGCAACTATCAGTGTCTGAGATTGGATTTGAACTCATATTTTCCTCACTGCATGTCCAGCATCTCCACTCTGCTACGTAGTTGCCGTGTCTCCTTTAAGGGAGGAGATGGTGTTGGCTGACTGAGTACATTTACATTGGAGTCATCAGGTATTCAAGGTATATGTTGACTTCTCTTAGATTTTACCAGGTGGCTGAGACTCTTGTCTGCCACAAATGTCATCAGTACCTGCACAAGCTGCAGTTAGCTCCATGACCGGCTGCTTGGTTTTAATGTCATCATGGCTGTCCTATCACATGATGCTTCTTGGTTTATCCTGCCTGTAAAAGGTATTAATTGCCAGCTCCTATTGTTTGTATCTGAGGAGAACCTTCTGACAGCATTTCATTTTAGCTGTAGGTTCTCATTCATAGTGGAGTGGGACTCTGTAAGGGTGTGGTTCAGCTCCTGTTAATAGAGAATGAACTAGTTGGGGGACAAAGATCACCGAGTTTGTGTTCCACATCTGGGGTCAACAGACCAGAGGTAGATTACAGCAGGTCCTGGAATTTGAAAGGGAAAAAATAACATCCTTATTTTCACTAATGTTTGGTTTCTCTTGTAATAATGTGTATTTTATTTTTTGCCTTTCAAAGCATTAAGAAAAGGGGGCCAGCAGTAAGATTTATCATCTGCCCACGGGGTCTGTGACATAATAGGTCAAGAACTCCTGGAGTAAAGCCTTAAATACTGGGATTTTTAGTACTAATTCTGCTCTTGTCACTCAGCAAAAATTAATTAAACGCCAGATAGAAGCAATGGCTGAGGGGAAGACAGACAGAAAGAAAAAGACACAGAGAGAGGACAGTGAGAGAGAGAGATGGAGATGGAGATGCTAGCAGTCGGGGTTACAAGGATGAAAAAAAAGAGTCCCTGCCCCCACTCGTAGATTCTTTATTTAAAACTGTAAAACCATCCTTAGCTTGTGGTACCAAAACAGGTGATAACATTGGCATAGGTCTCTGTCTATTCTAGCTCCTTTGTTTGACAGATGAGGAAACTGAAGCTTTGAGAAAAGAAGTAAAAACCAAAGGTTAACTTCTTCCAGGGAAGACCACATGCTCATATAAAGGTATAAGACAAAACATCTGTACTAACTAAATAGGTCCAAGGTAACCTTGGAGGGAGGGGGAGATGATCACAAAGGTCTTGTGCAGAATATGGCACTCAAGCTGATTATTGAAAGAGATTAAGAATTCTAAGAGGTGGAAGTGAGTAAGGAGGGAAGAGCATCCTAGGCAGAGAGCACAGCCAGATTGCAGAGGATTTTAGATGCCACTTGGATTACTCGCAATTTATCCTGTATATATCTTGTTTTATGTAGTTCTTTATCATCTCCCCCATTAGACTGAGCTCCTTGAGAGGAGGGATTGTCTTTTGCCTTTCTTTGTGTCCTCAGAACTTAGCTTAGTACTCAGCACATAGTAGGAGTTTAATAAATGCTATTCGATTGACTGAAACAGAGGAATTTGTATTTGCTAGAGAACCACTGGAATTTATTGTGCAAGAGGTTGATGTGATGAGGCCATCACTTTAGGAAAATAGCTTTGGTGGCTGGATGGAGGATCAATTCAGCTATTGCAGTGGTCCTACTGAGAGGTGTGGAGTGATTGAATTAATGTGATGGCTGTGTGAGTAGAGAGAAGGGGATGTTTGTTATGTGAATGTGTACATATATGTGAAAAATAACCCAGAAGCAGTAATGACACTGTGATGGGGTAACAGTGAGGAGTTGAGGTTCACGCCGAGATCTTGAACTTGATGGCTGGAAGATGGTAATGTCCCCTGGTAGTAATGGGGGAGTTGGGAAGAGGGTGGGTTTTAGAGGAAAGATGCTGAGTTTGAGATGTCAGTTTGAAATGGCCAAAAGATAGTTGGTGATGTGAGACTGGAGCTCTTGAAATAGATCTGCAGTCATCTATATAGAGAAGCCCAGTGACTCAGGTCAAGTATTATTCCCATTTTACTGATAAGGAAAGTGAGGCCCAGAGTCTTAAAGAGGCCTACCTTTGGTCACAGCTTATAATTAAATGATTGACTAAGGGGATATAGGTTTTACTTTATGGAGTAGGCAGCTGAAGGCCATTGAAGACTTTTTAAGCTAGGGAAGGAAGATGATCAGAGTAATGGACGAATATTTTTTTTTTTCTAATGTTTATCGCCCTTAGCACCTAGCCTCAGAGCATAGCACATACTGGGTACTAAGGAATTGCTAAATGAATGGATGGAGGAAGAATGGGGAGACAGGGGGATAGTGAGTTTATAAGGTATTACCTTGTATCAGTGAAGGCCCATTTGACGTTATGTAACATAAATTTGTAGTGGCCCCCATCCGAACATTTATGTGATTTTTCTCCACCTTTATTTAATAGCACGTGTGTAGGAGTGAAGACAGCGAATGGTGGGAGTGATCCCAGGCTGCAGTTTGGCTAGGTGTAACCAGCCAAATGATAGAAGGGCTTAGGACTGTGTAGAGCTGAATTGTTTCACTTAGGGGCTGTAAGGATGCAAAGAAAAGGAGAGAGTGGCAGGGGGTGGGGGGAAGGGGGGAGACACAATCTGGAAGAGGACTGAAGTGTCAAGGGATTTGAGAAAAGCAACCATTAATTTTGTACTTGATTTTATTCTGTAATTAATATTTGTCTGGTAACTGCCTCAGTCATGGTTCTTTGTCTCTGAAATTAGTGCAGAAATTAAGCTGGCCTGTAATGGGTTAATTTAGAAAGCCAGATTGCATTCTTGCCTCAAGGAATTCTGCTCTCCTTGGGGCCTGTGGGTGGACATCAGAGAGTCACAGGTCCAGTATCTTTATGCCACTGAGTTATCCTTCAAGGGTGTCTGGTTTGCTATGCAAAAAAGTCTGGGCCACTCTAACCTTGCAGGCGGACTCAAACAATGAATGCTTCCTAGTCAGTCATAGGAGGGAAGGAGGAGGATTGTTACTAGCCCTCACCTCAGCTATGCAACCAGTCATATCCTCCACCCCACTATGTTACTTACCCTGTTCTGTTTGTTCTAATCTCATAAAAATGAGTTAAGTGGCCATCTTGGGGTCTTTGGCATAAATTGAGGAATTCCATTGACCCCCTTTATTACTAGTTTCAGCACCCTACTAATAAGCCGTTATATAGCTTAGAGAGAACATGCCTCAGTCCACCTTTGTGGATTTTTTATTCAAGACAGATTAGATGTCATGGTAAGGATGAAGAGTAGTATTTTGTAAGGGGGCAGGGAAAATAGATGAATGGAGAGAGAGGGGGAGGGGAGGGAGAGGGGTGAAAAGCCAGTGGATGATGGTTAGATAAAGGGACTTCATAGAGCTGGTACATTTGTGGGTGATGGCAGTAGTAATATCAGGGGTATGGCCATTTTTATGTGTGCGGCTGAGGTGAAGTGGAGGAGGAACTCATGAGAGAGGAGTGTTTTTGAGGAAAAATCGTTATGTATGATAGTCCCCTAATTTGGGGAGGAGAGAAAAATTGTAAGCCTGGTACTGAACTCATTGAGGAAGGAAAGAGACTGTGGGGGTGGGGGGTGGTGGTCTGTAGACAACAACTACCACGATTTTGCTTGGGTGGTAGATATGAATGACTCTCAAAGGAAGAGAGAGAATATGGAAGTGGCATTGAGGAGCAAGGAATATACCAACTCCCTTGCTTTGACCAATGAGCTGAGGAGAATACTAGTAAGTATTGTAAAGGGTGGCCATGGAGGCTTTGTCATGAGGGAAAGCCAGGTTTCATAAGAATGAGTAGATAGAAGGAGTGGAAGAGGAAAAGATTTAAGATGGAGGGAAATTTGTGGCCTTTGCATCAGGCATTCCAGAAGGCACATTGAAAAGAGGTCTGGGTGCAGTTAGGTTGAAACTTGTAGTGGGAGGATTATGAGGGATAAGAAAGAGGAATCAGGTGGTAGAGGGTGTGGAATGGTTCCGGTGGTGATCTACAGGAATTCAGTATCTTTGGGATGTGAAGGGTATGACCAGGAGTGAGAATGTTCATCATTGAGTAGAGTGGAGGGCACCATTTCCTCTGTCCTCAGAGGTGCAACTGGAGAGGGGAGGCCTGGAGTAGAAGGGAGGGTGGCTCTTCTTTGCCTTGCAGTTCTCCACATCCCAGTTAGGAGATTGGGCTGGAAGCAGGAGGTGACAGGTGGAAGACACTTGGCCCAGCCAGTAGAGCCTTTTTCAAAGGGGACCCACAGTGCCCATCAGGAGGTGAAAGGCCCAGGGCACTAGTGCAGGGGGTCTGAGGTCTTTTCTTCTGCTATGAGGCGGCAACAAGAAGTGGCACCACCATCATCATTATTTTGTTTTTATTTGCTACCTGAGTAACCTCAGGGAAGTCATATATCCTTGTGGTGGGTGGGGGTGGGGGTGGGGGGAATGTGTAAAATGAGGGCCTTGGACTAGGACAAGGAGTAAGTTAGAGGATGCACCTGGGATATGGATCTGTGTAGGAACTCCTGGTTTAGGAAATTCTCTCCTAGTGTGGGCTGCTACCTTCCTTGCAATTTACAGGCTCAGTGACCTACCTGGCCAGATGTTCTTGAATGTCCTTTCCATTATTGGCTGTCATTGTGTGACTGAATACAGGTAGATCCATTAAGTGTGGCACAAATACCTAAGGTGCATTATCACCTCAACCAGGGAAGGGGGGTGGGGAGGATTTCTGTAGTGCCTACTTTGTGTCGGGCTCTCTGGGCTAGGTTTCTTTTACAAATATTGTCTCATTTGATCCTCACAGCAACCCTGCGATATAGGTGCTGTTATCTCCATTTTACAGGTGAGGGAACAGAGACAGATAAGAGGTTAAGGGATTGTCTGAGGCTGGATATGAACTCGAATTCCTGACTCCAGGCCCAGTGCTCTACCCGCTGTGGTGCCAGCTGCCTCCGATGGCAGTGGAAAGGAAGGGATACTGGAGAAGGACTGGACGGGTGATTGGAATGGCTGCTGAAGAGCTCCGAGTGTTGGGGCCAGGGCTAGCACTGACAGTGGTGTTGACTTGGAGGCAGCAACAAGAAACACAGATTCTTGGTATGAGCACCGCAGGTAGGAGCAGCCTCAGGCCTGGCCAGGATTGTGCTCAGCTTGGCTGGGTAAGTTACTCTTGGTTGTTACTCGCTGCAGATCTCTTCCCCACGGCCCCACCCTCACTGGACATTTGTACTTCACCCCGCCCCCTCAGATCTTGTGGGTGAGCTTGCTGCATGCTGTTGCCACTTCCTACAGGTTCTTTGGAATGCCCCTGGGCCATATCACTACTCCCTGCCCACCATTTTTTAGTTCCCCTTTATGGGTTGTCTTCGTCCGTTAGATTGCAGGCTCCTTGAGGACAAGGACAGTCTTGTATCCCTAATATTTAGCACAGTCCCTGGGACATAGTAGGTCTTAATAAGTGATTTATATGTCTGTCTAATCTATCTTCAGTGAGAGGGAGGAATCAAAGATTCTTCCTTAGTCCCTTTCACTTAGTGGCCTCATTTACAGAAATTGAAAAGTCAAGAGGGAGGTATATTTTTAAGGTGCTGGTGGTGTAATCAAGAAATTATTAAGTGGAGAATATGAGTATGCCACCATTTGAGTCCTTTGTAAAATAGCTATTTTATCCATAAGGTTTAGACTTAGAGATTTTAATATTATGTGCAGTTAACTAGTTGTGGTCCCTTGCTTTTGCTTCTTTCTAGAAAAGTAACTCCTAAGGAGATAGAACAAACACTTCTCTGGAGTAACCTGGTTTTTTTCAGCTTTTCTGGTCTTTAATATTTCAGGGTAAAACAAATGACTTTTGGAGTTCCCTGAAAAAGAAATGAAATTATTATTAATTTTCTTTTGTGTTGTTAAATTGTTTCAGTCTTGTTGGATTCTTTGTCACTCCATTTGGGATTTTTTTTGGGGGGGGGCAAAAATCCTGGAGTGGTTTGCCATTTCCTTCTCTAGCTCATTTGACAGATGAGGAAACTGAGTAAAAGGTGAAGTGACTTGCCCAGGGTCACACAGCTAGTAAGTGTCTGAGGTCAGATTTAAATTCAGGGAAGTCTTCCTGACTCCAGGTCAAGCTCCTTACCCACAGTATCACCTAGTTGCCCCATTACAGAACTACACTTGTAGGCGGCACCCAGCTTCTAAAACATTCCGACTTAGGAGTGACCTGTATATAGGAATGCTATTGTTACTGTAAGGGATGGATTGAACTTTTGTTTCTACAGAAAACATACATGTAATACCAAAAAGTCTTTTATTTGCTGCAGGAAAACAAATGGATTAGAGGGAAAGTCTTGGGAATGTTGATTAACACTTCACTCAACCAACTATGGGTGCTTGCTTATCAGAATATCTAAAGGCCACCATCTCTCTTGTACTTTGGATAAAATCCACCACCCCAAAGGTGTGAGGAGAACTTCATTCTACAACCTTGTTCTGGATATTGGGACTCTTTATGATAATAATGAAGGAAACTTCAACCTCCTGGGTTCTACAACTCTTATCAATTGAGAATGTTAGCAGGGATATAGACCCATGTAGGGGTGGGTTTAGGTATTTTCAGATAGGCCATGAACCCGGAAATACCTAACCACTGGGATGCCAGAGGGAAGTTTGAATCAGGATGGGTTATAAAAGGGCTTTGTAATTGTCTTGAAGTGTGCTTGAGCCTAAGAAGCCACTCTTTTTCTTAAGGGGTTAAAGTCTAGGTCACCTGGCAGAAATGAGGTAAAATAAAAACCTTTTTTTTTTTTTTCTAAATTCACTCATGGTGAGGTTGAATTCTTGGTAAGACGGTTGTTTCTAACACAATTGGGGAGCTCAATTTGGGTCCCCACACCCGCCCTGCAGGATGTATTTCAACTGCTTCACTCATTCTGAGACTATCTAATTTACCAAGACTATTTGGGCACGAGGGGTTATTTCTCACATTACTTTCTGCAGCACCCCTTCCCGTTTTGAATCCACCTTTGCCTCACTGTTGGGTAGGATTCTAATCATTTTTTGATGAACCTGTGATTGTTTCAGAGGGAGATTACAGTCTGTCAACAAAGCAATGTGGAGTTCTGCCTATGGTTTCTGTATGTTAAGATCACCAGCAGACACTGTGATTTTTGGTATTGATGGTAAAGCAAGACTGTCTTTTAAACTCTATATATGGAGTTTTGAAGACCTAACAGTTGCTTTTTATTTGCATTATAATTAAAATATCTCAGCAGTTAAAATGATAAAATAAGGCAACAGAAAGACTTAGGGTGAAAGCAGGCACTTAGTAAGGACTTGACACAAAAATGACTAAAGGACTTTAAGAATATATACATACACTTCACAAAAATTGACCAAGTATTAGGGCATAGAAACCTCACAAGCAGATGCAGAAAAGCAGAAATGTTAAATGTATCCTTTTCAGGCTGCAATGTAGTAAAAATTACTTAAGAAAGGGCCATGGAAGCATAGATTAAAAGTTAGTTGGAGTCTTAATCGAATCCTAAAGAACGAATCATAGAAACCATTAATAATTTCATTAAAGAGAATGACAACAGTGAGTCAACATTCCAGAATTTGTGGGTTTCAGCCAAAGCAGTATGTGGGGGGAAATTTCCATCTCTGAATTTGTGTACATCAATAAAAGAAAGAGCACATAGGTGAGTTGAGTATGCAAGTAGGACTAGAGTTAAATTAAAAATCTGCAGTTAAACATCAAAATAGAAATCTCGAAAATCAAAGGAGAGATTAATAAAATTGAAAGTACACTGTTGAACTAATAAATAAAACTAGGATCTGGTTTTACTTTAAAACACACGCGTCAATCATTGGTAAATTTGACTTTTTTAAAAAATACAACCAAATTACCAGTATGAAAAATGGCGTGAATATACTTTTTTA
The DNA here is from genome assembly GCF_011100635.1 of Trichosurus vulpecula. NCBI lineage: Eukaryota > Metazoa > Chordata > Mammalia > Diprotodontia > Phalangeridae > Trichosurus > Trichosurus vulpecula. The sequence continues at coordinate 427,849,537 of NC_050575.1, read as the reverse complement.
AAAGGGTGAGTGCACCACCAATGAAGAGAAAATGAAAGCCATCAGGAGTTATTTTGCCCAATTATATGCCAATGAAACTGACAGTCTAAAAGATATAAATTATCCATATTGACATAAGAGCAAAGAGAATATTTAAAAGAAAACACACACACAAATATCCCTGGAAGAACAGTAGCTTGAGGTGATAGTCCTGAGATTCAGAAGGAAGAAGAGGAACATATCTAGCTTACTTGGTAAAACTTTTAAGGGAAGCCAGCAAGTGTCCTTTCTCCTGTACTGCACTGCCAATGATGGGGTGATGGGACCTGGACCCCTAAAAGTCCCTGCACATTCCTGCAGTGGCGTTTCCCCTGACTCATCTGGTTCATCCCAGCCCACTTAGATACTCAATAATCCTTTTAACGCCCCTTTCACTGTGGCTCTCTGACCTTTTAATTCATTTCTTTTATGCACCTGGACCACCCCAGGCTATTTACCATTCCCTAATCCTACCCACATCTTCTCGCAGTCTTTTTTGTATATAAGTATCAATCCCATCCCTATCACCTCCAGGCTAAAGAGTTGTGGGAACGAAGCTATTAAGAGCTGCTGCCCATGGGTTGATTATCTGTGCTTTTCATGGGACGCCATATTAACTACTGCCCCAACATTGCCTTGGATCTGGAATTGACTTGACTCCGCAGTTCTGGCCAGCCACCACGTGCAGCTCTTGTTCATGTCTTTCTGCAGCTTCTCCACATGTGCCCGAGGCATTTGAGATTTTGACGTGATTTGCAGGTGACATATTGTAGTCCCTTGCTTTTCAGTCTCCCTCTGTAAAAGTAACTCCTAAAGAGATAAAAAATAAGCATTTCTCTGTAGTGGCTCCCTCACTTCACATGTCACTCCTCTCATTAACAAATGGGAAGGGAAAGTACTAAGGGCCTACTACGGGCCTGGTACCATCCAGTCTTAATATATTTTGTATATACTTTATATATACACACAGTAAATGCTTCTAAAATGCTTAGTTGAATTATGTAGTTTAGCAGTTGTTAATTTGATTTGAGGTCCTGAGTTCCCAGTAGGAAGTTATTCATAAGGTTTGAAAATGTATAGAGTATTTTAGGGAGTTATTTATAAAGCACTTGGATCTTTCTGAGAAATGAGGGATTCCATATAAATTTTACATAAAAGAAAAGTTTGTCCCTTTAAATGTCAAAACTTTTAAAATATCTTAAAAATGTTTTTCTGAGACGTTATATTCCTTTTTCATATATTGAATTTAAGATTTTCTTCATGACTCATTGCTGTCATTATGAACATCAGTTATACTGTGCTGTGGTAACTAGTATCTTCTGAGCTACCGAAGCATGTTATTTGGTTTTGTTCGTCCCACATATCTCATCAGGTGCCAGCTCTTAACTGATTCCACCTCCACAACCTCCCTCACCTCAGTTCCCCTTATCATGGCCCTCCTCACCTTGAACATGGTTTTCTAATTGGTCTCTTCCTCATTCTAATCCGTTCTTTACACAGTTGCTAACATGATTGTCCTAAATATCGCTGGTCTGACAATATTATTCCCCTTCTCAATGAACTCTAGTGTCCCCTGTTAATCTTTAGGATCTAATAGAAACTCCTGTTTGGCATTCAAAGCCTAGCTAGCTCCTTCCTACCTTTCCAGCTCTATTAATCACCCATCACTCCCCTTCTGACTTGGTTCATCTAGGTATTATTATGATCCATATTTCACAGTTGGGCAAGCTGAGGTTACGCTACTTGCCCAGGGTCACAGAGCTATTAAATGTCTGAGGTTGCATCTGAACTCAGGTCTTCCTGACTTGGGGTCTGTGCACTATGACGCCACCTAGCTGCCAAAGACCAGAGTAAGTGATGAGATGAGAACAAGGAAAAAAAGGTGGAGCTGTCCGCCAATGACCTCAATGTTTTAGTGAAATATGAGACAAAGTTCTGAGCCTGAGGTGGGGAAGGAGGGAGCCCTGAGGAGGGATGAAAAAGGTCTGGAAACCTTTTGCGGTGGTGAATGGCAGAGTGAATTGATTAGAGAGGCTTCAAAAGATTGCTTTGCCCCAGTAAAGGCCCAATTCATCTTCTTGTTGTTCAGTCCTGTCTGACTCTTCATGACCCCATTTGAGGTTTTCTTGGCAGAAATCCTGAAGTGGTTTGGCCATTTCCTTCTCCAGCTTATTTTACAGATGAAGAAACTGAGGCAAACAGGGTGAAGTGACTTGCTCAGGGTCACAAAGCTAGTAAGTATCTGATGCCAGATTTGAACTCAGGAAGATGAGTCTTCCTGACTCCAGAGCCAGCATTCTATCTCCTGTACCACCTAGCTGCCCAATTCAACTTAGGTAATATAAACTCAGAGTGGAACCAGTAAGCATGGTCTCAAGATTTTGTTCAGCTTCATTCAACAGCAGATTTTGGGAATAATCCAAGGATGAGCCTTGGTAGAGCAAGACTCGGGATAAGATGGGGGGTGGGGTTAGGGGTAAGAGAAGAGAATAGTGTAGAGTTGAACTGCTTCACCCCAAGGAGAAGAATCTTGCCAGTGTAGGAGTGATTACTTGGAAAGAATTGAGAAGTGGAGGTACTGGGGGTGGTAGCAATTAGCAAAGTGCTTGGCACATAGTAGGCACTATATGAATATTAATATTTCCTCTTTCACCCACATCTCACATGAAGAGGTAGATATTCTCATTGCCAAGGCAGATCCCACTATCTGCACAAATGATCCCATTCCATCTTGTCTTCTCTAATAGATTGCCTCCTCTATCACACTCACTTTCTCACTAATCTCTACTTTGTCCCTGACTACTTATTACTTCCTTGCTGCCTACACATATACCAGTGTCTCTTCAAAACTCCAATTTGGTCCATTCATTCCTATCTATGATGCTGTATCTCTTCCCTTGTTTGCTGAAGTGCTTGAGAAGCTCATCTATAATTGGTGCCTTCACTTTCAGGCCTCTTTCTGTCTTCTTGGCTCCACCGTCTGGCTTCCAAATTCACCATCCAACTGAAACTTCTCTCTCCTAAGTTACTGATCATCATGCTCCAAATCTTGTGGCCTTTTCTTAACCCTCATCCTTTTTGACCTCTCTGCAGCCTGTAACACTGTCAGTCACTCTCTTCTCGTTGATACTCTTTTTCTGTTAGGGGGTTTCTTGACACCATTCTCTCCTAGTTCTCCTACCTGTGTGACTGCTCCTCAGTCTCCTTTGGTAGATCTTCATCCATGTTGTGTCCCTTAACTGTTGGTGTTCCCGAGGTCTCTGTCCTGGGTTTTTTCTTCTCGCTCTATGTTATTTCACTTGATGACTTTGTCAGCTCTCATGGATTCGGTGATCAGCTCTATGAAGATGATTCTCAGGTTTGTTTGTCCACCCCTGACTTCTCTGCTCCCCTCACCACCTGCCTGCTGACCAACTCCATCTGGGTTCCTGCAGGCATCTGCAGTTCATTATGTCAAAACTTAATCCATTATCCATCTTCCACCTTGCCCTCTTACTTCCTTTCTTATTCCTGTCAAAGTTGCCATCATCCTTACAGTCACCCAGGCTGGTAACCAAAGTATTATCCTTCCCTTAACATCCAATCACTTGCCAAGTTCTCTTGCTTCCACCTTTATATCTCTTGTGTATGTCCTTTTATGAAGGTAGATGATGCGCAGTGTATTGGATATTGGTTCTAGAGTCATTGTGACTTTAGTTATATGACTAACCCTGGGTGAGTCCTTAACCTCTGTCTGCCTTGGTTTTTTCACCTGTGAAATGGGAAGAAGACGACTAGCACCCACCTGGCAGTTCAGAGGATCAAGTGAGATATTTGTCCAGTGCTTAGCACGGTGTCTAGCACTGTAATTAGTGATAAGGCACTTAGTGAGGCCTTCCTTCTCTCTTTCCTTCTACAGGTTCTCATCACTTCACCTGTACTGTTGCAATAGTCTTGTGTTTGTTTTTTCCTGCTCTTGAGTCTCTCTCCACTCCAGTCTGTTCTCCATTCAGCTGTCAATAATCTTCCTAAAGCACAAGTCTGACCATGTCATTCGCACCCCCCCCATTACTTTAAAAGGTCAGATTAAGCAATAAAGAAGCATTTTCAGGCTTGTATAGAAATACTGTTTATAGACTATATGTTCTATATCATCTTACTGGTGGGGTATAAAATTCTTAAATTTTCAGATCATGATCTGCAATGATTTCCTAATAAAAATAGCTAACATGTAATATTTTAGGGTCTACAAAGCACTTTGCAAATCTGTCTCATTTGATTTTCATGATAACCCTAGGAAGTAAGGTGCTATTATTATTCTCATCTTACAAAAGAGGAAACTGAGGCAGACAGGTGAAATGATGTGTTTTTCTCAGTTCCTTGAGAGTTGATCTTGGTGTCTGTCATGTTTAGGCTCAGTAGGAAGGTAATAAAAAGTTGCATTTGATTGGTCTCTTTATCAACTGTAGTTGTCCTTCTTGAGACTTGACAAAATAGATAAAATTCAGTAAGCATTTCTAGAATGCCCATGGAATACAAAAGATTGTGCTAAGAAAAGATAACCAAAATAAAGATAAAGACATGAAGGCAGTTCGACTTGGCAAACATTTATTAAGTGTGTGTGAACTGGGCCCTGCTTTCTTCCAGCTCATAAGTCTATCCTAGTCAAGATTCAGTTCAGAAATTGAAAGCCTTTGCACTTGGTCCCCAAAATACAAAGGCAAGATTCTTGCAAACTGGCCTTTAGCCTAACAGAGTTTTAGGGGTCTGTAGTGATTTTAAATAAGTAAACATGAGTATAAGATAATCGGAAGGATCAAGAAAGGCTTCTTAGAGAAAGTGGTACCAGAGCCTTGTGGATTCTAACAGTCAGTTGTTAGATAGTGATGCATTTCAAAGTGTGGGGTTGGCATAAGACTGGAGATGGAAAGTTGGAACTCCTGAAGGTAGGGATGGGATGAGGAAGAATAGCATTAGGAGAAGTGAGGTATGGGAAAATATGGAAGAATAGGTTGTGGTCAGAGAATTTCTGAGTTCTGATTCATGGTTAAAGCCGCTTTTGTGAAGGATGGTCAGACATAAATTAGCGTATGTGTGCCTAAGACAGTGGCCAGGCTGTCTTGGACTGACAGCACCATCTGGTGGCCAGCACTGAAAATCATCCTGTTCAGTGCTTCTCTTTGATTGGGGGGTGGGGAGGGCAGGGGGTGGTAGAGATTGAGGGTTTTCTGCCATTTATGCTCAATCCAGCTACATCATAGAGCTGGAACAGACTTTAGAGGCCATCTAGTCAAACCCCTCAATTAATAGATGAAATAACTGTATCCGAGAAAGGTTAAATTACTTAACCCAAGATGACACAGGTAACAAGGGAAAAGGGGAGATTTCAAACCAAAGGTCTTTTGTCTCCAAAATCCTGCAGTCTTTCTGTTATCCCACAGCTGCCTCTCCCTTCAATAACTCTGTTGAACATGGAGTATGTAGTAATAGAAGGGATAGCCTTATTCACTGGGGCTTCAGGGTTACTGGACAAGTAGAAACAGTCTAGATCAATAGCTAATTGTGAATTTTGTAAAGAAGAGCAATATAAAAGGATATATTAGATGAGATTGTGTGAAAACCGATTATTTCCCATCTTTTCTTCCCCTTATTTCATTTTAGCCACCCCCTCCCCAAATTGTGACTGATAAATTTGAATCATGTTAATACTTGCTTCAGTGAAAAAGAAATAATAGATATTTTGATTTGGAATTGGACATCTGTATTAGGAGGGCAGAGTTTATAATCTCAAATAGGATCATAAACATGTCTGAAACGTTCGGAATCGCTGGATATAAGAAACTCTCAAAGTAGAAGGCAGAAGAATCAAAACATTTATTTAGGCTCCACAGTAACCAACCCATGAACCAGCAACCCCATTTTGATATATTGATCAAAAGCTTCCAGGCCCAATAAGTACGCCTTGAAAGAGTAACCAGGAGGCTACAGAGAAGCATGATTGCGTAAAGCAAAATCATGTTTCCCCCTCTATGGTAATAAGATTACCCACTGGCCTGAAGTCTTTGTTCAGCTTTCTCCCGTAGGTCAGCTCTGCTACTGGCAGCTCCTGCTTCAGCTGTGTCTGTGGCTGTGGCTGTAACTGACGTAACTGTCGTAACTGCCTCTGTAACTGCCTCTGGCTCCAACTGTAGCTGTAACTGTCGCTGTAACTGTCGCTGGCTCCAACCGGAAAAGGAAAAGAGAGGATCTTCAAGCTGTCCTCTCCCCTCTTATAGAGTTTTTGACATCATCAAGCACCGCCTGAACGACCAGGGCCGATTGGTTCTTGACTTGGCCCCTCCCCCTAGCATAGCCGTTAACACCTCCCCTCAGCCAGCCCCATGACTCATCAAACAGGAAGTTGTCTACTTCCCTGGAATGCTCCTTGGGCCTCCTGCCCCGGAAGAGCAAGCCACAGTGTCCAGAGGCTCAATGAGGTAAGCTGAGTCATTCAAAGAAAACAAAGGCCATTCTGGCTACACTCCACCCCTTGTTATAGGATACATAATCTAATCAGCCATGTATCCTAGAACATACATTGTGATCCAATTACAAAGGAAACTAAAACATATCATTCATTATAAAGCAAAACATATCATTTGGTGACATTCCTAAATATTGGTTTACGATTCAAATGTGATCCACCCCTAGGTCCCAGCAAGATAATCTCTTCAATCAATCATCCCCAAAATAATTATTAATAATTCAAATGTCCACCCCTAAATCCTTGTATCCATTACATAGGATCAATAATATCATAACAATAAAACAACACAGCAAGGATAACACAAAATAAGTAAACAGAACACTATCATCATTTCCACCCCCCTTGGACGATTGGGGCTCAAAATCTTGGGGTGAGGGGTGAAGGTCTCATTTTCCATAGCTTCTTCATGCTGAAATTGGATGTAGAGATGGCCCTGCCCCCAAAAAGTCCCATTCCAGAGGTCATTTCTTTAACAAGCTGGCAGGAATTCCAAGAATGCTACATGCTTAGGCAGTCACCGGAAAGTGCAGGGTGCTTAAGCCTGAAGGAAACAAAACTAGCAACAAGGTTAGCCAAAACAAAGGACAAAAAGAATAGACAAGTATGGACTATAATTCTTCAAATAAAATCATCTCAAGTTTGGTTGAGATTTCAGTTATGCAAAGATCCAACATCAGAGCCAAACTCAGGTGGGAAATGTTTCTTTTCAAAAGGAACATAATGAGGAAGCCAAGAGGATCCCACCCTAGATAGAGACTAAGATTGTCCTCTCAGCCTTTCCCCAAATGTACAAGTTTTCATCCGTTAATCACACAAGGTCACCTTCAGTCTGAGTGGCTTGTGGGCTTGCAGGAGCAGTTCTTATTTCCCTATTTCTCGTGTTATCAAGTCCTCTATACATTCTGTATAATTCATTGGTTGGAATTCCATCTATCATTTCAAAACCTACCCCTGCTCTCAATAAAGCAGTAAACATTTCTTTCCTTGTTACTCTCCTTTGGCGCCAAGTTTGCTGGTTATTCACCCTTCTCTCTCGAGGAGATCTATCCCTTCCCCAGTCACCTAAGTCATGTAACTGTAAAATCTTATTTATCACTGTTGTAAGACGGCTCCCTACTTCTCCAAGTAATAGATTCAAAATTAGTTGTTTATAAGCAGGGGGAGCTGTCCTAATTATTAAATTCCTATGAGGCAGTCCCATTGGATCATTGTAATATTTGTCTGCAGTTCCTATCATAATGGCAGTCTTCATTACCTCCTCCTTTAGTCTCATGATACAATCTCTAAGTGAATACCAGGGTCTGTGCTCAGTGGGCCACATAGAATCAGTAGCATATCTCTTATTGCATCCCACAGCGGCTAATGCCAACAGAGTAGTCCTGCTATCACCATCTCCTTGCTGATGATGTTCCCTAAAAGCTTGTTGAACTAGAGGATCATGGCTGATACCTATGAATCTCATGCAGTCTGTCCCATCTACTGATATTCCACTGGCCCCTTGATCACTGAGTCTTACCATCCAAGATATCAATGGTTCTCCTATTCTTTGGCTGAATCTACTCAAAATATCTGTGACCTCTTGCGGTGAGAAATCTTCCTGAATTTCCCTTGTAACTGAATCTTCACCTCGGGTTTCTGTCTTCCTCCTTTGTATGGGTCGAGCCCTTGTCTGATCATTTAACCATCTCCTATTCTCTGTGTGAGGCACATCCTGAACCCCAGTAGTGTTTTGTGCCTCAGCCCCTAACATTGTCTCATTCTCTCCCCACTCACTTCCTCTGCCTCTGTCATTCCCCAGCTCCATTTCATCAAATCACTTCTCTTCTGGCTAAGATATCTCCCCCGAGGATGAGGACATTCCCAGTGTGAGATTCAAGGATTGTTATCTTTCTTTCATCTGAAAAACCGTTTCTGTCTGAGGAAAATGTATCCTAATGAGTCTTCTTTTAGCAAAAGGTTTGGGGCCTTAAATTATTGAGGCTTGAATAATGGACTCTTAGTATTATGTAACTGGATTGCTTCCTTCACATTAAAAACCAAAGTCTTTCTATTGTGAAAAAAAAAAAAAAATTAGTGTAGCCAGAATGGCCTTTGTTTTCTTTGAATGACTCAGCTTACCTCATTGAGCCTCTGGACACTGTGGCTTGCTCTTCCGGGGCAGGAGGCCCAAGGAGCATTCCAGGGAAGTAGACAACTTCCTGTTTGATGAGTCATGGGGCTGGCTGAGGGGAGGTGTTAACGGCTATGCTAGGGGGAGGGGCCAAGTCAAGAACCAATCGGCCCTGGTCGTTCAGGCGGTGCTTGATGATGTCAAAAACTCTATAAGAGGGGAGAGGACAGCTTGAAGATCCTCTCTTTTCCTTTTCCGGTTGGAGCCAGCGACAGTTACAGCGACAGTTACAGCGACAGTTACAGCTACAGTTGGAGCCAGAGGCAGTTACAGAGGCAGTTACGACAGTTACGTCAGTTACAGCCACAGCCACAGACACAGCTGAAGCAGGAGCTGCCAGTAGCAGAGCTGACCTACGGGAGAAAGCTGAACAAAGACTTCAGGCCAGTGGGTAATCTTATTACCATAGAGGGGGAAACATGATTTTGCTTTACGCAATCATGCTTCTCTGTAGCCTCCTGGTTACTCTTTCAAGGCGTACTTATTGGGCCTGGAAGCTTTTGATCAATATATCAAAATGGGGTTGCTGGTTCATGGGTTGGTTACTGTGGAGCCTAAATAAATGTTTTGATTCTTCTGCCTTCTACTTTGAGAGTTTCTTATATCCGGCGATTCCGAACGTTTCAGACATGTTTATGATCCTATTTGAGATTATAAACTCTGCCCTCCTAATACATTTGGCGACGAGGATGGGATCGCTAGGTATAAGATCTCTATTTAGAAGCAGAACAATTCCAGAGGAAGAGATGAATATCCCAGGATGGGAGGATCCATTTTATTCCTCCCTAGCAAAAGAATTGGCTAAAAAAGCTGGACCCTGTGAAAACTGGGAACCAAGGCTACGGAGAGGAGATCCTAGGGATTTGGAAAAGTGTTTACGAGAAGTTGGGATTCAGTCAGGGGCATCACTATCTAGGCAAAGCTGGATAGTGTTATCAGCCTACCGGCTAGTACACGAAAGATTGAGATTAAGTGAAAGACATGGGGGCACTCCTACCCCACAGGAAGAAGGGGAATCTCAGATAGCAGGAGACCAAACTGACTCAAATGAGAACTTTTCTATTAATGTGGCTAAGAGCAACAGGAGACCAAAAAAGCCCAGAGTGCATTTCAACCCAGCCCAGAAAGAGCCTGACTGCCTGCTTCGTCCTAGCCATGGTGGCAGAGGAAGTGAGTGGGGGGAAAATGAGACAATGTTAGAGGCTGAGGCACAAAACACTACTGGGGTTCAGGATGTGCCTCACACAGAGCATAGGAGATGGTTAAATGATCAGACAAGGGCTCGACCCATACAAAGGAGGAAGACAGAAACCCGAGGTGAAGATTCAGTTACAAGGGAAATTCAGGAAGATTTCTCACCGCAAGAGGTCACAGATATTTTGAGTAGATTCAGCCAAAGAATAGGAGAACCATTGATATCTTGGATGGTAAGACTCAGTGATCAAGGGGCCAGTGGAATATCAGTAGATGGGACAGACTGCATGAGATTCATAGGTATCAGCCATGATCCTCTAGTTCAACAAGCTTTTAGGGAACATCATCAGCAAGGAGATGGTGATAGCAGGACTACTCTGTTGGCATTAGCCGCTGTGGGATGCAATAAGAGATATGCTACTGATTCTATGTGGCCCACTGAGCACAGACCCTGGTATTCACTTAGAGATTGTATCATGAGACTAAAGGAGGAGGTAATGAAGACTGCCATTATGATAGGAACTGCAGACAAATATTACAATGATCCAATGGGACTGCCTCATAGGAATTTAATAATTAGGACAGCTCCCCCTGCTTATAAACAACTAATTTTGAATCTATTACTTGAAGAAGTAGGGAGCCGTCTTACAACAGTGATAAATAAGATTTTACAGTTACATGACTTAGGTGACTGGGGAGGGGATAGATCTCCTCGAGAGAGAAGAGTGAATAACCAGCAAACTTGGCGCCAAAGGAGAGTAACAAGGAAAGAAATGTTTACTGCTTTATTGAGAGCAGGGGTAGGTTTTGAAATGATAGATGGAATTCCAACCAATGAATTATACAGAATGTATAGAGGACTTGATAACACGAGAAATAGGGAAATAAGAACTGCTCCTGCAAGCCCACAAGCCACTCAGACTGAAGGTGACCTTGTGTGATTAACGGATGAAAACTTGTACATTTGGGGAAAGGCTGGGAGGACAATCTTAGTCTCTATCTAGGGTGGGATCCTCTTGGCTTCCTCATTATGTTCCTTTTGAAAAGAAACATTTCCCACCTGAGTTTGGCTCTGATGTTGGATCTTTGCATAACTGAAATCTCAACCAAACTTGAGATGATTTTATTTGAAGAATTATAGTCCATACTTGTCTATTCTTTTTGTCCTTTGTTTTGGCTAACCTTGTTGCTAGTTTTGTTTCCTTCAGGCTTAAGCACCCTGCACTTTCCGGTGACTGCCTAAGCATGTAGCATTCTTGGAATTCCTGCCAGCTTGTTAAAGAAATGACCTCTGGAATGGGACTTTTTGGGGGCAGGGCCATCTCTACATCCAATTTCAGCATGAAGAAGCTATGGAAAATGAGACCTTCACCCCTCACCCCAAGATTTTGAGCCCCAATCGTCCAAGGGGGGTGGAAATGATGATAGTGTTCTGTTTACTTATTTTGTGTTATCCTTGCTGTGTTGTTTTATTGTTATGATATTATTGATCCTATGTAATGGATACAAGGATTTAGGGGTGGACATTTGAATTATTAATAATTATTTTGGGGATGATTGATTGAAGAGATTATCTTGCTGGGACCTAGGGGTGGATCACATTTGAATCGTAAACCAATATTTAGGAATGTCACCAAATGATATGTTTTGCTTTATAATGAATGATATGTTTTAGTTTCCTTTGTAATTGGATCACAATGTATGTTCTAGGATACATGGCTGATTAGATTATGTATCCTATAACAAGGGGTGGAGTGTAGCCAGAATGGCCTTTGTTTTCTTTGAATGACTCAGCTTACCTCATTGAGCCTCTGGACACTGTGGCTTGCTCTTCCGGGGCAGGAGGCCCAAAGAGCATTCCAGGAAGCAGACAACTTCCTGTGTGAGGAGTCATGGGGCTGGCTGAGGGGAGGTGTTAACGGCTATGCTAGGGGGAGGGGCCAAGTCAAGAACCAATCGGCCCTGGTCGTTTAGGCGGTGCTTGATGATGTCAAAAACTCTATAAGAGGGGAGAGGACAGCTGGAAGATCCTCTCTTTTCCTTTTCCGGTTGGAGCCAGCGACAGTTACAGCGACAGTTACAGCTACAGTTGGAGCCAGAGGCAGTTACAGAGGCAGTTACGACAGTTACGTCAGTTACAGCCACAGCCACAGACACAGCTGAAGCAGGAGCTGCCAGTAGCAGAGCTGACCTACGGGAGAAAGCTGAACAAAGACTTCAGGCCAGTGGGTAATCTTATTACCATAGAGGGGGAAACATGATTTTGCTTTACGCAATCATGCTTCTCTGTAGCCTCCTGGTTACTCTTTCAAGGCGTACTTATTGGGCCTGGAAGCTTTTGATCAATATATCAAAATGGGGTTGCTGGTTCATGGGTTGGTTACTGTGGAGCCTAAATAAATGTTTTGATTCTTCTGCCTTCTACTTTGAGAGTTTCTTATATCCGGCGGTTCCGAACGTTTCAGACATGTTTATGATCCTCTTTGAGATTATAAACTCTGCCCTCCTGATACAACATCCTAAAGAACTAATGCCATAATCCCCACAAAGCACTTGGATATAATTGAAGTTCTTTAAATAATTTCCAGAAAAGTCTCCATTGGCCTCTTCATCCTCAGTAATGGCTATTTCAAGCATAAATATTCAACATACGTAGAAATCCTTTTCAATGTTTGTATTTCTCAATTTCAAGTATTGCAGAAATATTTCTTTGTACTCTTTCATTCCATATCTGCCACATTTATGGTGGGCTAGCTTGGGACTACTTCTTATACAGTAATGAGCTTGGAATTTCAGATAGCCAAATTCAGATGAGTTTAGGTAGGGACTACCTCTCTTGCTGTTTTGGTTAAATGATCAAAATGAGCAAAGAGAGGCTGCTATGTTGCAGTGAAAAAGGCCCAGGATTTAGAACTTGTCTTTTCTACTTACATCCTAGGTGACCTGAGTAAGTCACCTCATATTTTGAGGTCTCACCTTCCTTATCTGTAAAGATGGAACATTAGAGAATACTCAAGGTCCCTTTTAGTTTTAAAGCTTTAGTTAATGATCCTAGGTCCAGTTGGCTTCTTATGGGAAAAGGAGTTGGAATGAGAGATGGATGACAGTGTTGCAGTGAACAGTGGTACCTACATGACCAACAGATTAACTCTCTTCTCTTGGCATATTTGTAGTCTGAGGGTTTACACAGACAGGAATTTCTTGCCCAGGTTGGCAAGATGGTCTGCACTGATGGAAAAAATACCAACAAGAAGCTGGTCGATACTTTGGTATAGTAAAGTATTCAAGTATGTGCTTCATAGAATTGCTTTTAGGTTCTCTGGATTTGAAGCTGGAAGAAATCTTATCAACTCTTTAGTATAAGCTCCTTCATAGCATCATATGATGACAACTTTTGAGCTGGAGTTGGCCTCTTGAGGACCATCTAGGCCAACTCATTGAGCACATGAAGTGTTTGATGCCCACAAATATTCACTGACTTGTCAGTCATTCAGGAAGTGAGTGAGGCTGCTGACTCCAGGGTGGGCTGCTTCTGTGTACCAAGCCTTCAGATGATGGAAGAGGGAAGTGAGACCCCTGGTGTGAAAGTTCATTCCCAGCGTTATACTGGTAGTTAACAGTAGAGCTGGCCTTCATACTCCTGATTACTGGTTTAAGCTTATGTGGCTTTCATAGTTCCCACATGTACTAGTAGTTCTGTTATTAGAATTAGTTGATTACTTAATGACAAAAAAGCTATAATGAATATGATAATAGTGTTAAATGAATTTGTATTTTGTTAGTCCCAGCCCCTGTGTATATTTGAAAAATAGCAATATATGTATGAGACAGTCTGGACACTAATGTCAAACTTGAGTAGAAATAGATCCTTCTGAGCCACATGCTGATTTAACATCTGTATTTTTTACTGTATATTTATTTTGTTAACTATTTCCCAAGTACATTTTAATCTGCTTCAGTGGCTCTCAGGCACTGAGTTTGACACTTTTGGTCAAGATATTCTTAACCTCTTTTTGGATCATGGATCCCTTTAGCTCTCTGGTAAAGCCTATGGACCTTCTCAGAATATTTTTAAATGCATAAAATAAAGTACATGGGGTTACAAAGGAAACCAATTATGTTGAAATACAATTATCAAAAATGTTTTTTTTTTCCTTTTTCTTGGACCCCAGGTTTGGATTCTGATTGGGGGATCCCTTGGAATAATTAATGCACTCCATAGGTCAGCACTGAATAGGCTGGGTGGAATCTGCTGAAGTGTACTGTGAAGCTTCCTGTCGTATGGTATCAATGAAGTATTTTACTATAGCACCTTGTGAAAAATAAAAGCATTTTCAAACTTAAAAGTGGAAGAATTGTTCATTGGGATCGTAGGTTTAGAGCTGGAAGTGGCCTCTGGTACAACTTGTTTTAGAGTTGAGGAGAGAGAGAGGCCCAGGAGGATTAAGGGCCTTGCTCCTCCTTGAGGTAGCTTTGAACATTTGGGTTAAAACAATTATCTCAAGTTTTATTTGTAGTATAAATATATAAATTATATGTAACGTGTAAATTAGTATATAAATATCTAAAACAGGTTATAAAGGACAATGATACTTGTCGGCTTCATAAGACTGGCTTTCGCTGGGGTTCAGCTCTGCTGCTGCCTCCTTCCCCAATGTTCCTACAGCCTGGGGGCATGCCATGTCTTCTCCTGTGTCAGTGTGACCTTCTGGAGGTCAGGGACAATTCTTTTCATCTTTGCATCTACAGTTGTTTGGAACACAGGTATTTAATTGTCAAATTGAATTGTTAAATTGGACCGAGATAAGGGGAAATAAAGAATAGTCAAGCATCAAGGGGGAATCTAGGTTTAAGTTTCACCCTTTATGACTCTAGTACCACCTTATTTTCTTTCTTAGAACCTCCAGTTTTCTCATTTGTCAAATGAGTTAGAGGGTCAGTCCCTTCCAGCCCTAAGACCAAGATACTAAGTCAGCTCTTGCTTTTCAGCATCACTATTGTTCATAAGATCGTAGAATCCTAGATATAAAGATGGACAGGACCTTATGGAAATTTTAAGTCTTTTGGCCAAGGAATATAATTTTATACTATGGGGGGGGGGATCTCCTTACTTTCCCCGTCTCCAGCAACCAAAAAACCCAACAATATATTCTCAAGTCATTTGAAAAAATTTTTTTTAAATTTATTTTAGTGACTGGCTATCCATTGATGTTGCTTATCCTTTGTTTTCAAAGAGGACCAGTGACATCACGGGGTGATTTCTTTATGTTTTGAACTTAAATGAGGCAGAGTTGCACAAAGTCATCAGCCTTGCTCTCTTCCTGAGTCATTGAAGTCCAGTGGCAGGACAGAAGTCAAGATGAGTGGTAATGGCCCGGGATGCAGTGGATGACCTTGGCATCTTTGATGCCTGAGTAGGCTCTAAGCTCTTCAGAGCACCTGCTTCAGCCACCTTCATGGCCCTTGGAACAGCTGGTTCTCATCCACCCATTCTGTAGGGGAAGGTCTTCACATCCTTTGGTAGACTTCCCCCAACTCATCTGTGGGTTTGAGGCTGGTCAGTTACTCTCAACCTGGTTTAACTCATCTGCTGAGTTGGGTTTCCCCATTGTGGCTGCTGAGCATTCTGCAGCTTCTTGGAGTCACAAGTGATGGTTGAGTGAATTGGGTGGCCACCAAAGGTGGATGTGTAGCCCTGTAAAGGGCTCAGCAATTCCTCACACCAGAGGTGCTAGTCCTCCTGAACCATATACCTAGTCATTGATATTGGAGAGCTAACTGCATGTGTAAAGGAGAATGCACTTTTTAAAGTACACTAAATGTTAAGTTACTTCAGGATTTGCTCTTGAATAGACCCAAAATAATTTATTGATTTTACAAAATTTATTTTGAAATTGAATGTCTGCAGATTTATGTGAATCTTTTATCTTCTGTGACATTGAGTAGAGGAAAACATTTGAACACTCCATGCAGTTAAATTCTTCCCCCTCCCCCTTTTTTCTATTTTGAAAGTGCTCAGAGATGTTCCATTTTTAGATTATAATGTGATTGTCTCAGCTTTAAAAAATATATTTTACCAAGCCCTCAGTGTTTAGCTATGGAGCATTTGCAGACTTCTGACCAATACATGTCACCTTCTCTGTCTGCAAATCCACCACCTAGAGACTAGCAAAAAATAGCCTGCACTGAAGGGGGGGTGGGGGGGTGGCTGGTGGCGGGGAGGAGGAGGAGGCAGCAACGGCAAAAGCTCTGTCTGCCACCCAGTGCCGCATAACCCTGCCTGTAATTAGCATTGAGATTCTATTTACAAATACAAAGAAAAGACCAGCATTCATTTTGTTTGGCAACTGGGGTGTTAACACAGATGAAAATACACAAGCGAATCAGTGTTCCCAGAAGATGAAATGCTTCCCCTGTCAATTCTCACATAATGTTAAATCTACCCAGTCCAACAGCAGTGCTTTGATGTCTGCTTATTTCTTTGACCAAGGTACGGGAATAACAGTATTCTTAATGGTGAGTTCTTTGATTTTCGAAGGAGTGGTCAGCTGCTTGGGTTATTTTCCATAGCATACAATTCTGCCAAAAAAAATGTTTGATAATATATTTCTGAGGTAATAAAATTGATTCACTTGGATTATGACCTAAGTAAGACTGGAAAAGGTTATTGAGGATGATGTTACTAAAAAAAATGTGTAAGTGCCAGTTTTGATTGACATGTTTTTGATTTATATCTCATTGACATGTTTGTTTATTTTGTAGCTATGAAATTAATTGGAACGATAGTGTGTATATATATGGTGTGTATATATGTATACTCACATTTATATATATGAGAAAAATAAAATTCTACTTGTGTATTTTTATTTTGAAGACACTGTTTATGGGGAGAAAAATGTTTATTCCCTCTAAGGGGTATGGAGACGTATGCTGGAGAGCTTACCAGTAATTCATTCATGTAGTGGATGCTATAAAAAAGGCTAGAAGCTGTGACAGCTACTTTACACAGACCTTGGGCCCTCTACACACTGCCCTGCAGTGCAGCCAGAGAAGTAAAAGTCGCAGGATTTAGAGTGGAAGTGCCCCCAGGGCAGAAACAGCAATTTAAATCTTGACTTGGATTCCCTGGGGTTGAATTGTAAAACTATAGAACCGGCAGGTGTGGAAAGTGATCACCACCATCTAGCTCCTTTGGGGCCAGTGAGATGGCAAAAGAGCTGCTATTTTTAGTCAGCAGCATTGGATCCTTCTTATTGACTTCTCGTCATATTTGTAAGGTTTCATTTGTGTATATGATTATTTTAATAATGTGGGAGGTAACTAAAACTTTTAAAGGCTGCAATGAATGTATACTTTGCTTAGTTTTTCTCTCTCTCCCTCTTGTTGAAAGATGTATTTGGATTGCTTGATAAAGATCTAGTAGTATTAAGAGTGTCATGTGTATTAAAATAGATCTACATGAAAACTGCCCCCTAGATATTTACTTTACATACAGTATTACAATATGTACTATACCAATACAATATTACATTATAATCATGGTAGCAGAATTTATCAGCTGAATCACTAAACTACAAAACTTCTAGCTTTCTTAGTTGTCTGGCAATGGAACGCTTGAAGCATCAGTTGGAACTCTGTTATTCAGGGTACTGGCTAAAGGCTTGTGCTTTGATCAGGGCATCTTTAGGAACCTTGATTGTGTTCCAGTCCTTTTTTGGTTTCCATGTCTAATGATGATCTGTTTTCTAGTTTTCCTTTGTCTTTTTACATTTCAGACAGTTTAAAGTCATCCCTGGATCTCTTATCTGTTGAAGAGAATTTCTTCTTTCCAACTTTTTTCTTGACAGATGGAAAGGAGGAAGGCAGCTATATACTTCCCCTTCTCCCTTCCTGGGAACATATTTTTCCAGTTTATGACTTGAACTTTTCACATGTACTAATATCTCTCGGAAGATAAACTGATAAAATTAGAGAAGAAAGTACAATAGTCAGATACCAACAGGGGTACACCTGTTTTACAATTTAAATCTCACATTCTTCAAAATGGTTTTTTCATGAATGAAACTAGTTACCTTGCTTCCAGACTTATCTTCAGCTTTCTTAGCTTGGCATGGACATACCCCCATTTGTCTATGCTACTCCTTCTTAGCTGTTCTCAGGTTCCTATGAAATTGTATTATTTGCCGAGTTCTCTCCCCCTCCCCCTCCCGCCCCCAACTGCCCTTTCACATCCTATGATACTCCTTCATACCTGGAATGGTCTTCTTACCTCCTCCCCCAATGTTGGGCATTTTTAAATACCAAAATCAAGTGGCCCTTCAGTGAAGGCTTCTTTGACTGCCTTCCCTCTCCTGGACTTCCCTTCCCTTCAAATTCATAACGTCTTGTTTGTACTTCACATTTATTTGTTATGTTGTGTATGTGCTGTACTCTTCTACTTGTCCTAAGGGCAGGGATCATGGCTGTCAGTACTTAGCAAAGGACCACAAGTAGAAAGTATTGAACAAATGTTGGTTAAATTAAAGTTATTGGATAGAAAGCTGAATATCTCAAGAAGATATAAAAATTGGCAAAGTGGGCAACAGTGATATTTTGACTCAACCTTACTATATCAGTACTGTTATTTCTCTTAATGCAGAACTCTTGCCATGGTACTGGGGTCGGGAATAAGTAAAGGGTTCCATTGCCGTATGTATACCTCAGTGTCTGTTGGGACCATCATCTGACAGCTTAGAAGCACCCAGAAACTTAAATCCCAGGGGCTGCTGCAATATCTTATTTGGGAATTAGTGGGGAAATTGGGTTTTGATGGAGAACTTGTTGCAGTTGTTGTGTTAACATTCAGTTTTATGTATAGTTTGAGTCTATTACTCTGAGGGTGGCTGTTGTAACAGTTGAAATGTCTTTTAGGGAGGCCATTCTACCTACCTGACCACACCCTAGTCTGCTGCAGTCCCCAGTGTGGAATTGTAAAAAGTCATTATCTGAGTGGCTAATTTGCCCTCTTATTAGTAATGGTAGGCAGGCACGTCTCTGTGCCACTAGAGGCATCTATTTGTTGTACAAGTTACCACAGGTGGTATTACCGATTTTAACTTTCCGGTCTTTCCATCACCCTTTTTGTTGTTTGGCCTTAAGCCTCAGATATGTACAAAAATAAAATGGAGATAGATGACAAGTAAATTCAATTAACATAGATTTTGGATTCAACATTTTAAAAGAAATTTTTGGGAATAGCCTTTTTGCTCCCTTTACTTGACCAAGTACCCGTATCTTTATTTTTAATTATTATTGACTGCCTGTATCATCTTCTTTCTACCCCCTTGTGTTTTTTCCAAAAGAAAAAAGATAATACCAGTTGCTATTGGAAATTGCCTAGTTACTGCCATATATGTATTACTTCTTTCATTGATTCCTATATTTTTGTCTTTTATTTCATTTCCGCCACACTTTATGTCCCCAGCTAAGACTCAGGAAACCTAAACCTAGCCTCCTTGTCACTAAATAACGGTGTAACTAACTTTGGTAAAGTCATCTCTGTGCTTTATTTTCTTCATTGTAAAATAAAGTGGTTGACCTTTAGGAATATTAAGACCCTTTTAATTCCCCAAATCTGGTTTTATGTTCTTTTCTCTCTAGCAACGTTGTAATAGGGTCTTTGAAGCCCTATTATGCTTTATGCCCCGCAGTGCCTAGGATTGTACTGAATTAGGGACTACGTAAATATTTATAAAATGAGGATGGTAATAGCATTTGTCTCCCACATTTGTTGTTTGGATAAAATGTGATAAAATTTGGAAAGCTCTTTGGATACTTTAAAGTTCTTTATAAGTATTAGCTAAGCTAGCTAATGAAGTATTTATTAAGCTTTTACTGTGTGCTTAGATGGGTGCTAAGCTCCAGTTTACGAAAACAAGTTAGTCCCTACCCTCAAGAACATTACATTCTAATAAGGGAAAGCCAGATGTAAGAGGGAGCTGGGAAAGAGGTGTGGGGGAGGGATGGAGAATGCAACTGGAACTTCTTATGATTTAGAGGTTCCAAGCATAGACTCATCAATAATTGAAAAAGCCTCAGAGTAGGTACTCATCTTCTTGTAAAGTGTCTATATATTTTTGTCTTCCATGGTTAGTCATTAGTTTGAATTCTGTATTAGCTAAAAGAATACTTGTGTTCACATGTCTTAGAATTAGCTCTCCAGCTGGTGCCTAGGAGCATTTATGTGGCCGGGTTGTGTGGCAGCTGCCTGGACACACTGGGACCTGGGACCAGGACTGGTGTTCTGGGCTCATATTCTCTCCCAGCTCTTGGAGGCCTATGCCAGTAACCCTGGTGTTGAAATGGGTTGGGCCATACAGGTTCTGCCACATGCTGAGGTTTATTACAATCTGATTTCCTCAGTTGACAAGACTCACTAATGTGGATGCCCAGATCTAGCCAGAGTTCCTGGGGAGCTTTGAGAAACTTGAGATAGATGTGTTGGATTCAAAGGAGCTCAAATTTGAATATGCTAAAAAGAACCAGAAGCCATTCTGCTTGGAGTTCCCTGGCATTGTGGAAGATTTCAGCTGATACCCTTGCTGCAGGCAGTTGGACCATGTTCAGGAGTACAGTGAAAAAAACACTATCTGTGTGCCCAGGATACAATCTTTGGATATTGAAATAGCCTGGAATGGGGAAAGCTATACATAACATGGCTGTTGATAATAGTGCTCTGAAGAAGGGTAGCAGTATGTGTAGGCAAAAGCTCATGGTCTTTGAGATTACCTGGACTAATAGCCAAAGGTAAGCACAGGAATCTTTCTGGATTAAAGGAATATCATTCAGGATCATTCTTCAATATTTGTAGTTGGAAAAGACAGAAACAAGTAGCTGGCAGAAATGCTGGTTAAGGAGCAATCCATAAATACCAGTTTTGTTCAAAACTTGTGATACGGTACGGGTGATGCAAACCTCAAGAACTTGACAAAAATACAAGATATGTTTGGTATATGTGTGAACTTTATACAGAAACTCTTGTAAAAAATGACTGCTGTCCTTTACATTTAATTTTCTGGATGTTACTCAGTGTTCCTAGGAGCAAATAGTTCCCTAAATGCTTTAAAAATCACAATCTAATATTAATAAAATATGACCACCTCTTTAAAACACACACACACACACACCCTCTCATTTCCCAAATCCTATCATTATCACTTCTTTGAGTTATAATCAGGTATTTTCTCTTCCATATACTGTCCTCTACAATCAGCCACTTAGGTGTTTTATGTATAGATCTAGCAGAACTACTCCTCAATGTGTGAAATCCTTTAATGCCTTTTTTATTACCTATGGTTGTCAAGTATAACCTTACCCTAGCATTCAGACTCCTCCACAGTAGTTCAGTATCCTCTGCTTGTCTGTGGGGCTGTCTCTCATCCTATGTGTACCCTTCTTTTCATTCCTTGTACTGGGTGTTCCTTACATTTTGGTTTGTTTCTTTGCCTTTGCCCACACCGTACATCGTATGTACCTGGAATAGTAATAAAGCCTAGTTTAAATGCTGCCTTCTTGCTGAAGCTTTGCTTTTCCCTCAGTTGGTAAGGATTCTTTCCTCCTCTCTTGGACCTCATATATGTGCTTGTATCAGGTGAACTCCCTGAGGGCAGCTACTGGCGGGGCGGTGGGGGGTGGGGAGCTTTCTTTGTGTCCCCAGTTAGCACAGTGTCTGGCGCATAGCAGTAAGCACTCAATAAATGTTCTTGATTTGCTAACTGACTAGCTAATTGTTTCTCATTTTCAGAATAGGGGTACTGTATAAAGACAACTGTACTATCACCGTCATCAAATATTCAGAGGGGTGATTCTTGTTTTCTTGAAAGATATACTTCAGGCTGGTGGTGGTTGCACTGTATATGCCTACATAGAACAGCGAAACTAGATGTTTAAATGTTTAGATGTTCTAGTATGCCCCAAGGAAAGTATTATATTAATATAGCTCAGTATCACAGTGTATCCTTTTTGGAAGAGACCTCAATGGTCTCTAGCCTTTGCCTGCAGAAGAATCCCTCCACCAGCATACTAGACAAGTAGTCAGTTGTTTGGCTTTTGCTTGAAGACCTCCAAAGAACTCCCCACTTCCTGAAGCAGCCTGTCCTCATTTGGAATAAGACAGTTGTTAGGATTTTGCCTCCAACTCATTCCTGGTGTGGTATTCCCAGTTATGTGCACTGGTTTTTAATAGAATAAGTCAGTTTCTCTATTCCTCTTCCATGTTATAGCCCTTCAGTTACTTGGACAACTGTTATGTCTTCCCCAGCACATGCCCATTTTCTTATCTTCAGGCCAAATGCTACTTTTCTATAATTTTATTTTGCTGTTAATTATAATAACAACAAGCCACATTTATGTAGCACCTTATGTTATGTGCCAGGCACTATGCTAAGTGTTTACAAACACTTCATTTGATTCTCATAACAACCTCACCAGGGGGGTTATCATTTTTTTATTTTACCTCCAGTTCAGGAAACTGATGTAAACAGAGGTTGATTGACTTGCCTGGGTTCACAGTTAGCAAGTGTCTAAGGTAGGATTTGAACTCAGATCTTTCTGACTACAAGCACAGAACTATGCAGTGGGCCACCGAGCTGCTCCATATTGCAAACACTGGGATTTCCATTTGCATTTCCTGTTTGTAAATGTAAAAATTGGCTTTTGGATTATTAATGATGTCATTGCAATATGAATATCACAAAATGCTGTATTAAAATTGTTTCATTAGAGGCCATTCACATGAGTACCCCATCTCTACATCTCACTCCTCTTGACATTATGCCTATCGTCCTCATTTATTAGTCTTTGATGGAGATAGTGGATCACTATTTCTCACCAAGATCTTTTCCCCTTCTTTCTCTGTCAGCAGATTGCCTCCACAATCATCTGCCATCTGTTCTTCAGTTTCTTCCTATCAATTGGTTCCTTTCTTGATGTCTACAAACATTCCTGTGCCTTCTCCTTACTTTAAAAAACACACATACCTCACTCACCCCTACTCATCTTCTTAAGCCATCATTCTTTACTTCTCCTATTCTAGAGAAAACTGCCTATACTGGTTCTGTAGTTTCATTTCTCTCTTCAACCTTTTGCAGTCTGGCTGCCCACATCAGCACTGAAAACTACTCTCAGAAGTTACCAGTGAAATCTTTATGGTCAGATCCAAGAGTTTTTTTTTCACCCCTGCCATTCTTGGCCTTTCTTCTGTATTTGACATTACTGACCACCATCTGCTTTCTGTTACATTGCTTTCTCTTGGGTCCTATGCCTCTTTTTCACTTTGCTGGACCTTCCATCCTACATAGAGCACACCCTGCCCCAGCTGTGGATGTGGTAAAGTGTTCTTGACTCCAGGTAGGAAGACCTTGTTTGAAATCCCAACTCTGACCCCAACTGCTGTGTGACCTTGGGCTTCTGTTGCTTCCATTTCCTCAAATGTAAAATGAGAGGACTGGACTCAACCTTTAAGGTCCTTTTTAGCTCGCTTTGATACCAAGGCTCTATACACTTTCTTACTTGGTCATATCAACTACCATGGGTTTAATTATCTGTGAGGACTCCCATGTCTGAATAGTCAATCCTAGTCTCTTCCCAACTGCATCCCCTAACCATGTGTTGGACATTTACACCTGGATTCCTACATATAATAGGTCAAAAGCAATCTTCTTTCACTCTCAAATCTTTCCTTTCACCTCTCAGACTTCCCCCTCTTTCTGTTGAGCATCCAGTCACCTTGTTTCACAATTTCGATGTCATCCATCACCTCTCATTTTCACTCATTCCCTATGATCCAGTCTGTTGCCCTGTCCTGTCATTACTAACACCATAGAATCTGTTGTAGCCTCTTGGCTCACACTGCCACTACTCTAGGTCCAGCCCATATAACCTGTTGCCTCTATTTTCTCTCCAGTGCAGTACATCTTCCACACGTTGTATTTCACTCTTAAGATGGTGTTAGTATTTTTGGATATCTTGTCACATTTCAGGCTCAAATTGAGCCTATATCCCATTAAAATTCCCAAGTCTTATAATAAAAAAAGGATATCTTCCATACTTTTGCAGTTTTCTTTTTTAACTCAAGTGCTGTGCTGTCGGTATTGAGCCTCCTTTTCAGCAAGGAATGGAAACTCTTGGAGGTAGTATCTGTTTCCATTTTGTCTTTGCTGTGCTGTGCTGTGCTGTGCTGTGCTCTGTGAACAAAGCAGAATTGAAGTAGCTCAAAAGAAAGGCAAGATGCACAAATTTAGAAAATGCATCCCAAATGTTCACATGGACTATTTGTGCCTGAGCTGTGGTAGAACATTCCCAGCTTGTACTGGTTTGATCAGCCACAGTGGGATATACCGTAACTTTTGACTGTGGCCTGGTGATGTCATTTTGGTCCTCTTTGGGAATGAAGGACAACAACCAACTGACCAGCATAGTCAAAGATAGTATAGTGCTTGTTAATCTTATTAATGGAGTTGTGCCCTCCTTCCCTGCTTCTCCTCATCCTCTGCTGCCCCGCCCCCGCCAAAGTTGCAGCCCATTGAGCTTTCTCATCATCCTTCCTTAAATTCTGATATCTCTGCAACTTTTCTGCACCATACTTGTGTAACCCTTGGACTAGCTAGTGATTTTCCCCTACTCTTGATTGCTTCCAATCATACTTTTTCTGGATTATGTCTTTTAT
The DNA here is from genome assembly GCF_011100635.1 of Trichosurus vulpecula. NCBI lineage: Eukaryota > Metazoa > Chordata > Mammalia > Diprotodontia > Phalangeridae > Trichosurus > Trichosurus vulpecula. Next base: position 427,824,946 of record NC_050575.1, on the reverse strand, counting down.
ACAACTTGTTATACAGCCATCTTTTATATGAATCGATAGATCAAAAAGCATTTAGCAAGTACTGGCTTTTGCTCCAGGAATAGTGCCAGGTAGATTGGCACACCATAGGCAAACTTGCCCTCGAGGAGCTTGCGTGTGTATAGAGCAGGAGTTAGGGACTCTTGGTCTTGGACCCCTTTGACAGTCTGGTGAACCTATGGATGTCTCAGAACAGTGTTTTTAAAGAATGAAATATGTGGGATTACAACGGAAACCAGTTACTGAAATAGGATTATCAACGAAAAACCTTACAGACCCTGTAATAAGGGGAGGTAGCAGCAATGGGTAGTTGGTGGCCAGAGAATTTTGTTGTGGAAGGTCATCGCCATAATAAGGGGAGCCATAGGCAGCCAGGCAATGTAGGACTGGTTTGCAGGATATTTTTCTGTAACAAGAGATAGAAATGGGGAGGAGCAGCTTGCAGCAAAGGGCCAATGGCAAGAAGCCGGGGCATGCTTTGGCTTCTTGGTAGATGGCCAGAGAGATGGGGAACCATGGTCTGAGGCTGCCAGGGTCAGGTCAGGTGACATTTTCACCCATCCTCATAGGCTAGCCCTGGGGCAGCCCTCCACAGCTGCCCTGACTATCCACTGGGGTCAAGTCTACACTAGGGGGAGCTATGAGGAGAGGAGTGTGATGGCAGGACAGGTGCCTGGAAACCGAGGCAGGACCTGGTCTGGGTGGTAAAATGCTACAGCCTACTTTGTTTCTTCCTTGCCCTTTGGTTTGCCTCTAATTCAAAAAATATCTGTGTCTCAGTCATGTGGTTGTTTTACACAATGGTCATTTCCCAACAAACTCTCTTCTTTCTTAACAAAGAAAATCAGCTAAGCAAAGCTCCCTGCCCCCACCTGATAATGTTTTTACCACATTCTCTACTTCCTTCTGCCCACTATGTACCCTCCTTCCCAAATGCCCTTCCTCTTCACCTCAGCCTCCTGGCCTCTATCCCTTGGCGGTATGTGCTATTATCCCCGTTCTGTAGATGAGGAAATAGGTGAATTTGCTAGGGTCACACGGGTGGGAAGTATCCGATGTCGATCTTGAACTGGTCTTCCTGATGTTGGGGCCAGGCTCTATCCATTTCACCACCTAGCTGCATCTTTCCAAACGAATTAAATTCTAGTTTTTGCTAGAGACCTTTTCCCTTTTTAAAAAATAATTATTTTTAGTTTTCAACATTCGTTTCCACAAGATTTGAAGTTACAGATTTTCTCCCCCATCTCTCCTCTCCTCCCTACCCCAAGATGGCATGTATTCGGATTGCCCCTTTCCCCAGTATGCCCTCCCTTCTGTCACACTCTCCACCCCACCCCCCCTTTCCCCTTACTTTCTTGTAGGGCAAGATAGATTTCTATGCCCCGTTGCCTGTATACCTTATTTCCCAGTTGTATGTAAAAACAATTTTTTTAACATTTGTTTTTAAAACTTTCAGTTTCAAATTCTCTCCCTTCTTTCCTCCCCACCCACCCTCCTTGAGAAGGCAAGCAATTCAATATGGGCTATACATGTATTGATGTGCCAAGTGCTTCCATAATAGTCACGTGGCGAAAGACTATCTCCCTCCATTCTGTCCTGTCCCCCTTTATTCAATTTTCTCCCTTGACCCTGCCCCTTTTCAAAAGTGTTTACTTTTGATTACTTCCTCCCCCCCCCCCCCCATCTTCCCTCCCTTCTGTCATCCCCCGTCTCTTATCCCCTTCCGCCTACTTTCCTATAGGGTAAGATGCCCAATTGAGTGTATATGTTAAATCCGATGAGAGCAAGATTCACTCATTCCCTTTCACCTGCCCCTCTTCCCTTCCATGCTTTTTCTTGCCACTTTTACTTGAGATTATTTACTCCTATTCTATCTCTGCCTATCTCCTCCCAATATATTTCTCTCTCACCCCTTAATTTAATTTGTATTTTTTTAAGATATCATCCCTTCATATTCAACTCACCCTGTGCCCTCTGTCTATATCTATGTATATTCCCTTCAACTACCCTAGTACTGAGAAAGGTAGAGACCTTTTCCAATGAAGAATAGAAGCTTTGGCTAGGAGAGCCAGGACGTAGAGGAAATTGAGGTGTGGAGAAGCAGAATTGAAGGAACTATGATAGTATGTTTTGGACTTTGCAAGAAGAGCTAAACCATCTCTTCTAAAGTAATTTTTTGCTAACCATAGAAGGCAGCTAGATGGCTAAGTACATGGAATGCTGTCACTTAACCTGTGTTTGCCTCAGTTTCCTTACCAGAAAAATGAGGATAATAATTGCACCTATATCCCAGGGTTGTTGCAAGGATAAAGTGAGATATTTGTACTTTGTAAACCTTAAAGCATTATGTAGATGTTATTGCACTCCCTCCCTGGGAGCTTACTTTGTCAAGCATAGGGCTAAATACTGGGGATACAAATAGGGGCGGGGGAGGGGTTCCTACTCTTTAGAGCCCTCATAATAATAGGGAGAGGCAACATAGAAAAGTTCGGTGGCAGGGGAAGAGACAAGGCCTTTGGGTCTTCTCCACACTCTCAAGGTACCCTCTCCCCCTACCATTTCAGCTGAGAACCTTCCTTCATATTTCACTAAAAAAAATTGAGACCATTGGTGGAGAGCCCACCCTTGCTTCATTCTCTTCCTCATTTCAGCATTCAAATGCCTTCCAACTCTATTTCCTCCTTCATTCATGTCTCACATGAAGAGGTAGATATTTTCCTTGCCAAGGCAAATCTCTCCTTCATCCTGTCTTTTCCAGCAAATAGATTGCCCCCTCTAGCATCCTTACTTTCTCACTAATCTCCAGTCTCTCCTTGATTACTGGCTGCTTCCCTTCTACCTATAAATATGTCCATGTCTTACCCATTCTTAAAAAAAAAACCCAGACTTGATTCATTTATTCCCCACTAGCTTTTGCCCTGTATATCTCCTCCCTTTTTGTAGCTCAAGTCACTGAGACTCCTCTATAGTATGTGTCTCTCTCAACACTACCCTTTCCTCAGTTGCCAGTCGTTTGTCTCATAAGTGCCAAATCTAATGGTCTTTTCTCGACCCTCATCCTTTTTGACCTTCTCTGTAGCCTTTAACACCATCAATCACCTTGATATTCTTTTCCCTCGCGGGTTCCTTGACGACACCATTATCCCTTGGTTCTTCTCCTACTTATGTGACTGCACCTCCATCTCCTTTGGTGGATCTTTGTCCACGTTGTGCCCCTCAATTGTTGGTGTTCCCCAAGGCTCTGTCCTGCGCCCTCTGTTCTCCTCCCTCTATGATATTTCACTTGGTGACTTCATCAGCTCTCATGGATTCAGTTATCATCCTTATGCAGATGATTCTCAGGTTTGTTCAGCCCTAACTTCTCTGCTCACCTCTAGATTCCTATTTCTAAATGCCTATTGGAATATTCATCTACATTTCCTATCAGTATCTTAAGTTCAACATATTTCAAACTGAACTCATTACTTCTTTTCTCCCTCCCCTTTTCCAAATTTTCATTTTACTATTGTGAATAGCTTGCTTGTTGGTTTTCCTGCCTTAAGTCTCTCCCTATTCAAATCCATTCTCCACTGAGCTGTCAAAGTGATCCTCCTAAAGCACCAGTCTGACCTTGTCATCCTTATTCAACTCAGGTGACTCCCTGTTACCTTCAGGAGCAAATATAAAATCTGTTCAAAGCCTTTCTTAACCTGCCTCTGTCCTGCATTCCCAGTTTTCTTAAACCTTAAAGTACACACCAACCCCCTGACCTGATTACTGTTCCTTTAACAAGGCATTCCATTGCCTTTCTCCGGCTGTCTTTCATGCTTGGAATGCTCTTCTGTCTTGGCTTCCCTCACTTTCTTCAGGTCCCAGCTAAAATCCCACCTTCCTGATCCCCCACAATGCTTCTGCCTTACCTCTAAGGTTAATTCCGGTTTTTGCTGTCTGTAGTTTGTTCATAGATGGTTGCATGTTGCAGACTTAACACTATGAGTTTCTTGAGAGCAGGGGCTTGTGGGGGCTGTGGGAGGAGGTGCCTTTCTTTGTGTCCTCAGTGCCTAGCGCAGTGCCTGGCACATGGTAGGTGCTTAATAAATCTTGTTGACTGATACAGCAACAAAGACAAAGATAAAATAGTCCCTACACTTGACAGGCTTATGTTCTTTAAAGTGAGGCATATAAACTTGTTTCTCAAAACTGATAAAACATACTTCATACTATGATTTTGTACGGTGGTGTCAGATTAGAAATTTATTTAATTAGGCATTCCAAAATGAAAATGTAGCAGTGTAGTAAAATTCACAGTCGGCAGTCATGTCTTAAGATTTTCAGTATTTACACACACACACACTCTTACACTAAACATATATTAAACAAAAATATATATTAAAATTGCCAGAAGATTATCTCCTGTTGTCAGAAATGTAGAAAATAATGTTCATATTGATTTTTATAGGACTCGCTGGCACATTTCTTTTTCGTACGAATGCTTTACTTTGGAGAATTTGTTCAAACATCTAATGAAAAAGCGCACCCAGCCTTCAGTGTGATCTCTTCATGGTGATGCCCGTTTCCTTGCCTTAGAATTTTCCTCATCGTGAAAATAATGGTTCTGTTACTTGGGGAAGAGAAAGACTAGTGACCGTATTTGAACTCAGCTCTGATAATCAATCTTTCTCCTCACTTTCTACGGTCTCCTTGAGATTTCCTTACAGAAGTTTTTCTGTATTCATGTAAAGAAGGGACTAAGGTAGGCAGCTAGGTGGCACAGTGGGTAGAGCACTAGGTCTGGAGTCAGGAAGATCTGCGTTCAAATGAGGCCTTGGACACTTACAAGCTGTGTGACCCTGGGCAAATCACTTAACCCTCTTTGCCTCAGTTCCTCTTCTGTAAAATGATCCGGAGGAGGAAATGGCAAACCAGTCTAGTGTCTTTGCCAAGAAAACCCCAAATGGGGTTGTGAAGAGTGGGACACTACTGAACAGCAACATGGTCTTTTAAGTGTAAAATAACCTTTTATTTCCATGAACATAAAACAAAACTCCAATTAGTTCTAAATGCAGAGTTGTTTTTTTTTTACCATATTCATACAGATCAATTAGAAATAAGTTCATATTGGGGCAGCTAGGTGGCGCAGTCAGTAGAGCACCGGCCCTGGAGTCAGGAGGACCTGAGTTCAAATCCGGCCTCAGACACTTGACACAAGTACTAGCTGTGTGACCTTGGGCAAGTCACTTAACCCCAATTGCCCTGCCAAAAAAAAAGCAAAAAAAAAAAAAGAAATAAGTTCATATAATATACTTTATGTTTTTGATGGTTAGAGTTGACAATTTCTGCCTAAACTTATAGAATCAGAATGTATTTTTAATTTGCTTCTTGATATTTGGATTGTGAATAAATGTTTTCTTTTTAAAATTACTTTCTATGACAGAGATGTGTGGCTTGATTCAGGAGAGAAACACTGACTTCTTATTTCTTTTTGGTTATACAGCAGATATAATTTCTACAGTAGAATTTAACCATTCTGGAGAATTGCTAGCAACAGGAGATAAAGGAGGTAGAGTCGTCATCTTCCAACAGGAGCAGGAGGTGAGTCCTTCAAACTTGATCTTGGATCCCTGTTACCAGTAGATCCCACTTAAATCTATTGGGAAGCTTAGACTGACTGCCTAGTCATTTTTTTGAAAGAGCAAATAACAGCAACAGCCACAACAGCATAGGGTGCCCTAAGATTTGCAGAGTCCTTTGCATAGATTGAATCCTTTGATCCAAATGGCATAGACCAAACAAAACGGCTCAAGCCGATGGCTTAGCATTTTTCTCCACACTTGCTTTTTAGTTTATTTTGTTTTTAAAAACATCTTAGGAAAATTGGCTAAAAGAATGATGTTCTTTGAACTCTCAACCTTGAGGACTTCCTTCACTGAAGTTGTCTCTTTTTTCTCAGAAATATGAAGAGCAGGTATGGGCCCACCTTTTCTGTGCTCTCCTTTAAAGAAGCTGCCAAATTAAATCAAAAGGCCTATCCTTTTAGTCTTGTCAAAGCATTTTAATCTGCCCATTGACATCCAACGTTTGAAGTGCCTGTTGCATGGTATTTGTACTTAAAAAAAAACTGAGCATTTAAATTGGATTCTTCCTATTTAATAATCCAGGAATCACTCAGAACCATTTTGCCCAATTTAGTAGGATTTTTCTCAAAATAGAGTTTGCTGTGAATTAGAACCTTCTCTAGTCTTGGTTTTACAGAGCAAACAGCCTTACAACCATTTAAATGTTGTGACTGAAGGATGTGGCTAGAGTGGGCCATGCTTCCTAGATCTGACTGACAAGATTTCCTACTGAAATGTGGAACATACTTGGTGGAACTTGCCTCCTTGTTTTCCCCATGGCCCTGTCCTTCCCTTTGCAAACCAGGAGTAAAGCTTGACCAGTTTATTAAGCCATAGGCACAGCCCCAAATTCCCTGGGCGCTCTCTACCTTCTATCCAACTCTGGTGTTGGAGCTTCACAATTGGGTGGTCTAAGGCCAAGTCAAACAGAGTTAATTGTCTGAAATCTGCTAAAACTCATGCAGTTCAAATTCCAGGGTTGAGGTTTTAAAGGCTTGGGAAATTCCTTATGGAAATCAAGAACATGGTAATAATACTCCTACTTTGCACTTCTATAGCGCCTCTGACCTGAGGATCTCAAAGTGCTTTACAAACACTAATGAATTAATCCTCACAACACCCAGTGAGGTAGGTAATTCCATGTTAAAAGAAATGATTGATAGTGTCTGATAGATACACACAGGCCAAGGGTGTTTGTTTATGTTGAATCTAAGAGTGGGGGTTTTTTCCCTCTTCTCTCTGTGCTTGGGTTTCCAGTTAGCTAACATCTTGACCATAGGTATAATCACTGCGGTTTTTTCCTTGTCCATTTTGAAATTTTCCCCTTAAAGAATCTTGTATCATTGGATAGCACAGACTTAAAAGTTTAAAAGAGATTCTCTAGCGTTAAATGAAAGCCTTGTATTGTTTCTCTTTAAAACATAAGTAGTAGTTGGCTTAGTTAGAAGTCTTTCACCTTAAAATGAGGTCATTTTTACATTTGGGAGAGGTTTTAAGTAAGGTTTGTTAAAATCTAGTTCAAAGTGAATTATGACTCTTTAAAGGAAAGAATGGATACATTTTTTGATCATGATTAATTCTATTCATGTAGATAATTGTATAGTTGAGGCTACGTTGATCCTTTTCCCCACCCCCAGTATTTACAGGTCTGCTATACTGAAATTAGAGTAAGAAATAAAGTTGGTGACATGTTTATAAGGCCTTGGAATATTTAGGAAAATCCCAAAGCCAGAATATATTGTAAAAGAAGTTGTTTCCTCTGTTTTTCTTAACCTCTTTCTACTAAAATATTCTAAAGAGATACTATTGTAGGCACTTGTATAAAAAGAAAGGATCCAAATGACCATTTTCTGGAATAGTTCCATTGGTGGAGAAGATTATCTCACTCACGCTAGACTTAATAGTTGTGAATATACATTTAAGCCTGTTTTTAAAGTGACAGATGAAAGACAGTGGTCAAGAACTGGATTTCTGCCTTGAAACTTGGTCTCACTGTTTGTAATTGCCACTTCCTGTATATTACAAGTCATTATTTTCCAGGTGAACTTCTGTGGACCCAGAATCATGTTGTCCTCTCCTCTGCTTGTGTGACCCTTTGACAAGGACCTTTGAGTGCTCAGGAGCTCAGGCTTCCCTGGGTTGGCTTCAAGTTGGTTCTCTAAATGCTGTGTTGTGCTCCAGCAAGTAATATTATACTATGCCAAATGACAAAATCCCTTGTATCAAACATGGTCTTAATTGAAAATAAATCATAGAATCAAACCAGTTATCTGCTTGAGTTGTGTGGTGGAGCTCCTATGACAGATGTGCAGTAGAAACAGATTATGCCCACAGCTTATTTTTCCTGGCTGCTTAAGGCAAAAATGGCTGAACATCTCCAAATTGCCAAGTGAATAAGGTTTATCTTAAGTGTCCATAGCAGTCCTTTCCCCACCTCTTCTCCCCCTGTTACTTTGTGAAACAAGAGTGTATCTTAGTCTGCTATGTTTCAGATTAATTGACTAATAATAACTTTTTACTGTTACTTTTTAAAAATTTAGCCCTCTGATTTCCTTTATTTTCAAACATTTCTTACCTTACCCCAGCGCCCCACCCCTTGATTTAATATTGAGAGGTGGGTTCGGGCTCATTCCCATTACTGAGTACTCTGTTTTCTATCCAGAACCTATCTAGGTTCTCTTTAAATTGATCTTCTTTAAACAGTAAATTTGAAATGTGGGTTACCCACTCTTGGGCTTATTCCAAGAGAGCCTTGGAAGACCATACCTGAAAGCTGTTGGAAAAGCTCTTCCTGCAAGAGAATTCAAACCAGATGAGGAGATGATCTCTAAGACTCCCCTTCCTCCTCTGCTAGAATGAAATTGACTGAGTTCAGTCTTCCAGTCTCCCACAAGAGGAAAAAAACATTCCTTTGTGCCTTCTGCCACCCCAGATCAGATATCTGAAGTTTTTGGATTCCCTTGTTTGTTAAATCTGTCTAATCTAGTCTCTGATGACTTGGTGACTTTGGGCAAGACGTCTCATCTCTCATGGTGCCTTTAAAGTGAAGAGTTTGGATTAGCTGGTCTCAGAGCTTCCATTCATTGTTGTTGTTCAGTTTCCAACTCTTTGTGACCCCATTTGGGGTTTTCTTGGCAGAAATACTGGAGTGTTTTATCATTTCATTCTTGGGTTCATTTTATAGATAAGAAAACTGAGGCAAACAGGATTAAGTGACTTACCCAGGGTTACACAGCTTGTTAAATGTCGGAGATTTGAACTCGGGGAAGATGAGTCGTCTTTACTTCAGGCTAGCACTCTATCCACTGCGCCATCTAGGTGCCCCAGGTAGAAGCAGATCTCTGATCAGATAGTTGATGTTTTGTTTCTTCTGGAACAACATTTTCCAGCTGACCTGAAGATTAACCTTTATTTAATATCACGTATCTTGCTGTACAATAAGGCCTAAATTCCAGAAAGCCTCAGTTGGCCAAGATTGAAGAAGTATTTTTTGAAAATTTTTGTTTGCTCACTTGGGTTTGGGGCATTTAATGAATTTGCATCAGCTTGTGGTTCTCTTCCCCGCCCCCAAATCACACACAACTCTGGGGTTAGTCACAGAATTTTAGACTTGGAAGGGACTGACGAGGTCATCTAGGCCAGCTCCTTGATATTAGAGGTGAATAAGGGAATTGCTCGGGGTCATTCAATTAATGACAGAGGAGGAAATAATTCCCATCTATTAAGTCCTGGGTCCAGTGTTCTTTTCACTTTGGGTGAGTTCCCATTTAGGTAAACTTCCCACACATATAATATTCTGTTACATATATTGATTACGTAACCCTTATTTTCATAAGCCTTTGCAAGAAAATACTTCATAATTATATTTTATTGGTGCAGTTCCTGGGTATTCAAAATGATGGCTCTTAGGTTCTGAATGCCATATTCATCAAAGAATGACCAAGTACTTTTAATAGTGGCAGTTGAGTACACTGTACCTGGGCTCAGTTGGACTAGATTTGCAAAGGCTTTTTTCATCCCAACAGTGCTATGAATATGTAGTGCAGTTTTTTTTTTTTAAGTAATAGTAAGAAACTTTTTAAAATGCCCTTTAAAAGGATTTTCAACAAACATCAAATCTATAGGGGAATGTCTAGTTCAAGTTCATTTAACCAGAACTTAAAATTTATTAGAATGCCATTTACTGAGACCATTCCAGGCAATTTAAAAGTCTAAATGTCTATAAAAATCAGAACTTAGGAAACTGGTGGGTTTAATATTTTCTTCAGAATTCGTAGACAAACATAAGTTTTATTTTTTGGAAGATCGACATTTCGTTTTAAAGCATTGATATTTATTTCAATTTTAGATTAATTTTGTAGTTGGATCAGAAAACTGATTTTAGCCTTTCTTTTGTGCTAGGGCTATATGAAGTTGTGGAAGCAATGACTTGTTTGTTTGTTGGGCCGTACTTTTGCAATTACTATATGGAATTGCAGACTCCAAAGTAGAAGGTAGAAAATTAAAACAGCCTTTGTTAACCTAGAGTGTCCAGAGGCTTGGCTTGATTATAATGAAGGACATTGTGGAGAGCCCTTTGCGCTGCATGCATTCTTGCAAGGAGGTTCTGTAGAAGGGCCTCAGCACTCAGCCAGAGCTGCTCTTTGCGGAGTTACTAACAATCTTCGTAACTGCCAAATCCAGTAGCCTTTTTTTCAACTCTTACCCTTCTTAACTTCCCTACAGCCTTTGACACTGTCAGACACCCTCTGCTCCTTGGTTGTCTCTTTGGCATTCATTTCTGGTCTCCATGTTGGAGGGTGGATGTTAACAACCTGAAGTGCACCCAGCACAGGGTAGCCAGGTTGGTAAGAGTTTTGGAGCACTTAGCCTATAGAAACCTAGGGTGGAAGGTTTGAGGGAAGTGGAGCCAGAACTCTGAAATCTATTTCTTAGTGTTAAATCCAGTGACAGTAAACATGTACCTTGGGAGAGTATTAGTGACTTCTTATAGAAGAAGTGAATACAAGTTATCCTATTTTGTGCAGATCTACAAGAGTGGTTTTGATCATCGTCTGGCAGGGATTTTCACTTTATGAACTCCTGTAATAGGGCATCAGGGCCCCCTGCTACACCAGCATTGGCTCCCTCACGCTCTCTGGTAAGCAGCAGCAGATATACATGTGTTAGTGGTGTGAAGGATGGTTTAGAGGAGGTTGCTCCCCATTCTATTGCAGTAGCCTCTAAGCTGATTCGCTTTCATCCTTGAGGTGGCTGCCAGTGCCCAGGTCTGATAGATTCCCTACCTATTCAGGAACTTGTAGAGGCTCCCTGTTAGCTGCAGGAAACAAATACAGATTCTTTGGGATTGAGGGCTGGCCCCAGCCTGGCTCTCACCAGCCCTTTCAGCCAGATTCCTTTGTTGCCCAGCTAGCCTGGATTTGTTGGTATTTCTTAATCTCCCTGAGAGCCAGAGAAGGCCCAATAAGAAGCATTCATCAAGTGCCTTCTCTGTGTCTGGTGTCATCATCTCATTTGGTTGGTAATATGGGTAGTGGAGTCGGGCTTGGGCTTTCTTTGGAGTGCCCTTTTTCTCTGTCAGAACATGCTGGAGCTGTTTGCTCCCCCCTTAGTTTACATAGTAAACTCCTAATAAGTGCTTTATCTAGCTTATACGAATTGCTACCCATCTCTGTTCTCTCTCATGGCTAAACTCCTCAAGAAGGCTACTGACAGTGGGTGCCTCCACTTCCTCTTCTCTCACTCTCTTCTGAGCTCTCTGTGGTGTGATTTCCAACCTCAGCTGCTCTCTCCAGTTACCAGTGGTGTCTTAACTGCCAGATCCAGGGGCCTTTTCCCAAGTCTCCTTGACCTCTCTTCTCCTTTATACTCTCTTCTCTAGGTTTTTCTGTTACCACTCTCTCCTAGTTCTACCTATCAGACCACTTCTTGTTATCCTTTGCTAAATCTTCATTCAGGTCATACCTGCTAACCATGAGTATCCTAGAGGCCTTCCTCTTCTCCCCCTATGCTGTTTCATTTGGCGATCTCATCAGCTCCCGTGGATTCAGTTAACATTTCTGTGCTGACGGTTCTATGATGACCTCCATTCATCTATCCCATAGACATCTTAAACTCAGCATGTACAAAAGTCTTGTGCATCTCTCCTCCCTACCCCTACCCCCCAGCCCTGCTCTTTTCTTAGGGTAGTAACTTACTGATTACTATTGAGGGCACCACCATCCTCCCAGTCATTCGGGGTCGAAACCTAGGTATCCTTGATTCCTTTCTCTCACCCTCCACATCTAAAGTTGATTTTGTCTTCATAAAATTTCTGGCCTTATGAGCCCTTCTTTCTTCTGATACTGTCACCGTCCTGGTTCAGGCCTGACTGTTGTAATAGTCTGATTATTCCCTACCACAAGCTCTCCCCACTCCAGTCCACTCTCCCTCCACTCAGCTGTTAAAATTGTCTCCTTAAAGTGCAAGCCTGAAAATGGTGGACATTCAGTAAACTCCAGTGACTCCTTATCACCTTCAGGACCAAATATTAAGTCTTTTGTTTGGCATTCAAACCCCTTCATAACCTTCTTCCTGCACCCTTCTCCTATCCCCTTCTCCTGCCGCCTCCCCCCAATATTTTTCTTCAGTGACACTGGCCTTCTTTCTTTTCCTCTCAAGATACTCTTACCTCCTGACATTTTTACTAGCTCTGTGTCATAACTCAAATGCTTTTCTTCTGCACTTTGTGACTGCTTGCTGAAATCCCACCTTCCATAGGAAGCCTTTCCTAATCCTCCTTTAATACTAGTGCCTTCCCTTGGAGATTATTTCTGATTTATCCTGTCTTTAGCTTGTTTGTACCCAGTTGTCTGTATGTTGTCTTGCCCCTCCCCCTTTAGATTGTGAGCTCCTTGAGGGTGGGGTACTATCTTGCCTTTCTTTTTATCCCCGGTACTTAGCAGTGTCTGGTACATAGTGTAGGAGTAATCAATGTTTTAATAACTGACTTTACTGGACACACCCTCCTCGCCACTGCCTCATCAAATCTCTTCATTTTCTTCTAGGCTGAGCTCAAGTGGCAGCGCCTCCATGAGGGCCTTGATGCTCTCAGTTGCAAGGGGCTCCTGGTGCCCCTCAATTATTTTCCTTAATATTAATGTTGAGGGGCAAGATGGTGTTAGTGGAAAGAGCCTTGGCTTGGCTCTCAGAATATCTAGGTTTGAGTCCCAGCAAGGCCACTTAATGCCTTTGTGAGCCTGTATTTTTTTTTAACTCCCAGAGAATGTCAGCTCCTTGAGAATAGGCCCAGTGTCATTTGAAGAGTCAGTGAGGCAGACTTGGAATCCGGAGAATCAGGCTTCAAATACCAGTTCTTACCTACAAGTTGTGTGACCTTGGGTAAATCACTTATTTGATCTTCAGTTTCCTCATCTGTAAAATGGAAGTGTTTGTACCTACCTCACATGGTTGCAGTGACCAAAGGTCTTTGCAGATGTTTAAGCCTCTGTAAACCTTTGATGATGCCGCTTTCTGCCTCTCCCTCCTCCTTGCACTTTCACTTGCCATTCTTCCTACTTGGGACACAAAGGTGAATTATTTGAGGTGATTACCATAGCTCAGTCAGGGTGCTAATTGAGGGCATTTTGAACAGATGTAATGGTTTGTGAATGTAACATCAAGGGAGAGACCCAGAGGAAGATGTCATACAATGAGCTGCAAGACTATGCCCTTGATCCAGTGATTTCCCCCCTTTGGGTCTTATGGTGGGAGGCATGGGAGTTTATTACATTTACCTGTAAAAAAAATTTCTGACCATCATTACTTATAATAGAAATTGAGAAGAAGGGAGGAGGTGAGTGAGTAGTACTTCTGTTGGGAGGCAGCAAGCAGAATTCTAGTAAAATAAGATTATTCAGTATACACTTTGAGCCCTTTTTGTTTTTCATCATGTCACAGTCATGACTTAGCTCACAGAAAGTGAGCGTAGATTGCTCTGAGGATCTGGGAGTTCACTGTTACATTCAAAACGAGCAGATGGTCACACGTGCTGCAGTCCATGGCATTTTGTGGCTGCTTACATGTTCTTCTTAGAAAGTTGCCGGTGTGTGTTCCTCTTTTCAGCATGGGTTTTTTTGGGAGGGGGGGGAGAGGCTAAAGACAGGTGGTGCTGCTTTTGTGTGAGTTTCAGGGGAGGAGATTATTTAAATCTGTTTATATATGAATACAGATGCAGTTATTTAGCAGTTACTGCCCTTTCTATAAGGCTTTATTTATCTGGCAGCCTTGGGTAATGAATTTTCCAGGCCATTGAAGTTTAGCCTATCAAATGCCAGTCTCCCGTTTTAACCATTTTAGTGGTAATATTTTATAAATATTTTATATTTTTTGCCTCTTCATAGGTGTGATTGAATTTTTTCTTGATGACTCAGTGTCATGATGAAGTTGATTGTGTTCTGCTCTAGTCCAAAACCAGGAGCATCTGCTTGAGCATCTCTAGAGCCTAACAGTTCTCCAGAAGCCTTCTTAGTTTTCTCCTCTGATTCTGTCATGGTCGGAAAAATTAGCTCAGTAATGGAAGGTGACACGACGTGTTTAAGTAAACTACTTAAGAGAATATCTATGTATCAGATTACCGTTTGTCCCAGAATTAGGGCACTCTTCTACTTAGGGAATCGACTGCCATTTGCATACCCGCTTCGAAAACCCCTCTCTGTTTTTTTCTGGGAACTTCCTACATTCCTCTTGTCTCACTTTGGTTGCTTGAGGTTTTTCTCCCTTAAACTACCGCAGTTGCTGCCTAGGCTAAGAGCTGTTTTTTTCTTCACACTGTGTGCACATTAAGGTGGACCCTGGACTCAAGGATTAGCGCTCTTCTTTATTGGAAAACAGTTCCGTTTCCTGTGTACATGCATGTATTTATTTTAAGCTTTCCTCATTTTCTGAGCTAACCTAGGAACTTAGCCACCTGGCTGCTACTTCTAACGTTGGAACATGGGATCCACTTTCACATTTCGGAAACACAAACTGTCCCAGAAATCCTAAGCTACCCGTGCTGGGTAGTTGTTACTTTCTTTTTTCTTTCCACATATTTTGGTATTTTGTGTTTTCAATATGTATAGTTTTTAAAAATGTTTTTTCTTATTTGATATTTTCTCATTCATAGGTTGCTTTATTCCTGATATTGTTTCCCCCGATTAGCTTAATTAGCTTGTCCAATCAGGGACTGATTTTTGTTGTTTCTGTTATTCCATAGCACTTAATATAATGACAAGTGCAAAATAGACATGCAATAAATGATCAGTAAAACAATTCTAAATATGGTGATTGATTCAGGAGGCCCTTCTGAACAGGCTCAGGAGGCTGAATCTTCATCGTCGTCAGTTTACCATTGTATTAGCAAAGGCAAAGTTAAGTTTTCCTTTATGTGCAACAGACATCAGTGTAGTAGTAATAATAGCTCACATTTCACTAGTGCTTGAGATTTATTAAGGGTTTTACATATGTTATCTCATTTGATCCTTGCAACAATCTGTTTTATGGGTGAGTAAACAAGGTGCTTAAGAGAGGTGAAGTTTACTTGATTCATGGTCACACAGCTAATGAAGGAGGTGTAAGACAAGATTTGAAACCAGATCTTTGCTGACACCTTGTCCACTGTTCTTTCCACTGTACAAATCTGATGGTCTTTTCTCAGCCTTCATCCTTCTCAACCACTCTGTTGTTTGAACACTGTCCTTCAATCTCTCCTTTCTGGGTTTTTGTTCCACTACTCTTGGCCCTCCTCGTTCTCCTTTGCTTACTCATTATCCATATCCTGTCTCCTAACAGTGAGAGTTTCCCCAAGATTCTCCAAGACCCTCAGAAAGTCCAAAACTGAACCCATTGTCTTTACCCTCAAACTCAGCCTCTTCCAAACTTGTCTGTTTTGTGTTGAAGGCACCACCCACCATTTGTCCTTTCTCATGGGTTTATAACATTGATGTTCTCCCACACTCCTCATTCTCCTGTAGTTTTAAGATTTTTGCCTTTTGTGCATCTGATGTACCTCTTGCTTTGCCCAATGGTCTCTAGTAGATACGGTGTGTCTAGGTGAAAGCTGTTGAACAGCTGCTGCTGTTCCGTGCCTGGAAAATGCCACCTGTATGACCTTAGCCTCCTTTCTGGGTGGGTGTCTAGGAAGAGGAAACTTGGCAAGATAGGGAAATTCCCAAGTAGGAGAAGTGATGTCTGTGAATTCATGTCCTTGTGAGAATCAATGTGCTATTAGTTGCCCAAGTCTCAGAGATGTGAAGTGATTACCCAGGGCTTAGAAAGCAGAATGGGAACCCAAGTTTTTTCTGGCTTTCAGGTGCGGTCCATTCTGCCACTGATTGCCCTGCCTTTATCTTCACTCACACTTGGCTTGACTGTCCTCTCCTTGGCTGCTAAGTGAAGTATGGAAATACACCTAGCAAGTTAATTTTGTTAATGAATTTGTTTTCTTTGCAAGCCCACTAGGAAAAAAGATACAATATGCTGTTTTTACTAGTACCACCTAGTGGCCATTTGGCAGAATTACTATTTAAGATTTTTACAGAGCTTTTGTGTGATTGCAGATTCTTACCAAAAACAAACAATATTTTGTGGTTAAAGAAAAGTGAAGTTGTCACTAACTTATCTTATTTATATTCTCTTTGATAAGATTTTAGCTAAGTTGTATTGCCTTTTATTAATCTATCCTTAATCTTAAAGATTTTAAAAGTCTTAAGACTTTGATTTTGAATTTATATGCTTAAAAATCTCACTGTTGGTCTGTTTTTAAGGCCAAACAGTAGCTGGGCTAACATTGTCAAAAGTGACACCAAGGCATCACTTCACACCCATCAAATGTGTAAACATGCTAAAATATGGGGGACATTAATAACAATGACAAGGCAGACACTGATTCACTCCTAGAGGAATTGTGAATAGAAATAAATTGTGGTATATCAATGAATAACGTATATGAGGAATGCAGATAAACATAGGAAGATTTCTTGTAAACTGATTCAGAAAGAAAAATGCAAAGCCAAATGATTAACATACACTGACTGTAGAAATCGGCATGGAGAATCATCCAAGCTCTGGTTCAAAACCATAGATGTTGTTAGTATTGGACCTTCACAGCTAAAGAATATGGTCTATCTCCCCCCCCCCTTTTTTTTTTAACAGTTAAGAGTTTTTTGCTTTTTCCCCCCTGCATTCTAAATGTACAGTTTAAAAAGGGGGTATCTTAGGTGTTGGGAAGTCTTCATTGTTTCAAAACAAAATAGAGCCCACCAGGACACATCACAGCCAGTGCTGGACTGAGTACACAAGTCCTTCCAGAGAGGTGAAATGATTTCATCAGGGTCACATTGCTAGCTAGGGTCAGAGCTCAAGTCTTCTCGACCAGTCCTCTCACTGTTATACCACATGAACTCTATAACATTTTAAAAACAAAATGATTTTATGATGTGCTTTTGCATTTCAGCACTCACATAATCAAACTATTTGTTAATGCTTCTTTTTGTATATATGTGGTGTTTGAAACTAAAAGGAAAAAGACAATATGGGTTAGCGGCAAGAGTGCTAGATTTCAGTCAGTCTCCCTCTTCAATATTTAGTAGCTGAGCAATCCTGGGCAAGACCTTTCACATCTCCAAGCAGATAGATAACTCACAGACCTGCTTAATAGGGTGGCTGTGTGTGAGGCTCAAGATGAACTTTCTTCTGTGCCATTTGTGCTTCATGGGTGTTCACTACTGTCTAACTCAGTTTCTCCATTTGCGCATTTATCAGTAGCTGACTTTTGAATAACATTGTGTTGGAGCATTTTCATTTGAGCAATATTGTAACAGTCCATTGCAGTAACTAGTGAAGTACCTTTTTAAATTAGCTGATAATGGAAAAAAATAATTTTATTTATACTTTTGAATATACTTTTGTTTATACTTTTGAATAGGCCAAAGATGCATATACAGTTAGTACTCTGAATTAGCTCAGTTACCAATTAAGAAAGAAAGCCTGTGGATAGTTTGAAATCCTCAGCTTGGCTGCTAGGCATTTGCTTCCTCAGTGCTAATCAGATCAGATACATTTCTCAGCAGTTGTGAGGAAGCCTTTTCAGTTGTGCAGTAGTCTAAAGGCAGACATATAGAAAAGTGAACAAAAGAATAAGAGTAAACCACATATCAGATAGTTGGGGAATTGATTGTAAAATTACCAGAAAAATACTATTGAGATTTAGTCTTTTCTGGATTGGCTTTCTAACCTCATTTTTGCTAATCTAAGCAATGATACACATTCAAGGTCTTCATCCAGCTAGAATATTTTGGAATTCCAAAAAGTATTCTTTTCTTTTTTTCAGAATAATTTTTAGAAATGCTAAATGACAAAAAGGTGAAGTTCAGGTAATTAAAGTATTTCCATTAGAGTGAAAATTTCCTCATAGATCTTTAAAAACAAAACATTATTGTCCCAATATTGTGGTCAGTAAACATGTTTTGAAACTGTATTGACTATTTGTTTAAACTTGTTTAAAGGTCTTTTATAACTGAAAAAATATATTGAATTTACCTTGTTGCAAAGAAGATTATTCTAAAATTTTCTCAATAGAGTCATCAGAATATCTTTCTTTACATTTTAGAACAAAACCCAAACGCATAGCAGAGGAGAATACAATGTTTACAGCACCTTCCAGAGCCATGAACCTGAGTTTGACTACTTGAAAAGTTTAGAAATTGAAGAAAAGATCAACAAGATTAGGTGGTTGCCTCAGAAAAATGCTGCTCAATTTTTATTATCCACCAATGGTAAGCAAAATATTTTTTATAATAACTTTGGGAGAAACAAGATGGGATCTTGGTTAAATATTCACTGTGGGCTAAGTACCATAGGATTGGAAACCATGCTTGTTTGTGTGGTATAGAGGCTAGGGAAGCCCTTGGAATTTGATCTTGGCACACACTTTTTTAGAAGAGCTTTCACTTTCTCTCCATGACTCTTGTTTCTTTTTTAAAAAATTCCTTCACTTCTTGCTAAGTTGAGACAAAGCCTCAAGATAATTAAATTTTTAAATGATAGTAGAAGTTTATCCATAAGACACAGTCCCTGCCTTCAGGTACTGTCTTACTTTAGTATTCTGTATACTCAGTGCCCAGAATAATGCCTGCCACATAGTATGTGCTTAATAAATGATTGTTTGCTATAGCTGGAGAGTCATATGTAGACAGCCCCTATTTTGATCACCCAATTTAAGAATGTTCATTTGTATGTATCAGTGGGCTGCCCAGATACCGGACAGAAAGTAGTTCACTCTGGACCTTGGGAGAACTGCTATCTTCCTGAATAGTCAATTTGTGAAAATTGTTCCTATGCGTGTAATATAAAAGCTTTTATTCAGCATGTTCAGGGAAAGTTGAGGAAGAGGAATGTTTCCAAAATTTCTATGGGACCTTCTTTCAAAAAATGTAAAAACTACTAGTTAGCCATTACTGGGGAAGATATTCCAGAGTGGCAGGGCATTCTGGTTTCATTAGGATTAGGGGAAAATAGGATTAGGACACATTTCCCCGTTTCTCACCTCATTTCCAGAAGGACATTGAAAAGCTAGAGAGTGTCTGGGACAGGGCAGTCAGGATAGTAAAGGAACTGGCGACCATGTATTCTATATGAGGATTAGGGGAACCAATTGGTGTTGTCTAGGCTGTGCAAGAAGGAGCTTAGTGGGGAACACAGTAACTCTTCAAGTATTTGAGGGGCCCCCTTGTCAAGATCTCTGAGCTAAGAGCAGGATATAGAAGCAGAATTAGGACTGTGTTCTCTCATTTGAAATCTTCAAGTGAAAGCTCTTCTAATTGTGCCCCTTTTGTAAGAGCTCTAGCTGGTTACCAGATTGAGAATCCAAAGAGACATCAAACAGCCAAACACTGGGCCAAATCAGATAAGATTTAATTTAGTAGAGAGAAGTATCCAGTCCTGTATCGTTCCTTTGGTTTAGTTAGGTCTTTTTTTAAAGCTCTAAGAACACAAATACCCTATGGGGGAAGAAATGACTAGGTCATTCATGTGCTCTGAGTCAGCAAGTGTCCTAGATTCTTAGGGGAACTTGGGCTGTAGGAAGGAAGTATGGTGCCCAGAATCAAGGGCAGGATAGGCCTTACAGTAGATTCTGCTCTGCGTAGACCACATCTGTGTTCACTTGTAGGGATGCTGGCCAATTATAATATGTCCTGGGAAAGTGAGCAGAGTGGCTGAGAAGTCTTAAAACCAAGTCAGATGTGTATATATATATATATAGGAGAAATCATGAATCATGTTGAGGATCCCCAAACTTTTTTATAGAGGAGGAACTGAGACATGGAGGTTTAAGTGATTTATCCAAATGATGGAGCTATTACTCCAGAGCATGGATTGGTAAACCATGGCTGGTGGGCCTAGATCCAGCTCACTGCCTGTTTTTGTGGCTGACAGGCTAAGATGGTTTTTATGTTTTTAAATAATTATATTTAAAAACCACGCCCACGGCGCCCCCCCTCCCCCCCCCTCCACACACACACACTTGTAGGTGCTACTCTTTGTGTTAAATCATGCCATTGATATGGTGGTACTATTGGTAGAGATAGGGAATTGTGGAAAAGAAGATTCCCAAGTAAGAAACATAATACACAAATCTGGAAAGACCTGAATGGTCATTGAGACCAGCCCCTTCATTTTACAGATCAAGAAACTGAGGTCCAGAGAGAATAAATAAGTTGTATAAGGGGTAATAAGCAGCAGAGTCAGAAGTTGTGCTAAAGTCTTATGATTCTAAATGCACAAAATTAGTCTTTGGGATGAGGATGATGATGACGGTGACAATAACAATGACAACGTTAATAAACAGTAATAGACATCCATCCAGCACTGACTGTGTGCCAGACACTGTGCCGAGTGCTCATCGCTGGCTCATTTGATTCTCGTAACAACCCCGTGAGGGAGGTGCTGTTAGACTTGAGGAAACTGAGGTAGAGGTTAAGTGACTTGCCCAGAGTCCCACTGCTATTAAATTTCTGAGGCTGGATTTGAACTTAGGCCTTATCTACTCCAGGCCCAGCACTCTGTGCACTGTGAACTAGCTGTCTAGGTGGAGAGACTGAGCCACAGCAATTTGGAGAGCTTTACAGAAAGAAAAGAAAATTGATTTTGAATGAAATGTTAAGAGTTAGGATTGGAGTATATCTGCTGTTCCTCAGGTCAGTTCCTAACATATATTGAACATTCCTAGTTAGAGGTATAGATTCTCTCTTCAGAATGAATCTTAGCAAATACAGACATCATACACAGAGTTAGCATTGCCTCAGTAGGTAAATGAGTGTCATTTACATATTATCTAGAAAAGAATAAGGTGGGTTAGGGATTGCGCTCATTTCGCACACCAGCAAGGTTATGCTTAAGATTTTGCAAGTGGGTCTTCAGCAGTATGTGAACTAAGAAGTACAGGGAGAGCAGGGTGGTTTTTGAAATGGCCGAACTAAGGACCAAATTACCAACTTTGCTGGATTATGGACAAAGCAAGGGAGTTCCAGAAAAATATCTACTTCTGCTTCATTGATTACATTAAGCCTTTGACTGTGTCAACAGCAAAACTTGTCACAACAAAAATTGGCAAGTCCTCAAAGAGACAGGAGTACTAGATCATCTTCCTTGTCTCCTGAGGAACCTGTATGCAGGCCAAGAAGCAACAGTTAGACCTGAACATGGAACACCTGATGTAAGATTGGAAAAGGAGTATGACAAGGCTGTATGTTGTCACCTTATTTATTTAATTTATGTACAGAGTACATCGTGCAAAATGCCAGGCTGGATGAATCAAGAGTCAGAATTAAGGTTGCTGGGAGCTTAACAATCTCAGATATGCAGATGTTACCACTCTACTCTGATGGTAAAAAGTGAAGAAGAGTTAAGAGTCTTGATGAGAATGAAAAAGGAGGATGTAAAAGCTGGCTTGAAGCATAACATTTAAAAAAAAAACAACTAAGATCTTGGCCACTAGTCCCATCATTTCCTGGAAAATGGAGGGAGAAGAAATGGAAGCAATGTCAGATATTATATTCTTGGACTCAGAGGTCACTGAAGATGGCAGCTGCAGCCATGAGATTAAAAGATGCGTGCTCCTTGGAAGGAAAGCTATTGAAAATCTGGACAGCATACTAAAAAGCAGAGATGAAGATCCATTTAGTCAAAGCTGTGGGTTTTCCAGTAGCAATATATGACTGGGAGACTTGGACTATATGTAAGGAAAGCTGAGTGCCATAGAAATCAGTGCATTTGAATTGTGGTATTGGAGAAGACTTTTGAGAGCCCCTTGAATAGGAGGAGATCAAATTGGTCAATAATTAAAGAAACTAATTCAGACTATTCATTGGAAGGTCAAATGCTGAAGCTTGCTTAAATTCTTTGGACCTATAATGAGAAGATAGGACTCATTGGAAAAGACCCCGATGTTGGGAAAAGATTGAAGGCAAAAGGAAGAGGGGATGGCAGAGGATGAGAGTGTCATGGGAACAGTGAACATGAACTAGAACAGACTTCAAGAGATAGCATGTGCTAAGGTCCATGGTGTCACAGAGAGTTGGACACGAGTGAATGACTGAAGAAAAACAACAGAAGGGAGTTTTTAGAAGAACTGAAAAGTTGTATTGGTATTGACCAGGGATGACTCCTTGCAGGGAATGCCCGTGATTTCTGATTCATTTGGGGTGATGTGAACAAAAGCAGAATGTATTGGAACAGAGAAGTCAAACATGAGGATGCAAATGATTGGGAATTAAGAAAAAACTATACAGCTGAACATTGATAATGTTATATGTGGTTTTCGAAGTAATTATGTGACTGCAGGCATTTTTATATGGCCTTCATTTTTATATGTGTTCAACACAACTGTATTAGAGGCTTCTCTTCTTCATGGGTGGTTCTTACTCCCACTGCTTCACTGCCCATATGCCTTTGTCATTCTCTCTGCACTTTTCACAGTTTTTATTTATTATTGTCAAAAAACCCATTTTCCTTATTTAAAAGCTTCTCTTAGGAATACTGTGAAATTTATTTTTTTAGTAGTTTATCTTTTCCAATTACATATAAAAACTATTTTAACCTTCTTTTTTAATGTTGAGTTCCAAATTCTCTCCCTCCTATTGAGAAGGCAAGCTGTTTTATATAGGTTTTACATGTGCAATCATATAAAACATTTCCATGTAAGTCATTTTGTGCAAGAAAAGATGAAAAAACCCCATAAAAAAGCAATAGTATGCTTCGATCTGCATTCAGACTCACTCCATCAGTTCTTTCTCTGGAGGTGGATAGCATTTTTCATCATAAGTAGGAATATTGTGAAGTTTAAAAAAACTGCAGCGTATCTCTAGCATATTGAGTATGTCCTTTAAAATTCTGTAACTCCCTTGTCCTAGCACTTTTTCGTCCTTCTACTGCCAATTGTATTGCATTAGAACAAATAAAGGACAAACTTGAAGTGACTGGCCTAAGGTAAGCAAATGAGTCATCCCATGGATTGTTGAGCATGCTGCCCAACCGGTTCTGATTCTTGGCTCCCAGGAAAGGGAGATCAGGGAGATGTCTAGCTATTACCTATTGGTTATGATATCTGTGGTTTGGGGAGAGAAGGGGGGTGGGAATGTATATACTTGTATGTATTCAAGTTAAATGTTTTAGATTATTCACCTGGTTGATAATTTAAAATGTTTTTAAGTACCCCATGTGGTTTTGAATTGATAAGGGAGTGCTGATAGGTAGGGCATCAAATACTGTGTCACAGACATTTATTTTAAAATGTCTTCAGTTCTTGGTTAGTCATAAACTTGGTTTTATGAGGAAAGTGATTTTTTTTTTTGTTTTATTCCCAGATAAAACAATAAAGTTATGGAAAATATCTGAAAGGGACAAAAGACCGGAGGGCTATAACTTAAAGGAAGAAGACGGTCGCTATAGGGATCCTACAACAGTCACCACACTACGGGTGAGTATCTTTTAGATGGCATATTACAGATCTTAGTTATCAGCCAGATAATGATTCTCAAGATTGGGATGTTCCACAGCTCCAAAATGGGGAGAGGGGATGTTCCAGATCTCTAATAGAGATATACAGATAACAAACACTTCTGGATTCTACTTCATCCACATTAGGTTCACCAGTGACAAATGTTGGAGGGCCTGTGTGGAAACAGGCAATTGATGCGGTATGGTTGGAGCTCTGAATTGGTTCAGCTATTATGGAAAACAATGTAGGACTCTAACCCCTAGCACTAAAATGTGCATACCCTGTGACAGCACCACTATGCATATAGCCAAAGATTTTAACAGAAAGAGGAAAAGAACCCACATGTACAGAATTACTTGTAGCAGCTTGTTTTGTGGTGGCACAGAATTGGAAACTAAGGAGGTACCCGTCAATTGGGGAAATGGCTGAACAAGTTATCTTTTATGAATGTCATAGATTACTATTGTGTCCTAAGAAATGTTGAAAGGATAGGAGCTCAGAGAAGCCTGGGAACAGTGACCAACAGTGATCGTCAGGGACCACGTGATGAAACATGCTGCCTACCTCCTGATAGAGAGGGTGGATTTGTAGCAGAATGTGGATATAGTCAATGTGGGAATTGATTTTGCTTAACTGTTTCTAGGGATTTTGTTTTTCCTCCTTTTCTCCCCCGGTTAGGGGTAGGAGAATAAAGGCCTTTTGGACGTCTTACTAGATAAATAGGATTTTATGGTTTTTGTACCTGTTTGTTAAACTAAGAACCAGAGACACTATTTTCTCCTCATGGCTAAAGTTTTATTTTTGACACAGCAGACAAATACAAATAAATTTGGAGAAACCACTCAGAAATCCATTCCCTAATTAAGCAAAACAACAAAAGATTGAATTCCCCTTCTGTAATTTGTTATTCCTTAAAAGGAACACTAGGCAGGGGTGTGCACTTTAACAAGTTACTGCTGAATGTATCCAGTGTGTTTTATTTTTAACTGTTATTCTCATTTATGTGATTGAAGTTGTATGTTACTGTTTTGGCTCAGCTTTCTTTGATTGGAATTTATTAGCACAAGTCTTCCTAGATTTCTTTGAATACTTCACTCTTGTATTTCATTGCGTTCCTGTGTCACTGTTTGGACATTCCTGAATTGTTGGGCACGGGTTTTTTTTCCCCTAACTTTCTTTTTAAACTATATGTAGTACTGCAATGAGTATTCATATAGATATTTGGGGGAGAGTATAGGCTTTCATCAACCTTCTTGTAGAAGAAACATAAAGCTAAAAAAATTTTCATTGTCTGTAATCTCCTTTACCTTGTAATATCTTTATTGTGTGCAGTTTTAGGAGTTTTTATTTTATCCACACCACACCATTGATGTATGTGTGTGATGTGACCTTTAAATAATTTGGACATTTAGGTTGTATTATGGTATGTGGTATAAGAGATTAGTCTGAACCCACTTTCCACTGAATTGCTAATTTTTTCCAGCACTTTCTTTTGAATAAGAAGGTCCACAGTAGTTTGTCTTCCTGATTTACCAAAGATTAGACTGCTATATGGTCTTGCTTTAATGTTTTACTTCTCTAATCTCTTGTTGTTCAGTCATTTCAGTTTTGTCTGATTTCTTCATGGCCCTATTTAGGGTTTTCTTGGCAGAGATGCTGGAGTGGTTTGCCGTTTTCTTCTCCAGGTCATTTGTAGATGAGGAAAATTGAGGTAAACAGTTAAGTGACTTGCCCAGGGTCACACAGCTTATTAAGTGTCTGTGGCCAAACTTGAATTCATGAAGATGAGTCTTCCTGACTCCAGGCCCTGTGCGCTACCCACTGTACCACCTAGCTGCCCTATCTAGTCTCTACTAGTGATCAGCTCTTTTTCAGTCTGTTACCAAAGCACATGAATAATTATTGCTTTGTAATAGGATTGGGGATGTGGCATTGCCCCCTTATTTCCTTCTAAAAATTGTTTCCCTTCACATTTTAAACTTTTTCTTCCTCTATATGAATTTAATTTTTAATTTTAATTTTTTTAATTCTATGTAGTATTTCCTTGTTAATTTGATTGGTACAGCATTAAAGCTACAAGTTAATTTGGATAGTGTTGTCCTTTTGACTGTACGCATGGCAGTAACAATTTCTTTTGTTAGGACTGCTGAGTTCTAGGCCCAGATCTGTACCTTTGGGCTGATGTGGGTGATTTTGACAAAGCCATTCTCACATCCTTGGAAGCCATTAGTGCCTCCTCTCTAATGAAGGGCTGGGGGCCTATGGGGCTCTCATGTGTTTGTTTCTTCATTTAATTTATCTAGACTAGAAGTATTTGTTAGGGCATGGATCTGTCATGCAGCAGATTTAAAACTGGCTATAAATTATGGAAATAATCTCTGCGGTATCACTAATGTGGATTAAATAAATTATCTAGATTTCTTATCTTTATTGAATCCTCTTCTCTTGCTTTTAAATGTAAACATATCAAGTGCTTAGAAGACAGTAAATAAGAACTTTAATTTTGTCTTCATTACAAGGCTAATGTAAAGGGAATATTACTGTGAAGTCTTGAAATGTTTTTTCCTGTATAAATACTAATATTTTCCATTTATCTAATTGACAGGTGCCAGTGTTTAGGCCCATGGATCTGATGGTTGAGGCGAGTCCAAGGAGAATATTTGCCAATGCTCATACATATCACATCAACTCTATCTCTATCAATAGTGATTATGAAACATATTTGTCTGCAGATGATTTGCGGATTAATCTTTGGCACCTTGAAATTACGGACAGAAGTTTTAGTATCCATTTCAGTTTGGGTTCTGATGGGAAATCATGTGGTAATAGGAGATTTATTTCTTTTTTCTAATTCTCTTGAATATTGTTGTAATCACCATTTTCTGACTAGTTGCTACTTATTACAAAGACTACAAAGTATCTGACTTATACAAAGATAAAGGGGTTTTAAATGGTCTCTTTTTTTCTTTTGGAGGGGATTGCTTTTAAAACTTTACATTTTAAAAAACTGGGTTTTTTCCCCAAATTTTGGCTTTTTTTGTGATCCCTCACTAAGAATTGAAAATTGTGTTAAGAAAGCAGAAACAGCCTGTGTTTGTAACTATAGTTTAGAAATTAAGTAGCTAAGAAAGGTGCTTCAATGGAACATTAAGACTGCATATTGTTGAGCTGAAATTCTTTAATAAAACACTAACCAGATATTGTAGATATCAAGCCTGCCAACATGGAAGAGCTGACCGAGGTGATCACGGCAGCCGAGTTCCATCCCAACAGCTGCAACACCTTTGTTTACAGCAGCAGTAAAGGGACGATTCGACTGTGTGATATGAGGGCATCTGCCCTCTGTGACCGGCATTCGAAATGTGAGTCAATGAGCTGAAAGGCAGCGTTAGGGGCAATGACTAACTCATTGATAGGTCCCACAGGATGGGACTGGCATCTGTCGTATTTGACCAGTCTTGTTTCTTTTCTCTTGACTTGATCCACATGGGTCATAGTCATTGTGCATTGTTCTTTTAGCATTCCATTCTTCACTTGACATTACTTAATATTTACCTTCCTACATTTCTCCGAGTTCTCTAATCCTTATCTTGGTTCCCACTGGCACATAATAGATGTTTAATGTATGCTTGTTGACTGGAACTTTTCCTGTGTGTGTCATGTTTTTAGCCCTTCCTTAACAGTTGGGCATATATTTTGTTTCTAGCTTTTTGTTGTCATTAATAATACCTGAAATTTTCATTTTTTTATTGCTGTCAGCCTCCCTGGGATGTAGTTTCAGTAGTGGGATCTCTGGTCCTGTGGGTGTGAAGAAGTTAGTAACTTTTATTACATAATAAAAAGTGACTCTCCCAGTCTCACATTTTGCCAAAATCTTTTTAATATGTTGGTCCATTGTTCAGAATCTTTTTTAGCTTGATAAGTGTGAGATTATTTTAATATGCATTTCTCTGGTGGCTGCTAATCTTGAACAGTTTTTCAGGTGGTTAGTGATAATACACATTTCATCATCTGAAAATACAAAGGACATTTCCATTATTTCCAATTACCTGTTTTGTAATTACAGCATTCAGCCACTACAAGAAATTAAGCTTTAAGATTGATAAGCTAAATTTTCTTCGATCCCTACTATGGTGTCATTTCCTTTGATTTCCTCTTGGCTGCTGCACTAGAA
Source organism: Trichosurus vulpecula (assembly GCF_011100635.1). Lineage (NCBI taxonomy): Eukaryota > Metazoa > Chordata > Mammalia > Diprotodontia > Phalangeridae > Trichosurus > Trichosurus vulpecula. The sequence goes on along the minus strand of NC_050575.1, from coordinate 427,797,144 downwards.
GGAGATAACTTTGCTAAATGAGCCTGACATCAGGAACAGAGCATTGTACCACAAGTTAGCGCCTTGGCCTCTGGTAACAGTTCTGGGTGGCCTTATCCTAGGCACATAGCTCCCTTGACTTTTGCCCTTTTTGAATATGAGAAAGTTGAACTATGTGATCTCTAAGGGCACATAACACTCCATCTGGTTTTATGTTTCTGTTTAAGCTTAGAATGGAAGAGACATCTCTTTCATTTGTGACTTTTTATTTGTCGAGGCATATGCACATTTCATTAATCCGTCTTAAAAAGTTGTTGGACTAAACCACTTCTTATAACTGTTTACCACTTGGATGTGACACAGTATTACATTTACTATAAAATGGCACTAATTTATTCACGTGGTGCTAAGAAAGCAGAGAGCCAGAATATTGATGAAATTCAGGGAATCACTTGGAGAGCTGGATGAGACTCCAGAGGCCATCTGGCTACTTCCAGGCTCACATAAGACTCTGCTCTAAGTTTTCAAACCAACTGGTGTAGAAAACTTAAATCTTCTGGGAAAAGGAGGAGGCTTCATGAAGATGGGCAGATTCAAATCTTTACACTTAAACAACACATTCTTCTTTTTTGTATACGTATTGATGAGCAGTTGTTATGATATTTTCTCTGTCTGAATTTTCTTTATCTTGCCCTTTTTTGTTTTGTTTTTTTAAGTGTTTGAGGAACCCGAAGATCCCAGTAACAGGTCCTTTTTCTCTGAAATCATTTCCTCTATTTCTGATGTAAAATTCAGCCATAGTGGTCGATATATGATGACTAGAGATTACCTGTCAGTAAAAATATGGGATTTAAACATGGAAAACAGACCTGTGGAAACCTACCAGGTATTTACAGTTTTTTAAAATCTTTGAACATCATATGTGCCTGTATGTGTGTGTACTTTTGTGTCTGTACAGTAGGGTTTTATACTGAGTATTCTCAGAGATTATGATAATTGTGTTGTGTGTCCTTGACTAGGCAGCCATGGCTGAGTTTGCATTGAATTTTCATGTACTTCCACAGGACCCTGCTCTCTTTGGTACTTGACATTTTATTATAGTCATCTGCTAGGCCATGCAGTCAAGTATTAGCTGCCTCTTTTAGCTAATGTAAGTAATGGTAGGCCAGAGGTGGGGGTGTAATTATGTGGGATTGGTGGACCAGAGGAGCCTGTAAATGCTCAGGGTTCAATCCAATAAACATTTTTCAAGTTCCTACTATGTACTAGGCACTGTGCTAAGCTCTGGGGGTATAATTAGTAAAAAGAAAGACAGTCCCTGCTGCCAGGTAGTTTTTAACACAAAAAAAAGGGTGAGGAACAGACCAGAGGTACCCAGCACCAGCCATCTCTTTCCATACAATTGAAACCAGGTGGTATAGCAGATGCTGAGTGGCTGGGAGGAGTTTGGTGCTCCACCCTTCAGCCCTCCAATCAGAGGGGGGTCAGTCTTAGATGGAGTTAGAAGGGTGGTGGTAGGATTAGAGGTGATGAGTTTATCCTGAGAGGGATATTAGTGGAGCAGCCGATGCACAGTGCAGCTCCCATTGGGTCTGATGTGAGGGAGAGTAACATGTGTAGGGTGTCCTGGGTGAGATGTCCTAGAGGCTGTGAGGAAACAGGAACAAGCCCCCACCCCTATTACTGTAATGGTTAGCAATGCAGCTGGAGTTTGGCAGGCTCATGTTTCATCCTCTGGCTTTTAACCCCAAAGGAAAAGATCAGCGCCCATAGCATGTTTTTTAAAAGGGTGCTCACCCCGTTTCATTTTGTCATAGATTCTCCTCTTTCCTTGGCTACTACCATTTATGTAGAACTTCTACGAGAAGCCCTCCCTTAACTTTAATGGCTCTAGAGGAGTTACCGAACGAAGGCCTCCATCAGCCTTGGTCAGGCCCCCAGGGCAGAGGACACTGCTGGAGCAATGCAGAATTCATAAATAGTACCGTGCTTGTGGGTTGGGTGTCCTGGCTACAAGTGTCTGAAATTGCATATATACAAGGAAAGTCTTAATTGTTTATATTGATAAAATTAATTATAAATTATCTTCTTTTCTGCTATGGAAACACAAGCCAAATAGAATAATTCAGGCCCCCAGAAGAGTCTTATTTTATCTGATTAGTAAGATTGTCTATTGATGAGGTTAGTGAACTTTACTATGTGAGAGATATGCACATACATTCTGAATCGCCTCATTCCAGCACAGCTCCTTGGTAATGTGCATTTAGGAGCTCCAGGATCCTAGGAAATGCAGAAGTGCCCATTCTGTTCCTCCACAGTCTTTCAAGATTTGCTTTCAGTAAAACAAGTAGATCGTTTTGATTTTTCCCGTACAGCAAAATAAATCTTTGTATAATGGAGAGCTGTGAAGGGTTTTAGGGTACTAGTAACTTATTGGGGAAAAGGTTCTTTGTTGCTTCCTTCTTTTCATTTTTAAATTAGGTCAAGTTTCTTTAACTTTTTTGGTCTAATGACTCATGTTTTTAAATTATAAAATAAAATAACAAAGGAAACCAATTCGATGAAAATACAGTTATTATTATATTAAGAAAATCAAGTTCTGAGACCCCACTCCCCCAACTCCCTTCCTTGTGTGCACAAGGAACAGAGGGATGATGCTGTTGCTGTCATTATCACAACACAACATTCTTTGATCTGGGGCTGTCAAAGGTGGATTGACTTATTGTCTCTTCTTCCAGTGATAAGCAATTTTATTTGAGGGGGAGCTGTGGTTCATAAGTGTAATGCTGGAATATTGTCCTGGTAAAATTTCTGGATCTTCCTGTTTTAGGTATAAACTTCAGCGACTTTCTCAACTTCTACAAGCAAGCTATAGAGTGTCAGCTGATGTAACCGTTTTGTTTCTCTCACTCCCTTCCAGGTGCACGAATACCTCAGAAGTAAGCTTTGCTCGCTGTATGAGAATGACTGCATTTTTGACAAGTTTGAGTGTTGTTGGAATGGAGCAGACAGGTAATTTAGCTGTAATTCAAATGGTCCATGAAACTGTGACCATTACTTGGGGACAGGCCAAGTCAGAGATGAGGAATCCCATTCAGTTTGGGGGAGGTACTCACTGTGTGTGCTATGGTTTCAATATTCATAACATTAGGACTCATTTATTTGGATGTAAGATTGACGTGAGTTTTTAATTTTCATTCCCAGGGGCTCCCCTGTTGTTCAGTGAATTCTGAAATGTTCTGGCCTGGGTGACAACTACCCTTTAGATGGATGGCTATTATTTAAAAACCTATTTCTTTTCTCATTCTAGGATCCCATCAAATGACTCATTTATGCCCTTCAACATAAATAGTAGAATAAAATATTTTAGGTATGAAAGTTTGGAATTATCTGTTTTTAAAAAACCAGAACGCTTCTTCACATGCCAGATTATCAAATATGTGGATTAAATTGTGGCCACTTAACTAGAACAAAACTGTACCTTTATTTCAGTAATTACCCATTCCTTTTGACTTGTTTTTCTAGAGGAAGGGCTAATTTTGAGACCATTCAAGTTCCTGTAGTAAATTTGTAATCATAGCTGACATGTGGTCCTGGAAGGGTTGGCAGACACCTAATGCAAATTAGAAACAGTGCTGTGTGAGCATGCTAGATGTCCAGAATTTGGCTGTGGGATGAGGTGGCCTGGGCAATAAGTTATCCTTCCAGCTCTAGAACCTGATAACATTAAAGTGAAACCTCCTCCCCAGACTTCTCTTTTCCAACCTGTGACCACGAAAAGGTCACTTCTCTCTTTTATCTCGTTTCCTAATAGGCTTTGATACTCAGTCAGCATTAAGCAGAATGGTGCCTTATTAACTCAGTCCAAGGAGGGAAAAGGTGGCATCAGTGCCTTGTGGCTAGCTGGCTGCAAGAGTCTGTAGTAAAAGAAAAATAATAATAATAATAATAATAAAGAAAAAGGGGGGCAGCTAGGTGGCACAGTGGATAGAGCACCGGCCCTGGAGTCAGGAGGACCTGGGCTCAAATCCAGCCTCAGACACTTAACACTTACTAGCTGTGTGACCCTGGGCAAGTCACTTAACCCTGATTGCCTCGCGCCCCTTCCCCTCAAAAAAGTCTTTAGCACTTTTGCCCTTGGGAGGCCATGTTGACTAAGAGAGAGTGCCAATCAAAATATTTTAATAAGATTGTAGTATTTTGCTCTTCCTGCCCCATCCTTGTGCTCTCTGACTGGGTCCCCACAGCAGCTGTGGGAGGTCAAAGTACCGGAGGAATTATTCTCATCTTCCAGGACAGGAGATTGAGGCTTCTCCCAGGACTGCCTGGCTACTGGGATGGTGCAGCTCACAGTCAGGGACCTAGCAGTGGGGAAGGAGCTGCTCCTGCCACCTTACTTTTACTTCCTCAGTCTTCATGAACTGGCTTCCCACAGTGGCTGCTCTTACTTGTTTTTATCATCTAATTTCCCACACCTACTTTATAGTGAACTTTTCCCAGGTTTTATTGAGAACTACATGGAAAACAGTGTTTGGAATCTGCCCTTCTTTCCATTGAGGTGACCACTACCCTTTTAGCAGTTAAGCAAAATATCCACACATTGGCCCTATCTGAAAATGTATGTTTTACTCTGTATCTTTAGTTGATTATGTCTCTGGAAAAGAGGTAGAAAGTGTGCTTCAGTGTAGATCTCTGGAACTGTGGCTGGTCCTGGCATTGTACACATTCTTCACGGTATACTGGTTGTGTAAATTGTTCTCTTGGTTCTGCTCATTTCACCCTGCATCACTTCCTACAAGTCTTCCTAGGTTTCTCTGAATCCGTCCTCATCATTTCTGATGATTCCATTCATATACAGTCATTTGTTTAGCCATTATCCACTTCCTTTCAGCCACTCCCTTACTTTCCAATTCTTTGCAATAACAAAGAATATTACTCTGAAGGGTTTTCTGTGTCGGTCCTTGCCCCTTCTCTTTGATCTCTTCAGGGTATATACCTAGAAGTGGTATCTCTAGGTCAAAGGATATACATGTTTGGTGATTTGGGGAGTGTAGCACTTCACAGCGCTCCCAGTGGGCTTAAGTACACCTGCCCTCCTGCATTCCCTCTTCCAGTTTGTTTCACTTTTGAAGCTCTTTTACAGCTTAGCTGCAGCTTACTTTTTTAGGCTTATTATATGCTATTTCTCATCACTTATTCTATAGTTCAGACAAAGTGGCCTTTTTGCTTTACCTTAAACATTCCATCTTGTCAGTAGATGTTTATTAAGTTCCTCTTATGTTCCTGGCATTGCGCTAAGTGTTAGACATTCAAAGAAAGGCAAGAAATAAAAACAAAATAATAGTCCCTGCTCTCAAGGAACTCACAGCTGGTGGGAGAGACAATATGAAAAAAACTATGTACAAACAACTAGTAATACTAGTAATAACCAACAGAGGGAAGACACTAGAATGAAAGGGAATCAGCAAACACCACCTGCAGAAGGTGGGATTTTAGCAGGGACTTGAAGGAAAGGGGCGAGGGGAGAGCATTCCAGGCATGGGGCAGAGCCAGTGAAAAGGCAGAGACTCAGGAGATAAAGTGTCACTGGATTGAAGAGTTGGTGGGAGGCTGAGGGGCGTTGTATGATGTAAGAAGACTGAAGAGGAGGAGAGGTCTAGCTTAGGAAAGACTTTGGAAGCCAAATAGTTTCATGTTTGCTCGTTGAGATAATAGGGAGACACTGGCATATATCGAGTGGGTGAGGGAACTGACGTGGTTGGGCCTATGCTTTAGCAATATCACTTTGGTGACTCAATGAAAGTTGGACTGGAGGGGGCGAGGCTCAGGAAGGCAAACACCCCCCAGGAGGCTGCTGCAGCAGTCTGGGAGCCTGCATTGGGAGTGTTGGCAGTATTGGTTTCTACAGTGGTAAAAATGGGCAAGACTTGGCAGCACATTGGGTATGGGGAGGGAGGTAAGAACAGCTGGGGGGAGGGTATTGGGGGAAGAAGAATCAGTTCAGTTTTGGATCGTAATGTTTAAGATCATCATCATTTTTGTGCCCATTCCTTTGCCCAGATTGTCCCCTATGGCTGGAGTGCTCTCACTCCACTTCTTCTGTGGAGGAATCCCTAGCTTCCGTCTTAAGCTCAGCTCTTAAGTGTCACTATCTACCTTTCCCAATTCTTCAGCTTGCTTAGTGTCTTCCCCCTACTGTGAAATTCCCATACTTAGTTGGTATTTATTTTAGATGTACTTAGGGGTCCGTGCTCTTTCTCAAGGAGAATATGAGCTCCTTGGGTCAAGATGGCCTTATTTTTGTCTTTCTACATTAGGCACAGGGCCTAGCACATAGTGACACTTAAAGGGGCTTCTTGATTGATTTCATAGAAGATAACAGAGTGCCTCTGAGAAACACTCTATTGTCACCACCAAAAGTGGCCATTTTGAATAATGGAGCTACAATACATATAGTTGTTCTCTAGTTGAGGTGACCAGTTCAGCCTTCTAGGAGAAACTTAGTAAAGACTATATGATGCTGATGAAGAATTATTTACTCAATGTCCTAAAATGCATCCCTTATGGCCTGGAGGTAACCCCGGGGTCTTGAAGGCCATGCTACATGAGCAAGAGTGATGGAAGATTCTATGAGCTTTTTCATTTATCAGTGGACTCAGTAACATCATGTGTTCACAAGCAAGGGTGTGTGTGTGTGTGTGTGTGTGTGTTCTCCAAAGGCCATCTTAGCCAAATTTGGGTCAACACCAAGTTGCCGCCTGTTGTTGATGAATTGGGGGGGCAGGGCGTGGAGCGGGAGCAGTTAGCACACACTACAGCAGTCTGGAAATCATCTAGATTGCATATGTTAGACCACAGGTTGGATTCTGATCCAGAAGGAAATGAATTTGTACCTCTCCACCCACCCACCCCAGTTTCCTGCTAGAAAATCATTTTTATATTCAATAACTGACTTTTTTTCCCTTCTTGGTTTTCTAGTGTTGTCATGACGGGATCTTACAATAATTTCTTCAGAATGTTTGACAGAAATACAAAACGAGATATCACCCTGGAAGCATCCCGGGAAAACAATAAGCCACGCACTGTTTTGAAGCCACGCAAAGTCTGTGCAAGTGGCAAACGAAAGAAAGATGAAATAAGTGTCGACAGCCTAGACTTCAACAAGAAAATCCTTCACACAGCTTGGCACCCTAAGGAAAATATCATTGCTGTAGCTACTACAAACAACCTGTATATATTTCAAGACAAAGTGAATTAGGGTTGGCATTCCTAGCAGGAGTCCACTTCTTGCATAGTTGAGATAGTTGAATCTAGCATTTGTACCTGTAAGAGAGAGAGAGAGGTCCATTGTGGCACCCCTTTCCAGTGTTTAAAAATGTGCCATGTGACAACACATTTTTATAGCTACATGGAGAAAGCGCTGTTGATGATTCACTGTGGTGTTCTCCATGTCTGCTAGCCATTTAGGTAAGGGTAGGGCACTTTTAATTTAAATGACTACTTGCACCATCTTGCCTAATGGACTAGATTGGACTGTATCAACATTGGTTTACTCCACTTTTTATGCCTTCCATTGTGATGACGTCAAACACAGTGAAAGCCTTCAGTCATGCTATGGGATTTAATTGTGTAACCTCATTACTGTATCATTTGTGGCCCTTTTTTATTAAATACAGCTCATTCTTACTGTGGCTTGTAGCATTCCTCCTCCTCTGGCCTCCTGGACTCCTCCCCATCACCTCTCTTACCCACTTCCCCTCCACCCAGCCCTGGTGGTGGTGTATTCAAAAAGAAAGAAAAAGAAATAAAGCACATGAAATGGGTCAGTTTGGGGTCAATGGTAAAGGGGGTTTATGTTGCGAACAAATGTTTTAATGACAGTTGGACTGTAATCACTCCTTGCCGTGTCTGGCACCAAAAACAAAATAAGAGAGAGAGAAAAAAAAAACAAAAAAAACTACTGAATAAAAGTGACAAAGAATGGAGAATCTGGTTTTTTTCTTTGTAATCTACCTCTTTATACCAATATTTTATGTTTTACAGTAGATGCATTGAGATAAAAGTGGTCATTTTCCTGAATGTTTTTCCCTCTTTTGTGGTAATTACTTTAACCAGTGTTCTTTACGTATGGAAGGAGGAGTTACCAGTCCTTTAGAAAAATGCTTTGAAGAAACTGAACACCCTCATTCCACAGACCTCAAAATGCTAGCAGATCTTGCCATAGAGAGAAAAGAGGATGGGCACGTGTATAGCCCTTTATCTCTTCTCAAAATCCTGCTGTTGTATCTGGGAATCAGATTTATGGAACTTCAATCCATTTTATGGGACTCTTGACATCGCACAATCTCATCCCAATTTTATTTAATGCCTTGCTACTAAATAGAAAGTCACTGACAGTGTTCATCTTTAAAAATATTGTTAAATTTTCCTTGTTGTTCAACTATATAATGTAGTATGAAATATCAAGTGATTTTTATATAGATAAGAAAATTTACACTGCATCGAATATACCTGGTATTTTTCTCTTGTATTTTATTGCTATCAGTAATGAACGAAGATGTAGTTTACCATGAATGTTTCTCAAATTTTCCTTTGGCTTTCCAAAGCTGTTGCAATTAGAGACAGACTTAAAAGGTAAAACTTACCAGGAAGTGCTTCACGAAGTCATGGAGCCCCATGAAATAAACGTTGGTGGTTGTCACTAGATGACACATTTTCATAAGCAAATGATTTATCCAAAGATGAACAGTGCCGCCTTTGCTTTTTGTTATTAGTGTGTAGAACATAACGTCTCTGGTCTGCCAGAAGCTTTAATTAAGAAATATGGACTTTATATTTTAACTACATAATGGGGGGGCGGGGCATTTAAATTGGTAGAAAACTTGGTATATTTTGGTTAAGAGGAATGTAACTCTTGACCTTGACTTGTAGCGAGAATTGTAAGTGCTTCTATATGTATCCATAAGTCATCATTTTATTTTTTTAATCTTTCAATTATGAAGATTTGATTATAAACAGTTGCCTATTTAACATTCCACCTTAATTTAATTCCCCTACACTTTTATTAAAATATGTCTTGTAAATTTTACATGCCTGATTGTGAGCACGCACAAATACTTTTATGTAACATTTAATGCTCCTGTATCTTTGAACTTAAGAATTCTGCATTTGTATTTTTAAAAACTGAATTTCTTTCTAATAATTAGAATCTAAGATGGTGGGGGCACTTTTGACTAATGTAATTGAATATCTTAGGTACATTAGTTAACTCCAATAGGTTATTTACTCCTCAGACTTGAATTGGAAGCTGGGGTCTGCCCCATCATGTTACAGGCATTAATCAGGGACATTTTAAGCTCAAGCTGAATGGGCAGCTTTCCAGATTTTTATGCAAGGCTGATGGTTTCCTTAATCGCGGGTTCATGTCTTAAGACAAGCCCACTCAATAGCTCTTTGGAATTTTCCTTTGATTGGTCACTAGCTGTGGTGATATTCTGTCATGACCCTATGGGTTAGAGATTCTCGGATTCACTGAACCACCTCTAATCAATCATATTCCTCCATCAGGGACTGCTATTGACTAATCATTGTAACAGTATTCTCACAAACTCATTTTTTATTTCGTTGGTGTTACAAATGATAAGCCCAGCCATTCATTTTATATGGTCATGATTAATATTTTTATTAATAAAAGTGATACATAGAATAAACAGTCTTGTCAAGTTGCTTTGTATCCCATTCTCTAACCACTAATTGGTTCTGCTACCTTCTATCCCCACCTTAATTATTTGGGAGTTGGGGTGGGGAAACTTGACTTGCATTTCCTCCTCCTGATATTTCCTTGGCTTGGCAGGAAGAATGGATATTTTCCATATTTACATAAATACATGTACATACATATCTAATGTATACACATATACATCCATGCGTACATACATACAATTTCTGATCAGCTTCTGGCATCTGCACAGAACCAGCCTGTTGATAATACTTCTTACACTGGTTCTCTGGTAAGCTTTTCAAACAATCAATGCAAGAAATCTTCCTTGGAATCCAAAGAGCATCCTGTCTGTGTTTTCTACCTCCACATAGCAACAGACTGCCTCTCTGTGTGTGCATGTGTGTGTCTTGGTAGAATGTGGTTTTAACATTTGCTTTTTAAAAATAAACTTAGTGATAACATTGTAGGCATACTTGCCTTACAGCCCTAAACATGAAAAATAGGGCTAGGGAAATCCACATGTGGGCCCACATCAGTAATCTACGTGTATGGGCTGCATGAATTTAGTGATATTTACACGTAATTGAAATAGCTAAGTGACACACACCTGTCAACATGAAGTGACAAATCAGTCAAAAATTAGAGAAGGCAGGTGGTTAGAACCTACCGGCTTTACCACTTCATGAATTCTAGCTAGTTAGGTTAAAAAAAAAAAGATTGCAAAAGATTTCAGGTCACGTATTAGATACTAAGTAGTTAAGATTAATGATTTGCTTAATGATTCACTATCAAACTACTAGTAAAGGAGTTTTTCTGGAGAGTTTAAAAGCAAGATTTTATTTATATGGAGCTTTCCAGAAATATCTTACGTGTGCTACCCACTCAAAAATAATTGCACGTAGTTACATGCTGCTACTTATAAATTAGTTTAACCAAATTGAATATACATCGTTTTTCAGAGTGGCTTGTATAACCCTATTTCAGCATATCTTTATTCCCTTCCTACTTTTGTGTACAGTGAGGTAGCCAAATGTGTTAAGGGGGAAAACTTGAGAAGCCTGAAGTATTGGAACATGGCAGTCCATTGGGTGGCCTTGCTTGAAAAGATTGTTTACAAATGTGAGCCAGCTTGTAACCTGAGTAAAATGGATGTTTTCCTAAAGATCCATTATTATTAGGTTATGACCCTGAATTAGTGGTGGAGCAGAATTTAAGCTGCTTTTGTGTCTTACTGTTAACTGCCCGAAAGTATGTTAAAAGCTGTCCAGTCTATCTTGAAGACTCACTCTTCCCCATTTTGGTAAACAAATAGTATGACTTGGCTGCAAATAACAGGGTGGGGAGTGTGCTCACTCCTTTATTCCTAAATCTGCTTTGAAAATTTGTCAAGTTGGGCAATTGATAACAAAAAGAAGTAATGGTCTGGTACTGTGGAAAAAAATACTGGATTTAGAGTCAGACCTAATTAAAATCTTACCCTTCTACTTCTTGTATGCCCTTGAGAGGCTAAGTTGCCCTCCTTGGGTCTTGGTTCTCTCTAACATGAGGGAGGCCCTTCCAGCTCTAAATACTGGATCTAGCAAGGGAAACTGAATGACTAGTCTTTTGCAAACTGTAAATAGGTCAAGGAACAATATGGCTAAATTGTTTTTGTTTCTGGTTTATTTTTCTGTTGCAGTTTGGATATTTCATAATGTAATTTGAGTAGTTTATTTCTAAACCCTGAGCTGTCTGCCTACACATACAGAATTATTTATTCTTGGAGGATTCCCCCACTAGGGGGCAGTGAAACATTTTCTTGGACAATCACCTATGTAAGAGAGACTGAAAATTACACAGTAGGAGACAAGGGAGAAGACGTATTTCCGTTAAGAAAGCATTTCTTTGTTGTCCATCAGTGCCAATGGAAGTTCAAATGTCACGTTCCCTTTCTTGTCATTTAAAATGTATTCTTTGCTCATAGGTGATTAATAAGGTGCCATCTCCAGTGCTTGGGGAGCCCCCAGTGGACAAGCCCATGGTAGTGGCCACCATGGAGAGTGACTGGCTGGTAGGACATCCCAGTGGAATCCAGAAGAGGGCATCTAGCTGGCCCTTTCCCTAAACCCAACCTGTGAGTACCACCTGCTTCCCTCTTACACAGAAGAGCCTTGGATTTCAGTTTATGTCTATAGTGCTTCTGCTCCATGGGGACTCCTAGGATTGTTGATTTAGAGTTGGAAGGGGCCTTCGAACTCCCTCCCTTTCTCAGGTCTAGCAGCACTCACTGCCTCCCCACGGTGGGGATCCATTTGGTGTTCAGATTCTGAGCTCCAAGAAGCCTCAAGATCACACAGCTAGTGTCTGTGTCATGATTTGAACTCAGTTCTTCCTGATTCATAAGTCCACTATGCTACCTCAGTATTCCAAACATGATACTTGGGAAGTGGAACGTCACCCATGAGTGTCCATCAGACTTAAGAATAAATCTATGAATCTGGGTCATCATCTTAGCAGACAGCAGGTTACGAATATAATGGGGGAGGGAGCATAGGATTAGACTATATCCTAGGGGTGTCCAGTCATTTTTCAGTCATGTCTGACACTTTGTGAGCCCACCTGGGGTTTTCTAGGCAAGTGTACTGCAATGGCTTGGCATTTCCTTCTCCATTTCATTTTACAGACGAGGAAGTTGAGGCAAACAGGGTTAAGCCACTTGTCTGAGGCCAGATTTGAACTTTGGTCTTCCTGACTCCAGGCACTCTATCCACTGTGCCCCCTAGCTCCTCCAGATCCCAGGGAGAAGGATGTCATGATCCAGGCCCCTGGACATCTTAGACCAGAGATTGTACATTTAGGGAAAGGAAGTAACAGTAATTAACATTCATGTGTTGTTTTAAGATTTGCAAAGGATTTTACAAATACCTCATTTTATCCTCCCTGGTGCTATTATCCCCATTTTACAGATGAGGAAACCGAGGCAGGCAGGTCAACTGACTTCCTCAAGGTCAAACAGCCAGTTAGTGTCTGAGGTTGGATTTGAATTCAGGTCTTCTGAGCCAAATATGGGATAAGGCCCCTCTACCATGGCAGATAGAGGAATGATTAAGTCTAGGGCTGGCCTGCCTTCTACGTGGGGTCTATCATTACTTGGCATTTTTTCCACCCACCTGACCTGTTGGACTTGAAGGTCATCCTTCCATTTTTCTCTTCCCTCCTAATAGGGATAGGGACTGGGCTTGTGAATTTATTGGTATAGGAAGCTTCTGGATAAGCATTTTGGGTTGGCTTCTTTTCTGCATTGGAATAGTCTTAGAGAGTTGGCTGGAATACTAAGTGATTTGTCCCAGACACACAGCTAAGGGTGAATCAGGTGGGATTTGAGCCCAAGTCTTCCTGCCTTCAGGACCCATACAGTCTCCTCACTGCCAGCCAGGATGCTTTTCCCTCCTGAATTCTCCTTGTCCTAGAACCATAACGTCCAAATGCTCTAATTCTCTTTCTTATATATAGACCTGGGCATAGCTCTACTGCCAACTAAATCAAATGTCTCCTACAGAAAGCCCACTCCCAGCAGCTTTTTGCTCTGTAACTCTCCCATGCACCTGTCCCAGTAGTATCTCAAGCTTGGCCCCAGCACCTAGTACCCTAGCACGGGCCTTAATTTGCATATCACTGACCATGGATTCCAATAAATCTCCATAATACTGGAGCCTTGTGGGACCACCTTCCCTCAGATAGCCTAATGACAGTTGTGTTGTAGATGAAAGGATACTGATTTGCAAATCAACTAATTCTTCCCTGGCAAGTTTAAGTTCTTTTGCCAGGTTTGGATGTCACCCAAGCTGGCCCTTGAAATACTACAAGACCTTTGGAAAGAGGGAAACCCATTAATGGTATTAAAAGTATGTTGAGGGAGAGTAGGCTCGAGGGAAGACCGTTTGCAAAATGACACTTACTTTAATGGATCTCAGACAATAAACAACCCATACCATCTCACTCAGTGTAATTTTTATCCATGCGCCCCATGATGCTTCCTGGGGGTCATTCACTTCACAGCCTCCTGGATTCTCCCTCCACCCCAACCAAAAAACATGAAATTCAATTTGGTTGTTTTTTTCCTGCATGGTCCTGTCAACCTAGGCCCCACTCACTCGTTCTCTAAGTTTTAGACCGAAGTGTACCACTCCACTCTCCTTTAGAGGAGGAACTTGCTTTTGCCTCTTTCTGTATCCCCAGTCTGGCACTTACTGTCTCCCTTTTAATCTTGTTAGAAACATACTTAGTCTAGGAATAAACAATACTCATTGGAAGGCCAACAAGGTCTTAATTATATCTTTCATTTATTCCTCCTGAATAAATGGCTACGTCCCCTGAGCAGAGTAAGGGGAGTACAAGGACTCAGATGGATGCCAGTCCTTTTATTGATTCCTAATTTGAATCTCCCACCAGGTCCTTCATTGTCCAAATGCAACCCCCTGACTGCCAAGTCATGTCCTCCTCAAATGGCTAGTTTAAGCATACGTACAAGCCTCTAGCCTTCCACCAGACCAGAAGCCTGGTCTCTGCTAGATCACAGCTCTGCTAAAGCTGGGAGATACTTTCAATTCTGTGGAAACAAAACTGCTTCCACCATTTCTCACAATCTGTAAACTCTTTGAGGGCAGACCCTCATTTTGCTTTTGTATATATATCCCCAGAGCTTGGGACATAGTAATGACTTCATAAAATTAGTTTTATTCATTCATTCATGGATACCAGTATAACACTTGGTCTGTGTCCATCTGTTAAACTTTGTTCTCACTGTATGAGCAACCTGTTATCTCTTTAAATGAATGTTGGTTTAAAAAAAAATCCCTTTCAATTCCTAAGGACAATCTCACCCCACCTCAAATATAACCCTCCATTGTAAAAAAAAAAAAAAAAAGGAAGGAAGGAAGGGAGGGAGGGAGGGAAAGGAAGAACACAAATCAACACATTGGCCTTGACCGCTAATGTGTGCCTCATTCTGCACCAATAGCTTACCCCCTCTGAGTATGCTGCCCATGTATCACCATCAGCCCTCTGAAGTCATGATTGGTCACTGTATTGATAAGAGGGCTATTGTCTTTTAATGTTGTTTTTCTTTAAGTTGTGGTCATTGTTTAACTTGTTCTGGTTGTGCATGCTTCCTCATGAGTTGGTAAAAGTCAATCCATGCAACTGGGGATACATAATCCAATCCAATCCGATAAACATCTATTAAGTACCTACTAAGTGCTAGGCCCAGTGCTAGGTGTTAGAAATACAATTAATTAAAAAGACAGGCTCTCCCCTCAAGGAGCTTCCAATTTAAAGGGGGAGAGAACATAC
Source organism: Trichosurus vulpecula (assembly GCF_011100635.1). NCBI lineage: Eukaryota > Metazoa > Chordata > Mammalia > Diprotodontia > Phalangeridae > Trichosurus > Trichosurus vulpecula. The sequence continues at coordinate 427,782,113 of NC_050575.1, read as the reverse complement.
AAAAATAGGCAGGAAAACAAGGTGGGGGGTGGGAGTGGGAAGCACCAGGGGGTACCTGGTAAGCTGAGTGGCCGGTCTCTGCCCTCTATAAAGGAGAAGTTTGGTACACCACCCTCCAGCCCTCCAATTTAGAGGAGAAGGGAGGTTGAGGGAGGTGGAATCAATGGAGGCTTGAGTTTGCGGCTGAGTTTAGAAGTGATGTGCTTAACCAGGGAGGAGGATCTTGCTCTCTAGTGTAGAAACCCATCAGAGAAACAGATGAAAAGTTGAGTAAGCAAAAAGGAGATATTCCCTGCCCTCAAGGAACTTACATTCTATCAAGGCAGATGACCTCTACATATTTAAGCAAATATTAAATATATTCAAAATGAATTTAAGATAGTTGGAGGGGGCACTGTAGCAGCCAAGTGTATCAGAAAACAAGCATTTATTAAGCACCTACTATATGCCAGGCACTGTATTAAGTCTTAGAGATACAAAGAAAGGCAAAACACAGTCCCTGCTCTCAAGGAGCACACAGGCTAATGGGGGAGCATGTAGTAAAAAACTATGTACAAATAAGAAAGGAAATATTGAAGGTAATCAGGAAAGGCTTCTTCTAGAAGGCCATTAGTCAATAAATATTTATTAAGCACTGTGCTGAGGTGGGAAATGGGCACATAAGTGGCACAGTGGCTAGAGTGCTGGGCCTTTAGACAGGAAGACCCATGTTCCTGAGTTCAAATCTGGTTTCAGACACTTAACTTAGTAGCTGTATGACCCTGGGCAAGTCCCTTAACCCTGTCAGCCTCTGTTTCTCACCTGTAAAATGAGCTGGAGAAGTGATGGCAAATCACTCTGGTATCTTTGCCAAGGAAACACCTTAAGGAGTCACAAAGAGTCAGATATGACTGAAAATGACTAAATGACTACAAATAAGGTAGAGATACAAATAAGAAAAAGATAGTCCCTGCCCTCAGGGAGTTTACAATCTAATGGAAGAAGTCAATACCTAAAGGAAGCTGTTGTTGGAGGAATCCCAGTAGAGCAGCTGATAGAAAATGAAGAGTGGTATCTTAGTTCAGGTGGGTAGGTGGGGAGCAGTGGATAGAGCACCAGGCCTTGAGTTGGCGATACCTGAGTTCAAATTTGACCTCAGACACTAGCTGTGTGACCCAATTTGCCTCAGTTTCCTCATCTGTAAAATGAGCTGAAGAAGGAAATGGCAAACCCCTCCAGGATCTTTGCCAAGAAAACCCCAATGGGGTCACAAAGAGTTGGACACAACTAAAAAGCAATTAGAGCTGAGTTTTGAAAGAAACAAGGGATCCTAAAAGGTGCTGTCAGGAGGAGAGAAATCCAGCCTTGGGCAATGGCCAGATCAAAGCTAGGGAGACAAGAGATGGGGTGTCATGGATGAGGAACAGGGTGAAGTCCAGGCTGGCTGGCAGAGGCTCAGAAGGAAAGTCATGTGTAACAAGATTCAAAACAGGAGTGGGGTCTGGTTGCCTGGTTTTCAGGGTCAAATAGAGGAGTTTATATTTGATTCTAAAGAAACCAGAGGCCCTTTGGAGTTTATACAGTAAGAGAATGACATGGTTAGATGAATGCTTTAGAAAAGTCACTTACGGATGGATTGGAGAAGAGAGAGATTTGAGGCAGGGAAGCCAGGAATCTGCTACAGTTGTCCAAGTGAAAGGTGATATGGACCTGAACTGGAGTAGTGGCCGTGTGAGGAGAGAAAGGGACAGAGAGATGTTAGGTAACGTTCTTATTGGGAAGAATGGGACACTTACAGATAACTGTCCAAGACACGTGCTGATGGATTAGATCTCATTCCATTGTTGTCATACTCCGGGTGATAAATATGCTTCCTCCACTTGCTTTTTCCTGCATTGGTTGTAGCTATGTCATGTAGCCATGTATCTCATTCTGGATGCTCAGGCTTTAGGCAGTCAGCACTTCTATCTTTTCCAAGCAGGTGGAGTGAACAATAGCAAACATAGGCTAAGTCCCTACTGTGTGCTGGATGCTGGGGATACAAAAATAAAATGAAAGTCCCTTTTCTCTAGGAACTTCTATTCTAACAGGAGTGAAAACAACATGTTCACAGGATCAGAGCAATTTCTTTTGGCTGGAAAGTAGATCGTGTGAAGAAAGAAGCAGCCTGGAGCCAAATGAGGAAAGATCCTTGGGGGGAGGTCAGTGCCCTGCCCTGCATGAAGGACTGGCCAGAGTAGGAGAGAGGAGAGCTAAGTACTTTTCACCCTCTGACGGTCTTGGAGTTTTTTTGGGCTCTGCAGTCACTTTGGGTGTTTTTGGCTTCTAGTGCTGAGAGAGAAGGTGAAAGATACCAACTCTGCTTCAGAGGCCAGAGAAGTTTGTTTTTTATCCTAGAAGCAAATGAGAGCTATTAAAGCTTTATGAGCAGGGAAGTGATATGGTGAGAACTGTGCTTTATATCAATTTGATATAAAGAGAAATTGGAGAGGGGAGAGATGATGCAGGGAGACCAACTGGGAAGCTTTTACGACAGGTGAGGAAGTGGGGGATGAGTACTTGACCCAGGGGTACTGTTGTGAGTGGACAGGAGGGAATAGGCACAAGGTCTGTGGTGGAGGAAGAATAGAAGACTTGGCAATTGGTTGGATACATAGGGTGAGTCAGGATAAGATGTCAAGGATAACCCTAAGGTTGTGAATCTGGGGGGATGGAAGTAATGGTGTTGCCCTCAGTAGAAACAGGGAAGTTCATAAGAGGAGAAGATTTGGGGAGAAGATGATGAGTTCTGGTTTGGGTGTCACAGGCCATCTGGTTAGAGATGTCTGATAGGCACTTGGTGACATGGACAGCAATTGAGAAGAGAGACGGGGGCTGGGCATGTAGATGTTAACTCTCTAGAAATGATAGTTGAACCCATGGGAACTGAGGAGGTCACTAAGGGAGTACAGAATGCGAAGAGGAGCACCCAGACAGAGGGGGCTGGACATGACCTAGCAAAGGAGATGGAGAGGGCATGGCCAGACAGGTGGGAAGAGGAGGGTTATGAAAGTCCAGATGGAAAAAGTAGTCCAGTAAGGGGCAGTTTGGCAGAGTTTTCAGTGTCAGGAACTGATTCATAGAACTGGTTTGGAGTCTAGCCCCTAATGTTTATTAGCTACGTAATTATAGTCAAGTCCCAGCTCAAATCCCTCCTTCTACAGGAAGCCTTCCCTCACCCTTCTTCATTCTGGTGTTCACCTTCACTTGAGTATGTCCTATTTGTCTTGTATGTAGCTTGCTTTACATAGATTTGTTTGCATGTTGTTTTCCCTGTTAGACTGCAGGCTTCTTGAGGGCAGGGATGTCTTTTGCCTCTTGTGTCCCCAGCACTTAGTACAGTGCTTGGCACATAGTAGGTGTTTAATAAATGTTTATTAATTGATTGAAGTCACTTAACTTCTACCAGCCTTAGTTCCCTCATCTGTTAAATGAGGTTGTTAATAATAATAATGATGATGGCAAAAATGCACAGGGTTATTGGGGAGTAGAAATGAGAGAGTTATTAGAATAGGTTTGGAAAGCTTTCACATCTTATGTAAAAGTCAGCAATTATCATTAAAAGGAATTATCTTTCTTTTTTGGATTTTATGCAGGTTAGCTTCCATTCAGCTTTTATTTTGGATTCAACAAACACTTATTAAACACCTATTATGTCCTAGGCTCTCTCTCTCTCTCTCTCTACATATAGACAGATAGGTAGAGAGATAGATATACACAGAGAATATATTAAAAAGATAAAATATATAAAAATGCACAAAATGCATAAAAATACACCCCTCACAAAACAAAACAACACCAATCCAATACCTGCTGTAAATATATACTAGAGGAATATAATACATAGACAGATAAGGGAACACGAAATACATACAAAATGATTTCATGCGGGAAAGGTCAGTGGTAAGTAGGAGAAGGGAATCCCAGAAGTCCTTGTGTAGGAGGTGGCACCAGAACTGTGTGGTGAAGGAAGCTAGGCATTCTGGAGCTGGAGATAAAGAAGGAGGCACATTTCAGACATGGCCTACCACCTCTTCAGAGGCACTAAAATGGGAGACAGAAGGTTGGTGGAAGATAGAAAGAGATAGAAGCACGTACTAGGCCAGTTGGACTGGAACATAACAGATGTGGATATTCAAAGGTTGGTTGGGAAAAGTTATTTGGTTATCTATCAAGAAGTTTTTGGTGATCTTAATACCTATATGGGAGACATGTTCTTGGAGGCAAGTTTTAAGGCTACTCTACCAAGCCAAACATATCTACAACAAACAAGGAGCATAGTAGGATCTATGGCAACCACGTGATTTTGAGGATGTAATCTGCTAAAAGAACTTCCTGCTATAAAGAACTATGCATCCTCTTCTTATTCCTACCAAGGATGGCCTTGGTGCTTGCAGAGAACATTCTCATAAAGGTTTTCTGGAAGCAAAAGTGGCATATAAGTTGGCGGTTACGGCTGTCTTCCTAGTTGCCTTTGGAGACACCACTTATGCTTTCTTCCATTCTTTTGGAATTTGCACCCCTCTGAAATACTTAGAAAATTAATCCCCAGGGGCTTTTAAAAGTATTTGCAACAGCATATTTTCTTTCATACATTGCCAGGTCCTACCATTTTCCTTAATTTTGAATGTTGTTTTCCCTTCCTCATCTAGAAGTCCATATGTCTAGAAGTCCATATGTGATGGTTCTATTATCATCCATGAGAAGAGAATCCTATGGAAACCCTGGCAGTCTGTGCAATTTCTTCTTTTTCCGGTTTGATTTCTTGGGACCAATTGGTTTAGATATGGATTTTACTCAATATTTTGCTGGCTTATTTTCCCACATGCTGCCTTTTGTGAGATTTCCATTATCCTCCTTTATAATGTTTTGCAAATTTATTTGTATTCTGAGTTAGTGTTGCCCTGGCTACTTTGTCTCTTAGCTTGGCAAGGAGATCAAGAGATGGGCAGAACTCTGGATCCCAGCGGTCTGTTCAAGTCTAAGCCATTCTTCCCTCTAAAGGAGATGTTACATTCCTCCCCAATGTTGGGAATTTTTCAGTCCCTTACAAAATCAGCTGCACAGATCTGCCATCTTTAATTTTACAACATAGCTCCAGATATAAAGTACATAACAACAACAGCAACAAAAGGTAATTGCCCCTAAACCTTAGAGTGCCATGAACAGCAAATAAACATCAGAAATACATGCAACAAAGAATGGAAATCTGAGGAGATGCTCATAAATTATGGAATGGCTGAACAAGTTATGGTGTATAAATTGTTCTAATATTATTGAGCTTTGAGAAAAGGAAGAGAATGGTTTTAGAGAAACTTGGTAAGACTGGGATGCAAAGGGAAGCAAACAGAACCAGGAGAACAGTTTATATATAACAGCAATAGGGTAAAGAAAAAAAATTGAAAGAATTGGAAACTCTGCTCAGTATGATGATTGACCATGACTCCAGAGGGCTAATAATGAA